>NC_051178.1:75180588-75490587 GCF_013339695.2 Rhipicephalus sanguineus | reverse complement strand
GTTAGCTTTACAGATTAAGAATACAAAATTGTGTATGGCTCACACACAGCACTTTATTAAAGCTTTGGCTGCATAAGGACAGTGGACATTGTTTGAGCTAGAAGATATATAGTTTCACTTTGTGTGCTACTTGCTTGACAGAGTTAAGATATAGAGGAGAAAAAAAAATTCTTCGAGCGTGCACTCTAACGCTTTAGCCCTAGAGCATTAGTTTGATGAGGCTGGCGCTCCACTGTGCCCATGCATGGAGCAATGGACTCAGCAGTCAGTAGCGTTCTTACGTACCGGATGGTGCTAGAGGCGGCGGTGGCTGGTTTTGTGGCGCTAATAGTTTCCTTGCAACTTTCTGGCTTGGCCTGCTCGCACAATCACTTCGTTCGTTCTCCACGTATATGTTCGCCCGTCATTGCTTCACGTAATGGTCTTTCTGGCTTGCATCACCTGGACATAGGCGACAAGGGAGCCTCATGTCAGAGCCACCCTCACGTACTTTTCACCTGTGCAGCAATTAGATTAATCACGAGAGCAATGGCCTGGTAGCTTTTGGTTATTGTTATATGTTACAATTTTAGATTTCAAAGAGCCAAAAAATCCGCTTCTCGATTTTACAAACTTCCTGATTTAATGAAATAATTCAAGTGTCCTCATGACTTCGTTAGATCGAGTTTTAACTGAATACCGTAAAATCCGGAGCAAGCACCACTCCCATAAAAACATAATCGGACAAGATTTGAAGGGGGGGCCTTTGCTCGGTCACGGATCAAAATTCAATATGGAGGTAGAAGAGCCGCACGTGCTTCCAATGAAATGCGTTTTTGAATGAGCATGCATTCGCTGTCGTTATTAGCCCTTGTCAAGCGAATAAAAACACTGAATGAAGCAGTGAGGCAGGGGGGATCACTGGCTCGGTCCCATTTGCAGATATTTCAAATATCCGAAAAAAGGAGGGGGCGCTTGCTCGGGATTTTACGGTAGGTAGGCAGAAGAAATTTTTCAACATCAAGTATGGATGGTGAAGGTAAAACTTAATTACATTCTCAATAGGCCTTGGTTGTGCTTTGAGCCAAGTGTCGATAACACCATGTGTAGGCTAGTACCTTCGGACTATTATGAAAGGATGGTGCATTATGGACAGTACCGCTACTGCACCAGAGTGGCAGCTGCACCCTTGCATGTTGCTGTAATCCTATATTCGGGGGACACAGAAAGCATGTTTGCCATGTTGTTGTAGCATATAGCAGACAGCAGAGCAGTCTAGCCTACGACATGTTCATTCAATAAGCAAGTTTGACTGGTGTGAGTGACAAGCAATGTTACACAAGGGTCTTCCAGGAAGCGTAAGGCTGCTAGACTGTGCACCCATTGGCCTTTTGCAAAGTTGGTTGCTTGAGCTAACCTCATTCTTGCTGTTCATGCCTTAAATAAAGATGCATATATCCTGCTGTATATAGTCATACCTTTTTCATTTACATTGGTTTTTTATTGCAACTACTTTAAATGTATCACTCTCACAATCCTTATAAGCATTACATGGCGCATAATCTTACTGAAGGCCAGCTAAGCAGGCACATGAGATACGGTGTACAAAAAAAGAGTGAACGCTTCTCGTCTTTCATTTTATATTTTCCGTCAGTACGCTTACAATTCAGCTTACAATTCGTAGAAGGCTCTTTACAAACCAACACTAAATGCGAGCGCACTAAACACGTTAAGTGCTGTCTGGTGAACTGTGGCACTTGTATCAAACTAGCGAACGAAGAGCGCCTGCTTCCTCTTGCAAGCAGTTGCAATCCCTTGGAAACATGGAGCGCGATGACACTTCATAATGCAAGCAAATCCGACATTCAAACCTGAACACTTGTGGCAATCAGGCTTCTTTTATGCGCGAAGAAACTGTTCCTATTAGTTGATGAGATAATAATAGTAGCAGTTATCAATTACGCAAAGCCGAACATTGGGCGAGTTGGTGCAAGTTAACCATGTCGAACTGTAGCGGCTGTAGTGCATGAAAACACACGATCGGTTCCTTCGCAGAAAACTTTTTTCTGCTCGCGCAGCGATCGCGGATGAGCCTCTTGTGCCGCAGTTCGAAATGTTTATCACGCTCCGTATCCACAACGTAAGAACGGCAGCATAGCTATATGATCACGCTCTCTGATATGTAAATGTAACAGGTACGCCGACATTTCAGACTAGCGGAGCACAACTCGAAATAACAGAGATCGCTACTTACTTGTCGTGGCAAGGCAGCGCATTGCAGCACCTTCGCTCTGTTTCGCCCTCGACGTCCGTCAATCAAGCAAAGGCAGTACTAGACGTTCTCTGAGGCAGTCACGACGAAGTCGCTACGGGACACCGGTTCACGGACTACGTTGTCCAGTGGTTGTCAAGACGAAAGCTGCATGTGCTGCATGACTCGCGGTCTGCTCGCGGTCATCGTCGTTGGCGCAGAGACAAGTGACGTACGCGCTCAGCCGACACCGGTCACACCGGTCGGCGAAGCGGCGTTCCAGAAAGCTCCGCCAAGATGTGACGGCGCCACCATCGAAAATCCCTAGAGATTCTCTCCCTAGGTACCTAGCCGTCGAACACAAAAGGATTTTGTACGTTTTCTAGACGCTCGCCAAAGACAAATGCTGTCAACGACCGGTTGAAAGTGACCCCTTCAGATTTTTAATATGCTTCACCTCCTCGCACCCCCGTATTGCGGCAAAGCTGCCTTTCAAGCTCCGTTACAGTCGAACTTAGCCAAGAGACAGTCAACGTCCGTTTGGAAGTGGTCCCTAGATTTTCAATATGCTTCACCTCATCACACTCCCGTATTGCGGCAAAACTGCCTTTCAAGCTCCGCTACGGTTGCAAATGTATTAACTCAAGAAAACGCTGGTTCCAATATGGAGATGAAAGATGTGGCAGAGTTGGGGGCTCAATTAATACTGTTTTGGACCTGAAATTTGGGCAGGAAGTCCGAAAAATCGGACGCCGAAGCTTCTTGGTATCCAAATTTTCAGATGTTCTTATGTATCGACGTCTACGAGGCAGATTTGGAACTCCGGGCTTGGAGGGAGCACACCCTTGTCTGCCGCATCAGTTGGCCTTCCACAGAAGTTGAAAGAGGAGGAGAGGCTGAAGAAATGGCATCTCTGCCTATCACGTGTAAAGTGTTGTCGGCAACACTTCGGTTGCACCAAATCATGTACATAAATACCATTCGGCATCTATACATTGCCTCATTCTTGATAAGAAAGACAGCTATGGGCACCGTGCATACGTTAGGAGCCGCCACAGTCGCGCGCGGCCTCCAGCGCCACAGCGGCCACGGCAGCAAACTTGACGGGATATGGGAGCAGACGACGCAAGCGGCAGCAAGCCTCTGCACCGTGTTCTGCTGCTTCGCTCGACGCGTTTTCGTTTCCGTTTGCTTTCAAAAGACGTTAAATTGTTAGCAGCTGCCACAGACCCTTGATTTAGAGGGTATGCTTCTTTTCGCCAGACCTCGTGCACCCTCAGGGGAACGCGGCAGCATAGAATGCATGTGCAAGGGAAGACGACACGGAGGCTACGGGCACGTTGAGCGAAACTGCGCGCCGCTTCGTTCACTAAACGATCACAGCTTGTCACCCTCAGGCTAACGTGGCCGCAGACTTCGCGGCTGCTTGAAAGAGACAACACCGGCGACTGCATTGCGTTCACTGCGCCGATTTCAACCAGTGCAGCCGAGCGGTCGTCACAGCGGCTGTTAGCTAGCCATGGCACTGCAAAGCGTGTCAATTATTATTACATTTGGGTTCAGAGAGCTACGTGCTATAGATGGTTTCTTCCGAGGAGCTAATTTAAATAAGGGCAGAGAGCTTCTCGATCTAAGCGAGGCTGGCGAGGCATGTTCACGGCTTCGTGGAAGAGACGTTGCACGGCGGATGGTCAGTCACGGGGAAGTGTGCACCACAGATGCGAATGAACGCGCCGGGAAGATCCGTGAAAATTGAGGTATGTCGCTTAAATTTGCTTTTTCTTAGTTACAGGTCATGTAATGTTTTCTTATCACTTAAAGCAGGGACATCCGTGCGGCCAACTGGGAGTGCTGTGCCGGAGTCGCAGGAAAGTATAAAACCGCCTGAATAAAATTACTTGCGCATCGAAGACAAGCAAACCGCGATAATGGGGCTTTCCTTTAATTAAAAACGTCTGCCCGAAACACTCAACTGTGGCAATCACAAAAGAAAAAAGTGAGCGATTTTTTTTTCTTTTCTCCTTTTGTCAGCTTCATTACAAATAATCTGGAGGAACTTCTGCCTCTACAGTTAGGCCAAAGAGCATCGACGTCGAGCATGTGCTGAGGTTTTTCTGCAGCACTGAGTGCACTCTGACGTGCTCCGGGCAGAGGCCAGCGACGCGGCATCGCAGTCCCACCTCATGCTCCTTCCTGCCTCTACTCAAACGCTGAGCTTGTTTGTTTTGAAACAAATTATTTGCTCATTTTTATGTAGGCTCTCAGGCAAGCTGCTGAGGATATACAAGCAGTATGTCGAAGTGCCGCATCAGGAAGTGGCCGAACTGTCAGCACGCATGTTATTAAACAGAAATGCTTCGGCAAATGAGCGTTTCTGCATAATTGCTGCGACAAAGGTGTGAAGTAATACCTTTTGACACTTCGTCTTGGCAATGAGTCTGCTCTGCGATGTACATTTAGTGCACTTATTTAGGCCGGCACATTTATTTTTCTTTTTTGTATCTCCAAGGCGCACAGGGTAATTGACATGCTAAGCAAACGTGCAGATTGCGTATGGTCTCTGATTGGAAACCAGTAAAATCGCGTACCTGGAGAATTTCTGTACGTGCTACTGCACCCAACAACGCAGCAATTATTCTTAGAGTTTGGCATAACCGACACAAAACGAACAGCCCGCGAGAAGGCCGCGCGCCGTCATCGCGGAACCGTTGAGCGAGCAGGGCGAGCGGGTGAGAGTATCCCGTCAAGTCTGCGCTTGTTGCCGCTAGGGCCGCTTTCATTGGCGGCGGAGTTACGTCTGCACGGAGCCTATGAAATATGACCCCACCAGCGCTTCATCAACCTAGCGAAAAGAAACACTTTCATGTTGCTATCTCACAAAAACATACTTAGGGATTCTCTGCAACTTTTTCTGTAATTTCACTTCGAATTATTCGAAAAATGTTTGAGAAATATTCGAAGATTATTCGAAAATTATTCGATTCGCACTTAATCTTTATTATTCGAATTCTCGCACCCAAAATTTTGCTATTCGCACAGCTCTAATTTTTTCCCCTAGAGTTTCTCTTTCTCTCTCTCTCTGTGCTCGTCGTCTTGCCCATCAGAGTGACTGCATCCCGCGCCAGAGAAATTGGCGCTTGTATTTTGGAAGCGAAGCAGAAGATGAAGACGATGGTGACGATGAAGACAGCACGACACCAATTCATGATGATGTTTTTCTGGGGACACTGCAGGAACTATGGCGAGCTACAACAGCTTCGCTGTTAAAGAAAGGTGGAGCTAACTCAGACTCACTCAAGAAATATATTTTGCACTTAGGGCTTACACAGACTTACTAAAAATGTTCTCACCAGATTCATTCGGACTCGAACTGACCAATGTTATACTCACTCGTACACACACAGAGTCATGGCTCCATCTGAGCCTGAGTGAGTAGACTCCTGAGTGGGTTTGCCAACCTATGAAAGTACGTATAATGACATGATGATCCTGCTCAGAACACGATCATGTCCAGCACAATTACCACCTTGAGGGAACAACAGTAATCAAATAGACATATGAAGTGCTTAGAAGAACAGAGAGCTGAGCTAGTTGGTGAGCTAGTTGGTGATGTTAAAGTATTCTGTAAAGTCCACATACACTCTAAGAAAAAGTAGAGTATTTGAAGAGTCTTTCTGCCACGCAATTATAATCGTCATCCACCTCACGTACTTTCCTTGCGTTATCACTGCGGTCCCGGCACTTCACGGTCCCGAACGGCGCGCGCGTTATCACCGTGACATAGCATTCTTGATAGGAAAGTGACGAGAGGCGGGTTTTCAAAAAAGGAATCGCAAGCAAGCCAGATGACGATTATTGTTGTGTGGCAGAAATACCCCCCCAAGTACTCGATTTTTTCTTTGTGTGTACAGGTCAGCAAAAAAAAGTAGGGCAGTTCTGCCCTAGTGGTGCGAAGACTAAGACTGAGGTAGCAGTGCAGCTGCTAACTCAGTCTTAGTCTTCTGCTTCACTTCACGAAGTATTCATGTCGTAATAAGTTTTCATGTCACAGCATTTGTGGTGTCTTGACTTCTCTTGTGTCCATGTTTGCACACCCTGTCTCTTTAACATGAATATGAAGTGCTGTATGAAATTAATAACACAACTACGTAATTCTTGAGTACCAGGAAAACCTGTTTGTTATCACACATTTTTTTCATATTCCTTGATGCATCTATGAAGGACTTCGTCTCACTCGGCAAATACAAGCTTTCTACGAGACACTGTTATTTGAGGTTTGAGGCAAGCTGAAGTTTTACTTTCTGTGTGTTGGCTTCATTCGATCACTGTTACCCCTTCACAACTCAATACAAATTCTTGCTATAAATACACACTTTCTTTATATACGTGTATGCCTTTGAAATATATCCCCCATGCACTCCTGCCTAATCTGCCACTGAACATGAAATAGGATAAATATAGACATTGGGGAAAATTAAGTTTTACTTGACTGAATACAGAAACAATAAGGAAATGAAAGTGGTCAATGAAGAAGTGGCTGCAGGTGGGAGGTGAACCCATGTGTTCGATTTTGTGTGCCATTCACATTCTTCTCATTCACACAGACAGATACACTGTATATATAAATATATATACATGCAACTGCTTGACAGCAACAGACTTGCTGGAAGTTCAATTGTCGATCATCCGTGGTCAAACAGTTGCTGCTCCGTTTTTTTAGGTTGTCAGGTTACATCTTGACATAGTACGTTCTAGCTGCATACTAGAATAATAATGAAGAAGTGGTCACCCATAACAATGGAAGCTGCAGCACCACCCATTTTTTTTTTTACTTTTTTTACTGCTCACAGCTGTCGCATCCTGTCATTTAATTTCACAGTGAGATCATTCAAGAAGCCTAACATCGCTGCCTGTTGCTTTCATTATCTGATACTTCCCAGGCGGCCTAGCTCCTGGCACAAGCAGAAATAACCGTTGGTGAATGTTTACTCCAATCCAATCTCTGAATGCCCAATAATGCCAAACAGTTTCCTCTCATATATCGGGCACCATGGAGCTGCAATCCTCATACTGTCAGCAGTGTGAGATCCCTGGTAGTTGACAGGGCTGTTTCTTCTACTGTGCAGGAGGTGCTTTGTGCACAACATTGCTCCAGTGCACATGCACATCTGCGTAGACTATCTGTGCCTGATCAGCAACCACTGCAACTGGGCTCGTACACGCAATGTGCTTCTACACTTCCGCAAGCAAGATGAAGCGTTAGAAGCGCTTCCTGTCGCCGAGTCCTTCACCCTCGAGGTTTCCCGAGCAAGAAGAGGTGATGTCGCGTACAAGGCTTCATTGCAGTGTGAACATACTAGTCTGCAAAGAAGGACTACTGCACAATTGACCATATCACGACAAACATAGTCGAGTTTGAAAGAAAGCTGAATGTTTTTGTTCGCATCATGCAGTTTACTCGTGGACAAGAATGTTGCTTGATTGAACAAGCAGAAAAATTGTCATTACACAGTGTTTCACAGTTATCTGAAACAATCAAATTTCACAAGTATGCTAAGTTCTTCCAACAGCCATAAACAAAAGTCATATTTGCCAGTACGACATGGACACGTGCAGCTAATTGCATGTGCAAATGCTGCATGTTTCACCCATTCTTTTTGTGCACGGTAACCGATTTTTCATTGGTGTGCGTGATGAAAGAAGCCCACAGGACCAAAATTCTAATTTTTGACCGCATTCCATTGCACAAAGGGCAGTGACAAATGGTTGCCTAGCCAGTAGGATTTAGTCAGAGAAAGAGAGAGAGAAAAGCAAAAAAAAGATAGAGAGGTGAAATAGTTTGCACCTGGCTTGCTAGCCTACACTGGGGAAAGAAGTTTTGCTGTATCTTTGGCAGTATTTTATTTATTTTCAAGTACTGTCAATCCTTCAAAGGGATCATTGCAGGGGTGGGAGTAGATTCATACATGAAATACATATAAGAAGTAATGGGAACAACATAATTTACACTCAGTATGGAAACACAAAAAATTACATATGTAGACAAAATTTTGCAATGGTTACTAATTTCTACAAGCAGACTACAGCAAGAGCAAGGGAAAAAGAATACAATCAGCAGAGTGCCATGCGCCCGCATCAAACAGCTCCTTCCACGAGTTCTGTGCACAGTTCTATCGTAGGCTAAGCAACAATGAATTCATCTAAGCAATTCCAGTCTCTAACTGCTAGTGGAAAAAATGAGAAGCGAAATACATTGTTAGCAGAATGAAATTCCTCTAACGTGAATCTATGTTTGTGTCGCGTTTCCCTGGAAGAGTTATATGCGACAAATGATGTGGGACTTAGCTTGAAGCTACTGTGTAACAACAAATACAAGAATTTTAACCTGTGCACTTTGGCTCTGCTAGACGAAGTAGCGAGGCCAGCGAGTTGAAATTCTGTCGGGAAATCGTTACGCATGTAACAATTGACAATAAAATGCACAGCTTTCCTTTGAACCCTTTCAAGTGTCAGAATACAGCTTTTTGTGTGCGGAAACCACACAACACTGGCATATCCCAATATTGGTCGGATAAGACTTGTGTAAGAAAGATGCCGTGTTTCAAAGGTTGAACCGGTAAGCGATCGTTTAAGGAAAAACAATTTATTCAGTGTTTTTTTAGAAATTTGTTCCACATGCACGTTCCAGCTAAGGTCGCTACTTATCAAGGCACCTAAGTATTTATACTCTGAGACGTTCCGTAGCAGGACACCGTTGATGCTGTAAGGAAAGGATTCATTTTTTGTTTGTTACGCTCATACAAACTGTTTTTTCCACGTTTAATACCATTTCCCAGTCTGAGCACCACTGAGCCACTTCGTACAGAGAATTATTAAGTTTTATTTGGCCATCTTGGGTTTTAACTGTGTGGTACAGTACGCAGTCATCTGCAAGTAGTCTGATGTTTACGTCGACGTGGTTATATCGTTTACGTACAATAAGAAGAGCAGTGGGGCCAGTACAGAACCCTGCAGTACACCAGATAAAACGGGAACGGTATCAGACACACAGTCGTTATACTGCACATACTTGTAACAGTCTGACTTGCAAACCTTCTTCTTCTGTCTATTGCACTACTTTTCTTTCTTTTTCCCTTGAATTATGTATCTCTGTAGTTCAGTTACTTCCTGCTTTTATTTTATCGACACTGTAAGTGTTCCTTGTCTATTTTGACTGCTTAACTGCCTGCCAGTTGACCAGCATTGAATCCCAGCACTTCTGCAAGGTGAATCGCCACTCCTTTTCAAAACATCATGCCCCATCAGAGATACCACTCCATCGACTCACTTTCACGTTCATCTTTGCTCCAATACCTGCTCTTCACCTTCAGGGCATACTTCAGAAACATTCACGAAGAAACATTTGCGTCAGAAAATTTCACGAAGAGGGGGCTCTGCCACTATTAAATAGTGTTGAGGATCGGGCAAGTTGGTTTATCTTCCTCCAACTGGTACAACACAACAAGCAAAAGGAAGAAAGAGCCAAGCTGGCCAAAAGAAGGAATAGGGCGCCAACTTCCGACACACTTTTAGCAGACTGGATCAAATATAACACACGTAAGCATCAAGCAATATCATCCAAACATTATGCAGTCTTTTCTTGGCTTTTCGTTTGGATGGTATTGATTCTTTTTACATGTAAATATATATTTCATGCAATCTCTGAAAAAAGCCAGTTGGAAGTCGGTGCTCCAATCCTTCTTTCAGATGTTTCTTCATTTTCATTGTTGTGCTGTACCAGTTTAAGTATCTCACTGTATTAAAAGGTTGCAAAGCAATTGCTAGCAACAGAGCAGAAATGGGCTTCATGGACTGAACTGTATCTAGTCATACAATACAAGTACAGATTGCACTCTTGGACTATGGCCCCCAGTATTATTCTGCAAGGCACTGTTTAGTCCGTGCAATATCTGTATAGCTTTCACACGCTAGCTACACAAGCCTGTTATGAACGGTCCGAAATACCAACACATGCTCTATGGAAAATTAGACTGCTAATAAAAGACTGTTCTTTCATCACTACAAGGTATCTCAGTTGACAAGAGACACCAGGCAATGAAATTAATGGACTGTTTTGAGAAACTATTGTGAGAAATGGCACAACATAATTCAGTCAATAAAGGGATCGTTTACTCCTCTCGTTTCATGAAGCTACAATGGGACTATCGAAAGGGCATCAGGTGCCATTTTATTACACTTCACAACACCGTCCAATGAAGTTATAATACAAACACTAAGCACACCAGTGAGAAATACACAAGCTTACTGACACAGCTGAAAGTAAAGCAGCGATTCGTATGCAATGCGCAATGACCCCACAAACATGCATGCCACTCTTCATTTGCAAATAATTGCGCAAACATGTTTAAGTGAATAGCAGCGCCAGCGACACCACGGATAGACCGCGCGTGGAGTTTCCGGATGCGATCGCTACGGGGTGCCCCCAAGGTATCGTGGTCTTGGCACGCAAAACCTCACAATGAAATTTTCGTTTTGGCCTAGAACACTGTCGTAAGCACGCACGTTGCGCGGCAACCCGCGAACCACTCGGTGAAAGCGTAACTCGTCAATCGACCATGCTTTCAATTTTCCCGGGCTGCGGATTGCACGATACAAACATATCCGACCGGTTTCGGTACGCGTCAAAACAAAACGTGTTATCACGGCCGCTGGATCAAAACGTACGGATTGATCCAGCGGCGAGACCTCGTTCATATACCAGGAGCTACCAACTTGATTGGCGAACACAAACAAATCACTGGCAAATGCAGGAACAGGTGCCGCGTGCAAGCGACATTAAAAAAAGCAAACACGACAACTGCACTTGCGCGCCAATTGCAAACGCCTGTCACAGCACAGCTGACGCAATTGTCTAATTGTAACACTTACGCGAAAATGTAATACTGCAAAAGTTGTTGGCTGGAATATTTTCAGGGGCAAGATCCTGAAGGGTTAAAGGTGACAAGGAGAGCGCTGAGACGGGGCACCCGGTCCGGCGAAAGTTTTCCGACGGTGCTGTGCTACGACGCACGCAGGAAAGCTCAACCACACTGCGCTGGCAATATATTACCACATTTAGACGGCCCAGTTCTTCCGCAAAATCTTTTGCACACGGATATGCACGTAATTGCTCACAGCTGTCATGAAGGAGTCGCGAGACAGTTTGTGAAAAGCAGTTGCTCAGTAGCGTCATCCGAGACATAAGTTATACAACTACGAGGAAACCGCGGTTTGGAAGCCAGTAACACAAACGAAAAGAAATTGCGGATGTTTCTTTCTTTTCGTGACGAGCGTTCTCCAGCAGCTCGCTAACCAAATGAATCCATAGAGGTAAAACCATTATAAGTAGACCCATCGTATGCATAGGTAACTTCTGTGTCACAAAAGCAGAACACATCAAATGTGAGCAACGGTATGCTTTTATTGATTCATATGTATGAGCAATTTGCGGCTTTGCAGATTCAACACCCTCTAGAAAATTCTAGATGGTGGTGGCGGTTTTTGGGGTGTCCCAGCCAAATTAAAAAGAAAATTAATCAAACGCACAAAATAAAGAGTCACACAACGCCGGCACCATGACCTTCCACCACACATCAAGGCAAGAAAAGTTGTAGCGCCACCTACACGCAGAAATAAAAAACAATTATTTCATCTATGTTTCATTTATATGTCTTTTGTAATAGGCTGCTAGAGGCGCGCAGATCGACAGGTGTCCGGATATCTTTTAATGCGCTTTGAAGCACCAGAAGCACCTACTCTGTTTCGAAACGCATATCCTCGTGCTAAAAATAGCCCTTCTCTGCTTGGTCACGTGTGATATTCTAACAAATTTGATTGGATAGGCGGATGAATACCACATTTTGATTCGTCCCATTCATTGACACAGGTGCATGCTGATGCTTTTTGTAGCGTGCCGGCGTTCCCTTGCGGCTCGTTACCTTTTTTTCGTTCGTCCACTTGAGCGAGTTCTGCACCTACCTGGACGCAAGTGTTGAAGGCTTTTTCTGGAACTTTATGCCAAGTCCTGCCTAGCTTGAACGGGCTTACTGCCGACCGCAAAGCCACCCTCGTTTGACAAGCTCCACCGCAGTGATCTTGACCATAGTTCGAGCCGCAGAACGCCGCGTCCCCGGTTATGAACGCCGCTTCGACAAATGGCGATTATGAATGGATCGAGGAAGAGTACGTTCCTCCTCCTTCGCAGATGCCTTCGGAACCCAGGTGTTACGGCGAACGAAACAGCGGCGGTGAAGCATCCGCAGGTCGGGGCCGTGGCCGGGGCAGCTGTGACAGACCCAATGCACCACGCCGTGATTCTGAAGAGTTCATGGTGCCGGCCAAAGACATCGCTAGAATCATTGGCAGAGGTGGCTCCAGGATCCGTGAACTCCAGGATTCCAGCGGTGCGCGCATCTGGATCAAGAAGGACGACGGAGATAACAATTACTTCGAAACCAAGGTCGAGGTCTCGGGCCCCGAAGAGGCGCGTCGCAAAGCTCGCGAGCTCATCGACGCCATCGTCAATCCGCCCGAAGAACCAGCGTGCACCAACAAAAGCGAAGAACCGCTGCCTCTGCTCGACTGGGCCAAGCTGCTTGCCAAGAGCGACGAAGAGACGAAGAAGCGATGGGCCTCTCTCGCGCCGATAGTGAAAAACTTTTACGTCGAAGATCCTCGAGTTGCCTGCATGCCCGTGGCGGAGGCGGCAGCCTTCAGGACAGAAAACAATAACATTGTCGTCAAGTATTTGGGCCCGGGAGGCGAGCCGCCATCAGACGTGGCAACCAATCCCGTGAGAACGTTTGAGGAAGCGTTTTCGAACTACCCGGAAATCTTGGACGAGATCTACAAGAACAAGTTCGAGAAGCCGTCCCCCATTCAGAGTCAGGCGTGGCCGATACTGCTTCAAGGTCATGACCTGATCGGGATCGCGCAGACGGGTACGGGAAAGACGCTGGCATTCCTGCTGCCGGCCATGATTCACATCGACAACCAGCCCGTTCCGAGGGAGGAGAGGAAAGGTCCTTCCTGCCTGATTCTCGCCCCGACGCGCGAGCTCGCTCAGCAGATCGAGCGCGAAGCGAAGAAGTACAACTACCGAGGCATCAGGTGCGTGTGCGTCTACGGTGGCGGCAGTCGCAGGGAGCAGATACAGACCGTCAACCTCGGTGTCGAGATTGTCATCGCAACTCCCGGACGCCTCAACGACCTCGTCATGAACAAGATCATTGATCTGAACTTCGTCACTTTTCTGGTGCTGGACGAAGCGGATCGCATGCTGGACATGGGCTTCGAGATACAGATCAAGAAGGTGATGCTGGACATCAGGCCTGACCGGCAGACGGTCATGACCAGTGCAACCTGGCCAGAAGGTGTGCGTCGCCTTTCCGACCAGTACATGACAAACCCGTTCCAGGTGTTCATCGGTACCTTGGACCTGGCCGCAGTGCACACAGTGACCCAGAAGGTCATCCTCTGCGAGGAGGAGGAGAAGAGAGACCAGCTTCTGGCATTCTTCGACTCCATGCTACCCGACGACAAGGTGATAGTCTTCGTCGACAGGAAGGCAACGGTGGACCACCTGACGAGCGACTTTGTCCTAGCTGGCATCAACTGCGATTCCATCCATGGGTCTAGGGAACAGTGCGACCGCGAACAAGCGTTGGAGGATCTACGGAGTGGCCGAGTGCGCATCTTGATTGCCACAGACGTCGCTGCGCGGGGGTTGGATATCAAAGACGTGACGCACATCTTCAACTACGACTTCCCTCGCAACGTGGAAGAGTACGTCCACCGTGTCGGCCGCACAGGTCGAGCTGGCCGTACAGGAGTGGCCATCACGCTCATAACTCGTGGCAACTGGAGGCAGGCCCGTGAGCTGATCAGTATCCTGGAGGAGGCCAGCCAAGAGGTCCCAACCGAACTCTACGCGATGGCCGACCGTTTCGATGCCTGGAAGGAGCGACGTGCCGAGGAAGAGCGCAGCTTTGGCGTTGACCGAGGTAGCCGTGGCGGTGGATTCCGCCAAGGAGGAAGAGGTGGTGGCGGTGGAGGTTGGGGTGGCGGTGGTCGCAACCGTTGGTGAAAGAACAGTAGCTGTGATTTGGTTGCGATAAGTTCATTGTAAATCAGCGTCATGCAGCATGTGTCATCACACCACTGTACAATGTTGTTTTCTATTTGTCTTTACAGTTATGTTTTTTACGGGCAAGTGACAATAAACATTTGATGCACCTTGTATGCCTCTTTAGCCTCTATTAGGTCAGAGTTATACATAGGCTCGGAAGAAAGCTCACCATGCTCACTGCTTCATAGCTTGTGGTTGTTTGTGCCACCATGTGCCATTTTGTGCGTGGAGAGAGCGCATTGTGGTTTCTATTTCAGAAAAAAAGTTCGGTGTTAAACTAACATAAGGCCTCTTCAAAGGCAAGTTTGAATCAAAATTGGAGCCACTTGTGAGCGGTGATTGGTAAGGGTTGCAGTGTAATGTAAAAATAGTTTGAGCTCCTTATGAATTGAAGTTGATGGTTTAGCTAGCAGGTTAAGCCTATTGATCAAGGACCAATAAATACATGCCATATTCAAGACTAGTTCAGTTGTTTCTGTGCCTGGTACTTTATCACTTTGTGTATTCCACTGATAATTGAGCCTACCTGCGTGACAGGTTACAAGAGTCTGCTTGAACCTGAAGGTAATGGTTGGACTGACCCTTAACTGTAAACGTAAACTGTTGAAAAAGTCCCCACCCAAAGCATTTGTGGTCGTGGAGATGTAATATGATTGTGTTAGTTTTAGTGACCTTGTGTGCATAGCTCCTGGTTCAAAGTAAGAATTTGTGCTATTGTTTTCATACATTTGTGATGGTTTAACATAAAAGTGTGTACTTGTTGCAAGAGCTGCTGTGTACCACAACTGAAGGTACGTGCATAACATGCGGCCATGTTGCATGTGTGGTGCATAGCATTCGTGCTCATGTACAGTGGTTGGTAGCATCAACATAATTGTGCAAATCTGAATTCTCCTCTATGCTTACACCTTGTGAAAACTTGTGCCTTCTTCAGCTGTCAAGCTGCTGTTGTCATTCTATATAGGATCAACAGTATTTTGAAAAAAAGCCACGCATAGTATCCACAAAGTGAATGATGATGAGTGGGCGAAGCTCTGGGGATCGGTCACCGTGAATTTCCTGTTTGTCGTTTTTACCGTTTTTCTGCCGCTTCCCGCGCCCTCGCCTCCGGAGTAGTAGCTTGTTGTCGGTGTTCCCGTTGAGCCGCCGCATGCCGAGCCTTACGTTCATTTTCATCTGTGGAAGAAAAAGAATGTTTGGTCTGGAGCGCGCTTACATATGCATTTGCACCGCAGCGTCCTCTCGTGCATTTAAAGTGGCAAAGAATCGATGACAAAGCTCGGTCCTAAGGTCCATAATGTGTGCATTGAAGTCGCCGACTAGTATAAATGGTTTGTGCTTGTAGGTGTTTTATATATTGTTCTGTGAAAATTACGATTCTTCTATTGTAAACCTTTTTTTGATTCACATACATGTTTCGACTATAGCAACGGTTTTCTAACCAACATGACAGCAGACAGTGAGTGTCGACAACAAAGCTAGGTCCTAAGGTCCATAATGTCTACATTGAAATCACCAACTAGTACAAAGGGTTTGTGCTTCTGGGTGTTCTATGTTGTTCTGTCACAATTATGATACGCCCTTGTGCACTGCAGCGCCCCTAGCGGACTCCATGCAAAACTGAGACACGCTGCCGCCACCTCGCCGTACACGGGACATGCCTCAACCCTAAAGTGCTTCGCTCCTAAAAGGAGGTTCGTAAGTACAAGTAACCTCGAGCAGTTCAAATTGCACAACCATCTGCGATAGCTGCGCAAAACTTTGCCAAGTGGTCAAACCTGCTACATCCTGCTGCATTATGATAAAAAATCTTGTAACTTGTGCCGAGACGTCGTTTTTGTGGTCGTTTGAAGGAAACAGACAGCAGATGCTAGAGGTCTATATTTACGTTACCACTGTGATTTCGAGTAGTCATAAGAATAGGCAGGTGAGTGCTATGTAGTTCAAAGGGGCTACCCTGGTGAACGATTTAAACCTACCCATACTGGGTAATCAAAGTTTTCTAATTGACCATACTGTGAGATTGTGTTAATAGGTTCAACAAAATTGTTTGTAACTGTTGTGGATCAAGTTAGAGAAAAGTTATAATTGGTGCAAGTACAAGGTTTTGTAGGATGACAGTCTTATTAATATTGTTGTACTAATTACAGTCAGCAAACACAGACACGGTGTTTGTGGTGTCTTGACTTCTCTCTTGTGTCCGTGTTTGCACGCCCTTTCTCTTTAACATGAATACTTACCATCTGGCTCATCTCTCTGTTATTTTGCTGATGTAGAATAGACCGTTTCATTTGAGTTTGTTTTAAAGAAATTGTAGTACTGTTCTAGTTTACCACTGGAAGAGTTCATGCAGGGTGCTTAAGTTTTAATTTCATACAATGGGCAGACTTTGCCAACACAGGCTGCAGTGTACCGTGAAATTATGCTGAGAAAGCATGTTGTCCCAGTCTCCCGGTATATCTCATTTGGGCTTCCTGACCATGGCAACAGTACATATTAAAGAGCTTGTCAAAAGTGAATACGTAGCGTCCTCTTAGCACAAATTTTTTGGAGCAAAGATTAGATCTCAGACACAGAGGACCAGCTACTAAACCCCGTTTGTTAACCGCCCAGGAACGAGGATTCCAACGCTTCTGTCCATATAGCACGACAGCAGGTACTTCTCCACACAACAAAGGTCTAGGTTGTACTGAAAGCACAAATGTAATCAGATTTGTTCGTTTGGATAGTAAGTAGAATGAATGAAAAATTTAGACGGCCATGTGCTCCAGTATTGTAACTAAAGCATCAAGGAAAGCGACATTTGTTTACAAATATGAAGTGAATTCTGGAGAAGTGTTAGGTGGCCCGTGGTCATGGAACTAAAGAAACTTAAGACTGTCCACAGGAAACTAAAGAGTGGTGACCTAATTTCATCTTCAGAAGTACTCCAAGTAAACATGCATGCATGTGTGCATAAAGCAATTTCGTTAAACATGTACAACTGCTTCAGCCTGGAGGCTCAAATATTTGCTTTCAAAAATGTGACAGATGACTGCTCCAAAAGGTTGTTATGCTGCTCCAGAAGCTGCGCCGAGGTGGCTTTGGTCGTTCATATCACTGCAAAGCACATCCTATGAGGAGTTCAACTGCCATGGAGGGTGAGAGGCTTTCGATAACAGCAGAGGCACAACAGGCTTCCACGTGTGTGCGACATTACAAGAAATTATTGCCAGTTATGATGATTTAATGTAGCCAACAGGAGGTGCTCAGCGGCGAAGCTTTATGGGCAATCACTCGCAAGCATATGAACTTCTCGCTGTGCTTCACTGATATGTCTTCACATATTTTCATGTAGTGAATGACATTTCTAAAATGCAAGGTGAAATAAGCTGATATGAGCTGTGAAATAGGGCAGATGTGTTCATTTATGTGCTAGTTCTCTAATCATTGGCGCAGGCATTGTGTAACAGTGATATATAAAAACGCCAGGCCTGCGCGGAAAGCGCAGCACAGTCACAGCGAAAGCTGGAAGAGCGGCATTTCTAGAGCCCGTTGTAAACTCTCTTGGGGCTACTCATACATGTACGCTAGCAAGGTATCCACTTCGCTACAAATCGCAATATTTGTGAAGTTGGGAAGCACCTACAACGCCATTATTCATCATTGTGCGCAGAAGCGAAGTTCCAGCTACACATATGTAAGGCATTTTGTGCACTTTGTTTACGTGACGACTGATGACGATGAAGAATTGTGGCTCAGCCCTTGTAATGGGTTGGAAGCTTTAAACGGCTCATCAGTTCCGTAATTCTCATTATGTGACGCCCAGTCGCTATTTCACTCTCCCACTATGCAATATAACATACGTTGACGTGAGAAAGAGAGACAGAGAGAGGAGGGAAGAACTTCATCGAGACCCTGAGGAAATGGATGATGGGCTTATGGGCTTCCTTGGCAATAAATGCAAGTGCACTTGCGAGGAACCCGCTACGCTATACCTCATCATAATTTGTGTGTCATAGGGAAACAGCCACTATACCATTTTTTGTCATTCAACGGAGAGCCGTGGTACCCGCTAAAAACATGTGAGGCATTATGCGCACTTTGTTGGTGTTGTGCCTGATGACGATGAAGAATTATTTCAGAGCCCCATGTAATGGGTTGGAAGCATCCAACAAGCTACTCGTTGCGCACTTCGCATTGTGTGACGCCTGGTTACAGAATTCGCGTTGTGCGACGCTTTTGGTGCTTATTTCACTCTTCTACCACACTAAATTACATATGTTAATATGGTTCCTTCTGGACATGAAGCCTCTATAGCGTCTTCTTGCTAGGTAGTTCCAAGCACCGGCCCGATTTTCAACAGAATATTTGTATACTGTATCACGCAAAACACTATATAAGGACTTAATATCTATGCTCTTCCCACCTCCGCTGTACCGATCATCATATTTTGATCTTCCAGGCCATGATGTGTTGAAACGAGTGCAAAAAATGTATATATCTCCCAATTCAAAAACATTCTTTTATAAACTCCATTCTGAAACACTCCCCGTAAAAACATGGTTACAAACAAAAGGCATTTTTGTATCCTCGGTCAACTGCCGTCTCTGTGATGTACCTGAAACAATAGAGCATTGCTTCGTGAGCTGCAAAGATGCGATTCTTTTCTGGGATGTCCTTCAGCGAACTCTGCAGAAAGAATTTGAAATTAATTCGTACACTATTCGTTATTTGATGCCAACACCTCTTGATGAAGTGCCGTACGATATGTTCCTTGTTATTGGTATGCACAGTTTGTGGAAGACGCGAATGCAGGACCGTAACGCAGAGCCGATCACCTCGTCACGTATACATTTCACCCGAATGGTTATTAATTTAAAAGAAGTTTACGACGAACTTGATTTCAGACCGGACTGGTACACAATATTCGCGAGGTGCTTAGCCTCGCCACCTTTTCTGTGCAACACCTGATGAAGAACTCTCCCTGGAATGAAGGACTATAAGTTAGTCTTCCAGTTTTGTGGAAGTGCTTGTACTTTCATTGTCGCTAAGTGTCTGTAGTAGTGTAACTCTACTGTTGTGATACTGTGTACTATATTCATACGCATTCTATTAAATACCATGATCAAAAAAAAAAAAAAAAAAAAAAACCGGCATGGCTCTGAGGTACAACACTGGGCTCCCACGCAGAGGGCCCAGGTTCGAACCCCGTTCCATCCTGGAAATTTTTTCTTATTTCGTTTTTTTTTTTCTTATTTCGAGCGATAGTGGTTACGGACACCGGCGGCGGCGGCGGACAACTACGGCACCAAAAACAGCCGGTGAAATGATCTCATAACATCTTTCGCTGTAAAAGAGGATGTCATTCGAACAACAGAAAGCTGAGTAGTAAGTTTGTGCATGCACCTGGTATGGAAGGGCAGACCCGTGAAACACAGGCACAAGAAGAATCGGGAGACAGTGGTGTAGCCAGCGAGCGGCACATCAGGCAAGGTGCCCTCTCGTCTCCCTCTCCATCTGGAGAACCATTAGATATGTAGCGTAGAACAACGCAAGGCAGCATCGCCTGCCTAGTCAGACAATGCATGAAATAAGGAAGTACAGCAACAATGCGCAAGCGAGAGCATTCCTGAAAAGCTCCCACATTCTCGTTTGCATCAGTTTGTGTCGGAGGAGAAAAAGTTGAGCATTTCATTTATAGCAGTCAATTAGGTCAAAGTGCCCTGCTGTGTGCTAAATTTGACCTATTGTTCTATTTTTCTCTTCTGTGTCAAGTTAATATGCAGAACTTTTGGACGAGGAAGTGGCCGAGATTCAGTATCCAGGGAGCATCATGTGACAGTGTCGTAGTGTAGTCACAAGAAATATCAAAGAAAGGCTCGGGGGGAAGTTTGCCCTCACTACATCACATCTGTGCAGCAGTAGCTACTGAGTGTGACAACATTGCAGGGAAGATAGGATTTCCACGTATGACAACATCACTAAAACCTACCATGAACTAAAAATAGTCTTGAAAGATCCCAAAACCATGTATGACCTACATCCGGTGAGTTGATGCAAAGGCAGTGCAGTAGAGAAGCTCGGAGAGGTGATGCATCAGGGATGGTGAGCTTGCCAAGGCTAGCTGCTTGACATCATAATGCCCCCTAAATTGTTTGTTTTTTCTTCGTATGCGAGTTCAAAGTTCTGCCAGACTTCTTTGCATAGCGACACATTTGCAAAAGTTATGCCCCTGATGTTCTCTGGTATATTGAACATTAGTTTAACTATTACATAACACTGCTGTGGGAGAAGTTTGTACTGTGCTCACGATGAACCACGACATAAGAACTTTCAGTATAACAGCTGGTATGTGCAATTTCTCAAGATAACCATGTCATGTCGCTACAAATCTGGCCACTAAAGGTGATGTTGGCTATGATGTAAACGTACAAGTCGATGTTATGCTGATGGGACATGAATAGAAGACGTGATGGTGGAAACAATGTGGTGTGCACCACTTGTCTCCAAGTTGACACACTTCGAACCATGAGCACTGTATGTGACCAGATAATACCAACGAAGCATTCACGATGTGTGCGCTTGTTTATAGACTCCTTAGCCCTGGTCTTATTTTGTGCACAAAACAGTTACGACTAGCACATTACGGTGTGTATGTGCAAGCGAAAAAGATGTACAGGGGCAGTCAAAAGTTTCCAGGCCGCCATCTCACGTGATCGTGTGGCCTGGGAAATTTTGACTGCACCCCCCCTAACCCTGCACATGCACTGGGCACTGTCAATGCCGAGTGTTTCTTATTAGGCTCGTCTTGTGCATGTCACACCACTTAATACGAGCTTTCATTGGACGAGTAAGTGAACTGCAATAATCTTAGTAAGCTTGTTTTGTGCATGTCACGCCACAGTATTTTAATACGAGCTTTCATTGGACCTTAGCGTAAGTGAACTGCAATAATCTATGCTTCTTTTTATCACAACAATTTTTCTTGTGCGCTGCTTATTTGATCAAGCTTTGTGAAGCAAATTAAAGAACAAGGAAGTGTGAGGAGTGAGGACAAACTTGGTAAAAGTTGCCTTGTGTTGAAATGCCAAACTGGACAGATCTGGCACGTCCTGCTTGCAAATAAATGATGCTGTAGTTTAAATATGCATGGTGTTGTGTTCTACCTGCATGCTTTTTTTAACTGTCGAGGAGCTGCTCAAGATTATTCAAGAGTTTGCAAGAGTTCTTCCAGTGGCACTGGAGTGGTCTGTGGGTTTTACAGCAGTATTGCTTTTTATCATCACACAAGATTTGAATCTGGGATCTTCTAAATGCATGTTGGAGCTGGGAGCTTGTAGCTGCCACTTGAGCCATGAAGATGGTAAGATTTTTATTATGCATCTTTGCGAAGTTGTATAACCACTCACACAAGTTCACTACTTTGTAGATACTGGTGGCCACGCACTGTGAGTGCTTAACCAGCTATTATATTAATTTGGTTTAATTACTATATAAAATGTGTGGCAGTGAAAGAACTTACGAACCACACTTGCTGCTGCTCATGTTCACTTGCAAGCTGCATTAGGTGATCATATCACTAAAGCTGACAGTGAGCAGGCTGTTCAAGCAGAAAACATGCACTCCTCATGTGTCAAATGAACTTGTCTTGGGTTTGAGGCTTTTGAAATGCAGCTTGTTACATAGATTTCCTTGTGTGCATAATTTTGTCCACTAGGCTGCTGGGGACACCACATTTGTGGCATGCAAGCAAAACACAACTTCTTATGGCACAATGTTTGAAGTACTTCATGGCTGAAAGAAAAGAAAAGTTGGTCACTGCACCATTGGCCATATGCCATTTTAGAATAGAAGAGTAATCTGAAGGCTCTCGGTCCAAATTTTAGGTTGCAATGCACACTTCAAAACGCATGAGGTGTTTTCCTTGAGAGCATATCACCTTGTCTGTGTCACAACTTTCCATTCCGTACATTCTGTTTTCACACTGACGAGCGTTGATGAACCCTTATCTGTTGCTGTTGCAAGACGGAAGGCAAGCTAGTTGGTGGAAATCCATTTTTGATCTAAATATGAGCACTAAATGACGACAACACGACGAAGACACAAGGACCAGCGCAGACTACAACTTTATTTATATAACTGGTTGTCGTTGTCGTGTGAATGGAAACAGGTATTACTGCGGTCAGTGCATGGCCACCTCCTCATTGTGGAGAGAGTGAAAGAGAAGGGCTGAGAAAGGCAGGGAGGTCCGTAGGGTTCATTCCACCCTGAGGGTAAGAAAGTGGGGAAAAGAAAAACATGCAACATGAGCTATATGTCAAAACAAACATTGGTTTGCGAGAAGGAGCACTGTAGATGCACAGAAGGACTACCATTGGTAAATGAGCCTAACTTTTTTTTTTTTAAAAACTGCAGTGGGACAACAAGAGCATTCTCCAGCTTCAATGGATGCAGGGTCTTCTTCCGGAACCTTTAGGAATTGGTGTGTACTATATATTGCTGACCTGGCATTACGGTGAGATGATGAGGCCTTTGAAGAATCTTGAAAAGCAGCACGTAACAAAGGCGTAGTTCCTAGTTATGCCTTTTTACATTTTCTCAGGCAGGGAGCCTGTGTCCTCTTTCTCTCATCACTTAAGATTTCAGACTATGGGGCTGAGTGAGAACTCCTTTGCCTCCCTGTAAGTAAAGTGATGCCACCTGGCAGATAATGCATGTCATAGCGAGAATTAGGGGAAGTCTTTAAACGTGGAAGTAGTCATACTAGACTGTGAGGTTCCTTGTGGGAAGATGCTGGGATGAGTAGATGGGCACTTTCAATATGTGTTTGTGGGTGCCCTCTGATGGCATGGCTGCCCTCCTTGAATATCCAGTCCTGCCATAAGTCAGGCATTACACTGCCTAGTAAGCGTAACATTACGGGCTTAATCTTAAGTTAGACAGACTATAGTTCTCCTTTGATTTCGTTGATATTCCAGACGAGACATTGAATATATGAATGAGGTAGCATTCCCGAGGTTCATGGTCATAACTGGTGCGAAATCCGGATTCGTGTACCGTTCCATTGAGGTTGTTATAAATGAGTGACCTGGCATGCTGACATGTTTCAAGAGTGGAAGGCTTGATTAGGATTGTGTATGTGATCTCTGTGATCGTTGAGAGGATCCTGAGAGGTACATGTTTCAGTCTGTCCTTTATGTTGCACTTGGCATGTGCCACATTCAAGGAGGTACGCTACGTTAGGTGAATCGTAATTGAAACTTCCTTTAAGTGTGAATATAAGTCGGTTAGCTGTGCTGGTGGCATTCATTGAAGGTGTTGTACGATGACAAACTCTACAACGTTGTTTGTTGTGGCGGCTGCAACAGTCAGGTTAGAGCTGGTGATATAAAAAAAACAGATGTAAGTATGTCTGCTATGTTTTTGGAGCATCTCTAGGCAACACAAGGTGGCTCAGGATAAGCTGAGCAACCTCGTGGCTCAGCTTAGCCTGAGCTCAGCTGGCGCCTTATTCGTGCACCCACATCTCCTTATATCATACCAATAAAAGAAATGCGTTTTGTGAAAGTTATATAGCACGTCAGGACACTCACATGACTGCTACATCCAGTCAAGTCAAGTCAAGTTTATTAAATAGTTCAGTTGAGTTACACGGTTAGCATATTACAGCAGGAGGTCCCAAAGTTTCAGAGAAACTGATGGGGGACATCCTATCGCTACATGAATGGGGTAATTACAAAAAATACAGCAAAAGTATACGCACGTGGGAGCAATAATGAACAAGCTTGATTAACAATAAGATTAATACATAACATAATGGTTATACTCACGATTGAAAAAATGACATGAAAATAATCAAAAGCACGTGATAAAACAAGAATTAATAACCAAAAGCAAGATTAATGAACAGCACAACATGACAAATTCAACTCCTTTCATTATCAGTTGTATCAGGTATACAAAAGCAAATGTTAAACATGAAAATAGCTCAGAAATATTCAGAGCTGTTAACAGTTAATTACACAATTCAGGTGAGTTGTGTACTTCCTGAACAAAATATTTCTTGCTGCGCGAGATGTTAATATGAATTTTGTACGATAAATTTAATTCGAAAGGCAATGAATTCCAAATAGCTATGCTAGTAAATAGGGTTGAGAACTTGCCATAGTTTGTCCTCACGGCCGGGAAAAGATTATTGCACTGGGGAAACTGGGTAATATTGCTATTAGTTAAGTGATGATGATCAATGCATGCGATGAAAATGTCATGCGTGATGAGCCTATAGGCAAGTACGGACAGTTTATGACAAAATAATTGTCTTAGTGGGTGCATGTTAAGCTGAGGAAACAACGAGCTACAGGACAAATAAAATGGGCTAAAAGTCGTTAGTATAACTGCTTGATTCTGGAGCTTCTGCAAACGTTCAATGTACATGAAATATGTGTTGGACCTAGATGATACACAACACGAACGTATGATGTGAGGTGGAAAAGAGACTTGCGTCTTGATGATAACGTGGATTCCAAATGCAATTTTTTTTAACGAGTTATGCGGCATGTTTATGAAATTTTAGTTCACTGTATACTATGACGCCAAGAAGCCGCGCTTCACTGGAAATGTTTAGGACGTAATTACCGATGTGAAGGGAAGGTGATATGTCGATTGAAATTCGCGCAGAATGGAACACCGTAACGACGGCTTAAGTAGCATTGATTTGCAGCCGATTGTCTTGGCACCATAAAGTTATGTTACTTAAATCTGTGTTAAGGTCAGGCTGGGGTGTAGAAACTGATTAAGTTGATGTAAAGATGGTTGTGTCGTCAGCATAAAGTATGCACTTGGTCTTTGTAAGAACATTCACTCACACTCATGTGAAAGGCCACGTGTTCGCCTGGTTTATAGCGACCTTCTGCTAAAAATAGCTTCAAAGATTTAAAAAAATGTTGTCTGTCTTGCGATTCAATTCCACCATGGATAGTTCTTTTTTTTGTTTGAATCTTGTTTTAATATGACAAATCGAATGTATTGTACACGTAGAGTAGCACAGCAGTGATCTTAAGAATTTTTCTATACTAAGAAAACAACTGCAGGCAGCTGAAATAATGTGTGAAATGGTGACTCTTGCCACACAGGATGCTCATTAAGCATGTATGATAAAAGAGGTTGTGTCGATTGTAAAACTAAATCGTTATGATCGATCTTGTAACAACCGGTAGCACCTGCAGATAATAGTGCAGAAGACAACGTGCCGGTATCCGACAGTAATGTCCAAATGCCTTCTTATTGCAAACCTTAGGTATGAAGCGCATGTCTTAGCCAATGGAAAAATTTATGCAGTTGCACTCAGCATGAAAGCTGTAAATAGTGCGGAACAGTGATTCGCCTGCCCTACAGCGACATTCGCGTTCATGGGCAAGCACGCACTGGCATTCCAAACATGCAGCCTGTTGGCGTCCATGGTGGGAAAGGAAACCTTCATTTGTGATGTGCCATGGCACCCTCTCCCCTCTTCCTTTTCTTCCTCCTCACCCTCGCGTCACTCTTCCTCACACTCTCTGCCCTTTTCCACCCCCTTGCTATACTATACTATACACAGCTATGCTATGCTCATCCTCACCCTCGCATCACTCCTCACCCTCACTTCCCTTTCCCGCCCCCTTAAAATTCCAATACTTACTCTAAATGGCATGCTATACATGGTTGTGACTGCGTGACGCCATACATGGCTGTGGTATGCTTTACCCTCTCCCCTCCTCCTTTCCTTCCTGACCCTCACTTGCCTTTCTCGCACCCTTACTGTACCATACTTACATGGCTATGCTATAATACATGGTTTTGCCTGTGTGACGCCATGCATGGATGAGCTATACTTTACCCTCTCTATTCCTCCTACCCTCACTTCCCTTTCCCACGCCCTACTATACTATACTATACATGGTTCTGCTATGCATGGCTACGCTATACATGCTTTTGCCTGCGTAACGCCAAGCGACATGAGATGACAGCACACGAGAGCCCGGGCCCCTAAAGGGCTCCGCACTTAAAGGGGCCCTGCAAGACTTTTTCAGCATGGTCAGAAAACGCTGCCGATCGGTATAGTCGAGGCGCCTGAGAACACGCTAGCCAAACATCATAGTGCAGCGCGCGGCCTGGAATTTACAATTAATTCTCAAAGTCAACTAGAAATAGCTCCCTCTTCTCTCTACAAATGATGCCATGTACCCAAATTTTTGCGCCATATAACCAAAGTCTACGGCCGTTGGGTGACTTGAGCATCGTGAGCTGCATAGTTACCGTGGTCGCCGCAGGATGCCGCCACGTGGCCGCTTGCTCGCTCGCAATCGCACTGAAAGCCGCGCGTTCGAAGAAAAAGTGAAAAGAAAGTGCCCAGGGTCCTGACGCGCGCTCACGAAGGGGCGCATCTTCTTGCCTCATTGTCATCCGCCTCACTGCGGTTACTCTTCTCAAAATCACATGTTGCTTGTGCAGCCGCACTGTCCTCTTTAGCAAAAGTGTGCTTCGTTTCTTCTGGCATAGCAAGATCTTTATTCTTCACCAACGAAATACACTTTGACCGTTTCGATCTATCTAGTTCTTACTACAGAACGATAGTATATAAGCGCTATGGCTTTATAGTAATAATGTTAAAATTTAATTTTAATTCAAGAGCAAAGAAGGCGGGAAACATAAAGAAAAGTGTTTCCGCCTGGCTAGGCGTCGTTAAACCACATATGGTCGACAGAGAGTACAATACTACAGTAAACTATAAGTTGTAACAATACTCATGCAGCGTACAACTATCACACCAGTCTTGTGAATACGATAAACAACAAAGCGGTAGTGGTATTTTAACACGACAGCGTTAAAGGGACACTAAGGGCAAATAACAGTTGCATGTCAGAGTGAAAGCTCAATGTATGACAACGTCTAAAACGGCAGTATTATCAACAGCCGTGCCCTACTTACCGATAAATTAAGCTAAATGTATCAAACGATGAGCGCCACGAGTGGGACATTTTGGAAGTGATTCCGATGACGTGAGGGAGTCCGACTACAATTAATCACTAGTAATCAAACTAGCTGCAATAAAAAAAGAACCTTCTGTGCATCAAGAGACTTAATGAATGCTGCTTGTTCGTTTATGTTTGATTCATGGAAAAAAACCTCTTTGGCGTTGCCATGGGGAACGGCGCGCGTGGTTCAAAAGTTCCGTTTTCGCCGAACTGCGCTTCGCCCGGCGCCCTGCTTCGCTATCGCGGTCGCGTCTCAGTGGTAGTTTCGGTATCGCGTACTGCCGCGTGTGTTTTGCACGCTCGTGAAAGTCGCTCTGACAGAGAGTTCGACAAATGGCCGCATGCATGTGATGTTGCCGGATGCCCGAATGATGCACGCCGCCAGTGCACGCCGCCGCGCAATAAAGACAGGCAACAATGGGCACGGCAGCAGTGACGTATGAAAGTCTGATTTCAGGCGGGTGATTTGAAGTGCGCTAACGCGATGCGGACCACTAAAACGTGATTTTATTTCAAAATAAGCACTACCGTGGCACAACAGTTAAGTAGCACTACGGGGGTTTCTGGACCGCTATTTCAACAATCAACGTCGACTTAATATTCGCCTTTAGTGTCCCTTTAAAGCGTCGTGTCGCAGAAATTGTGGTGTCGGCGTCGCTATCGGCAGCGTTCTTCGTGAGCCGAAAATCCCAAGAAATTTACAGAATAAAATCCAGTGTAAGAGCCGGAATGAAACCGAGACATCCTGCGTGAGAGAAAAACAGTTAACCTAAATAAAAACTTCGGAGGCACATTTCCGCAGTAAGACAGATAACTGGGCAAGTTGGTATGGATCCATAATTTAAACTTTTTTAGCGCGCACAAAAGACAAGGACAAGCAAGAGACACACGAGCGCTAACTCTCAACTGTTTATTTTTTCAAAGGAACGATACATATAAATACCCAAAAACCAGCATAGAGCATGTGCGGCGCAAGTCATGTGACACACTGTCAGAAGGGCTAAACAGAATTTAAAAAAACAAACTCTTTATCTGTTAGAGCCACCGAAGGGTGACTGATGCATTTCTCTGCACACCTATTGATATAAAATGCTTCCGTAACTTCCCGTGTTAGTTTGTCTTTATCTGCAAACAAGATATCTGTATCATAAAAAACGGGTTCACAATGGCATGATTTACAATGATCAGACAGGTGTGAAAATGTTTCTTTCCCTAGTGAGTTAGCATGCTCTTTAAGCCGTGTGTTGATACAGCGGCCAGTCTGTCCTATGTACATACTTCCACAGGTTAAAGGTATCCGATATACCACCCCTTTTCGGCATTTTGTTAACTTCGATTCCTCCTTTAAAGGGCCAGTAAACAACCGCGATGTCCAAAAATTGTAATGAAAAGAAATATGCGCACTTTTGCTATGTGAACATGCTGCCGCAATAATTTTGCGAGTACGTGCTATAATAAGGAAGTTACAGGGGTTAGAACATCCGTTTCAGCTGGTTTCAAATTTTCGCGCGGCCTCACCACCCTTCTCCACCACATGGAGGAAAGGCGTAGCCCGTCGTCGTGACTCCGCCCACTTCGGCAACGTGACACGACGTCAACAATTGACGTCATGGGCGAGCTCGATCAGTCGCAATGCACTTCCGCTTGCTGCGGCTCCTGGTTGTTTATTGTTTATATTGTCGCACGTGCTCCGTAACTTGACGGGCAGTTTTCGGCTCTTCACTATTTTTAAACCTTTGTGACAGTTCACAATGCAGCAGGAATGCGTGCTTGCTTTCCGAGACGTCGAAGGGGCGCGAGAGAAAAGCCTGGAGAACCCCGCTTGCCGCGCGAGCAAGAGCGACCCGTCCGAGCTACCGGAGATTCCCCTCTCCCCGCTCGATTTGCAGCCGGCAACTGAACAACGCTTCGCTACACTGTAGCTTCGCCGAAGTGCCGAAGTGCGTGCAGGTGCTATGCAGTGCGAGGAATATACGCGCGACAACTGCGTTAGAGTGCTCTAACTGCGTGGCCGAAACCGCATCACCGCAGGGCCAAAAAACAAGGCGCAGTTTCGTAGCGGTGGGTGGGAACAGGAACTGACGTTAACTTGACAATTGTTTGTTGAGACCTGGTTTAGACCAATCGACGAGCTCAGTGCTACGTGGAGGATTGGTCAGGCGTAGGAAAGAAGCGCGGGAATTGTTTTTCAAAATGAAGGGTCTGCGCGGCGCGCAGCGCTGTAATATTCGGAAAACGTGATCGCCGCGGTCTACTGTAGGGATTAGCGAGCTTGTTTGGCGGGTGTAAAAAAAAAGTCGCAGCCTGTTTACGGGCCCTTTAAGCCACAGCTGCATTTATTTCCCCCCACTCTGAACTTTTTTGCAACGGCCTGGCACAAATGTTGCGCCTTAATGGGGGCGCTGAAAACAACTTCAATTCCATATCTTCCGCCAGCAAGAGACACACGAGTTAGCGCTCGTGTGTCTCTTGCTTGTCCTTGTCTTTTGTGCGCGCTAAAAAAGTTTAAATTATGGGCACATTTCCGCGTTACTGTTTTTTAATTAGGCTGTCGGTTGCCATTAATATCCCACTCTGTGGCGCGAAAACGAAATCGGCGGGGAAAGCACAAACTTTCGCTCTTGTGGGAATTTCGTTGGCGCGAGAATGCGGCAGAAAACACATGGAATTTACAAAAAAACACATTTATTTCCAAACGTCAGTAAGTTTGCTTTGCCGGGCCTTACCACGCAACAATTTCATGCCTCTCGATCGGGAATCTCGTTTACCACTGCACAAACTTCGCCCCATGCACTGGTCAGTGACGGCGGCACTGCGCTGTCACCAGTACCGTCATCAAGTGCGCCTACAGGCGAACCTTCTTCCGGCTCCGCTGGATCAGCGTGGATCAGCGCAGAATCGTGGACAGCGAGTTGCACGCAACACCGAATTCTTCGGTGATGTCCATTTTTTTTCCTGCCTTTTTCCACCTCACTGATGATTGCAGCCTTATCTTCCAGCATGACGAACTTCCGCTTTTTCGTTGGAGGCGGCATCTTCGCAGGTAGCGAAATCGGACGAAGCAATCGCAACACACAGTTCACGTTGCGCCAAGCGACTAAGCAAACGCTTCACAAATGGCACCACACACGCGACCATGTGCGCGCAAAGCCGACAAAGCTAAGCACAGAGTCAAGCCAACCAACGAAACTCCATGAGGAATGTGGATTTGGGTATACGTAGTCGACGATAACGAGCAGGTATTTCGGCAAGTCATCATCATCATCATTGTCGCCAGCCTTTCTTTTTGTAAATAATGATGGCGGCTGCTTCTCAAGTGCGCTGTAGCGATAGTTTTGCACAATTTAAGTGTAGCATGAATGCATTTCAGCAGTTTTCGAATGTGGTTAATGTTGCGAGAGTAGATTATTTGCGCACTGGTGCTTCAAAAATTTCGTTAATGAGGGACTGCAGTATGAATATCTTTCGTAGTCTCGAGTTACGAAATGCATTGACTCCTATGGGCGTTCGCCGGTGCTCCGAAAATATTTCGTTGCGGTGAGAATTTCGTTCCCTCGGGATTTTGTTATCGCGGGTTTCGACTGTATATTGTTGCAGTACCAAGGAGAACATTCTGTTTCCAAGTGAAAGGGTTCTCTGAAAGTTTTTTTATGTTTCCTCTTCGTCTCCGGCGTGCATTATTTCATCCGAATATTTTTCTCATGTCTTCACATGCGCACTGAGGACTGCATCTGCACTCGTGTGAGCTTGGGATTCTGTATGTATGCAGGGACTCAGCGTAGTGTGGTGCGACTTGGGCTTTTATTCTGTTTTTGTGTACTTTAGCGCTTGTCTGAGGCTTATGAGTGCGTGATATTTCATGTTATTCTTACCTTGTGTGTTTATTTTTATTTTGAACACTATATTATTATTATTATTATTATTATTATTATTATTATTATTATTATTATTATTATTATTATTATTATTCCTGCTACTGTGATTGCGAATCAAAGCTACTTGCTGAAAATAGTGGCCGTGGCTTTATGTCACGACTTTCAGCTTTTTGAAGTGTTTATTTCAATATTAAAGCCTTATTTTAGTTTTCTGTAACTTCGAGAATAAATAGGAGGATGAATATTGCATTTGGCGCGCATGTGCGATGATGCGTCGCACCAGAAGGCTCAGCCGCATGATCCGTCACCGACCGGCGTAAGAAATGACGGAAAACTTATTTTTTGAGAAACATGGTTTAGGAAACGTTTATTCCAAATACGCATGCCAGTCGTCCCTGTACTTGAAAATAACAAAATTGCACATTTTTTTTTTGTTGAAGGCATCATAAATTATGCCTTCAACAAAAAATGCACAATGATGCGTAATCGCGACTTTGGAAATGCATTTCGCTTTGAGTCGGGCGTCGTTGTCGTCGATCGTCTCCTCTTCACCGTAAACGTGATTGACGAGCCTTTCTCCTTTTATCACGTTCGCTTTTCGGAAGTGCCAGTCAAGCTTGAACGTCCTTTTGAAGCAGCACTGCAAGTGGTACATTGTGAGGCGCCGCAAGTGCACCGCGAGAGCTCTGCACGTGCACGGAAGCGAGCGGCAGCGCATTGAAGAGAAGGGAAAACGCGCGTTGCTTGCACCAGTTTGTATTTTGATGCCAGAGATGGCGCCAACTGTCAAGGGCAGCAGCGCCACTAAGCGATGCTTCGGGAGCCTATGGGGCACTGATCATAACCGAATCCCCTAGAGTCTGCTATGTGATCTAGAGTAGCTTAAATTTCGCATACAGGCGCCTAGTGATTGCCGCTGACGGACAAATTATGAGTAATGTTGAATAGTCTACTACATAATGACCAAGTGATAGCCAGCGTCGGTATTTGTTGGCTAAATGATGGCTAATATTGGCTTTTGCTAGGTAATAATGCTTACTAAAGGACGGCAAATCATGCCTGGTGTAACTTCACGTTGGTTGAGTGATGCAATGACAAATAATCCTTACGCACTACCACATCTTCAGTAAAACGTTTCTCCTGGATTTCTTTTTCTACCTGGCAACTGTTCTTTTAAGGAAAAAGAACGTTTTAGAAGTTTCATTTCGTCAACTTGGCCTAACAATGCCTTCAACAGCCATTCCCTCACTTGGAACGTGGTCACTAGGACTATGTGAAGAGAGGATTTTCTTGCCTCTTGAAACCTTATCTGGGACACAAGAAAGTTATATCTTGCTAAATATCTGGACACTATAGTGCGGCCATAAGTACAGTATAATGCAGCTACACTGATTTTAACGAACTTATTAAACCCAATTGTAAAACCTCCTCACGCAGCGGGTATGAGCCACTGATAAGGAGCAAGACCGAGAATGTGCCCCTATAGATCCAAGAATCTTCATCTTGAATCAACATCGTCATCCCATCCTCACGTGAGAAGAGCCGATATATGCCTTGAATACATTGCAGGTGTAAGCGACCGTTGAGAAGGCGAACTAGAGCCGTAGAGCAGCCAGCCAGCTGTCTAGAAGCCATCGAAGAACGTCGCCGGCGCATTCATACGTCCTTCGTGGCGCGTCTGTCCTGCGAAAATACATCATGGTGTACCTGTTCCTCGCCATAATCGTCGCCGCCATTTCCAGTTCCGTCATTAAGCGGCTCTCCATACCGCAGGTCGACAACGACGTGGCCTCGGAGGTGATCTTCGGCGTAAAGCACGACGACGGTTCAGGGCTGCCACCCATCTTTGTAGACCGGGGCGGCGCCGTCGACGCGCCCGAGTACACCTTGGCGGCATTCCGCGAGGCGAAGAACAGAGGTGCCTTTGGAGTAGTGTTCGAGTTATCCTTCACGTGGGACAACTTCGCCGTCATCTTCCACGGCGAGACCCTCGAGCGCACCACCAACGGCAGAGGCCGGTTGGCTGACATCAGGTTCGACGATCTCCGCCTACTCGACGCCGCGCACAGACACCCCTTCGCGCAACGCTACCGAGGCGAACGCGTACCAACACTCGAAGAAGGCGTCCAAGAGTGCCTTCAGCTAGGCATGCGAATCATCATACACGTAAGAAAGTACGATGCTCGCATTGTCGGTGTCATCGACCAGATTTTCCGCGAGAGACCCGAACTGTATCTGCGGGCGCTGGTCGCCTCTGTCTACCCTGACATTGTGTACGAACTGCGCCTTCGAAATCCACGGATCGTGACGGCGCTGACTTGGAGGCCCGGGCTTCTGGCCTACGAGGACACGAACAACACGCTGCGGCGCTTCGAGTCACATGCCGCTACTTTGATGGCCACCGTCGCCGACTGGCTTTTCGAGAAGGTCCTTCACGTCGGCCTGTTGCCTTACGTCACCGGTGTGTCGGCTGTCGTGATTAGCTCGAACGTACTGAGCACCGAGTACGTGCGCACCTGGCGTAGCCGTGGTGTGCACGTGATTGCCTGTACGTCGAACCGTCCGGGCGAGAAGAACTTCCTCCGTGATGTACTTCGAGTTCCCATAATTACCGATACCATGCGTCACGAATAACATTTAGCACGCTCGCTGGCCATGTCTTCGTGGTCGAACCTCAGGTGCTAGTATAAGCCATTTTATGGGGCGCCATGTTATTTTGTGGTTTATAGCCCTTCATTCTTAATCGTAAACAATGTTTTACCAGCCCAAATACAGAAAGTTTCGTTCGATTAGTTGTTTATTTGTGTACTCACGTCTAATCGCTGTAGTGTGTCACATTCCAAATGTTTTACCCGAGTTTCTGTTGTGTGTGACCGCAAAGAGCAAAATATTGCCCAGACAACACACTACATCCCAGGGACTTCCCAAAAAAGTCCAAACGTCCCACATCCCAACAAGGTGGTTTTTAGGATGTCCTTTAGACATGTGCATAGGGATCATTCCTAAAACATCCCTTGTAGGATCTGATTGGGACTTCAAGTTAGCGGTGAAATAAGCTACCGTGTTGAAAATTGGCGATCCTAAACAATCGGAAACAGCAACTCCGCCGGAGAGCATGGTTGGCGCGCGTGCACAATTGCATATCTACATGCACATGAAAAACAATATATCCGCGTTTTTTGTGAAAGTGTTCGTTTGTTTTAAATGCGAAGCATTTCTTAGCGAACCTCAGGCACTTTGGCCGTTTCTATCTACGTATCTATCTATCTATCTATCTATCTATCTATCTATCTAGCCGCCTACGTCTGGGCGCTCTCCTGGTCGTCTCCATAACTTGTAATATACCAAAATTGGCCTAGCAGGGGATCAGTGTATGACGAACACAATTCACTGGCCATGACATGAATAACGCAAAATACCTGTCGCGTACGTCATGAAACCCTTTCTCTCAGTCACGTGTGGCACATACCCGTAAACCAGAGCTAATGTTATGCGGGTATGTGCCACAGGTGATACCGAGTCTCAACGAACACAGTAACCGCGAACACACACATTCACACGCAAGGAAAGTGATAATAATAATAATTGTTGGGGTTTTATGTCCGAAAACCACGATATGATATGAGAGACGCCGTAGCGAATGGCTCCGGAAATTTGGACCATTGGGTATTCTTTAACGTGTACCGAGATCGAACAGAACACGGGCATCTAGCACTTTGCCTCTATCCAAATGCGACCGCAGCGGCCGGGATCGAACCCGCGACTTTCGGGTCAGCAGCCGAGCACCTTAACCGCGACACCACCGCTGCGGACGCAAGGAAAGTGAGGAAACTGAAGACAAAACACCCCTGGAAGATGCTCAAGTACCATTCACTCGTCCACATGGTCCGCAACGTGGACCCCGTGGATTACGCAAAAACTGGCGTCAATGCTTCCTACAATAAATCTGCTGAGAGAGCCAGGCCTGTCATCATTACCGTTGTCGTGAACATTGATTTATCAAGACCTAAACATGCCTGGTCCTTATATTGCGTGTAAGACGGATTGGATGTGGCGAGGGCATCAAAAGACCTCGCTGCCACGTCCACGACAAGAGGCATCATAGATCATTTCATCGTAAGAGGCATCCAGGATTTCCACCAGCTGTACTATACGTTCGCACTTCACTACACTTAGACCCCTCGTAACCGCGATTACGAACGGATCTGGTTAACAAGTCCGGTCCAGCTGGTGGTGCTCACAGATCACGGTGATGATGACCTTCTTCGAGATCTGTCAAGAACCCCTTCTACACATACACACGGGTTCGTGAAACGTGCTTGCGTTTTCCGTCATAACGGACAAGTGTAAGCATTACAACGGTAACTGTGACTGAATCGTACGTGCAGCGCGCCTGCGCGTGCTATTCGGCTCTGTATATATCTATGGAAACTTTCTTGAACGAAGCTTAGTTGCGACTTACGCCTGTCCTGCAGGTCTGCGTTCCTTCTTTGTCCTGTTCGGATTCGCTCTATCCAGTATTGATAAATATAAGCACTGCATATCAGCTTACCCCGTCTGGTGTTGGTAACACCCATGTGTCTCTTGCCATTGCTACACAACTGTAAACAACTGCTTATATAATAGATATGCGACTCCTCAACATTATAGTGTGCGTATACCACTTCCATATTTCTCTAGCGTCATGTGAAAAATTACGCCACAGTCACCATCTCGCGCATGCTTCGCATAACATCGATTCCCACGGTACGTGGGATCTGCCAATTTTTTTTTTGTTTCTTTCTAAATGTCGCGCCGTTATGAGGACGAGGGATCGATTGCTGTCTGCGTGAGCAAGTGTTGCACTTCGTAAAGGCGATACAGCGGTACGGCGCACGTACTCGCGCCACGCACGCCGTGCTTTTCGTGAAAGATCAGAGAACGGCGGCCGCACCAGCCGCACCGCACGAGCGGTGGTGTGGTAGTGTCGTATTTATAAAAACACCGACATATTAACTTTAGAAGAATTGAATGAAATATTGTTATTTTATTGTTTTCTTTCTTAGGTTTAATACGCAATTGCTCTTTAATTGCGCTTACTGCGAGCCGACACCTGCTCAAATAGTGGACGATTTGCTGCGAGCACTGCGCAGACATTGCAATCGCCATCATGGCGCCCGGCGTGTTTGGAGTTCGGATAGATCAGACTCTTCGTTGGCCTCGTTTTTAGGTGTTTGATCCGTGACGTTTCGTCGAAAAATCACAAGCGCGCATGCCGTAGGTGTTTGCCTGGTTGCAAGATCTTGCCGATTTCAACGTTTTTCCACCTCTTCGGTAAGTACTTGACATGCCTGGATTACTGCAATCAGCACGTTCTTAGCACTTTCCTCTTTGGCTCCCCACCGCGCGCAGGTTGGCGTACGCTGAACTGGACCCTCGCAGCAAGAATGGCACGTGGGAGTAAGTTTTATTTGTGACGCGATTTGGTTTATCTTCCGCAGAAACTGTTAAGCTCACAATGCTGATATGTTGTTGTTGTCGGCCACGTGTGTAGATTGACACCGCGATCGTTGAACACATGGCTGATCTGCCTCGAATAACTGCAAGCCGGCGCGTGCGTAGTGCCGTGGAGAACGATCAGAAGTCGTGGACGACAAAGAAAAAAACTTCAAAGGTTTGTTGTACATGTTTTCCACGGCAACTGACATAAACGTAAAAAAAATTGGAATGGTCAAATGCATGTGTCAAGTTTAACCATTTGTAGTGGGCTGTGGACATGAATTAAGCATTGCTGTACACAAGACTGGCTTGCCCTCAGTTTATGCCCAGTACCAAATTTTTTGCTCTCATTATGACACCATTCGTAAGAAAAGCCAGAACTTATGTTCAAAACAGCGCATATTCATGCTATTCTTTTATTCAGTTGCACGTGTGAGTCCTGCTGCTGGCCATCAGTTAGCCGGTTATCAGAAGAAAAGGGCACAGCCCAGTTTTGTACTGGTATATACCGTATCGTTTGTGATTATGATCATGATTTTTGTCTTACTGAAACAAGAAACTGAAAAATGTATGTTGGTGTTTCTGCTACATCTCTATGAAGCAGCAGAACCTGTTGCTCAGTCACTTGGTGCATATTAGCAACTGGCACCTTGTCTGGCTTCCCGATACCTCCGCCTTTTTTTCAGTGCATGTTGTTTTCATCCTTTACCAGCAGTCAAGTAGTTTCACACAACCGAAATGACCAACTAGCCCACTCTGTTTGTCAAGTAGGTTTTACTTCCAAACAAATGTAGCACATTTGTGATATGCACTGTTGCTCAATGATATTCTTTTTGCATGTGCTAGCTGTGTACACATATTACATGATCTTTTTTCTTTTTTTTTTAGCTGCTTCTAGTAGTGGTGCCCCTGGTGTGCACCTTTACCCCAAATGTCTGCACCTTTGCCTACCGGTAATGACATAGAATGTGCTCAGCTTCCTGGACATAGGCATGCGGGTTACGAGACGGAAAACGTGCAGCTTAGACTTCATGCTTGTAAATGCGAAAGTCGTAACCGACATAATTAGAGTAAGCTAAAAGGAGAAATTTCTGCTTATGAGCAAGTAATTATGAAGCAGGTTTTACTCCTCTTAAACTAGCAGACATGCAACAACACAGTTGTGCTTTGTTTTGTGCGCCACTTTCATGCATATTTGTGCTTGCAGTGGATATGCATATACATGAAGGATTTGTTTTTGTTTTCCTCAGCTGCCTCTGCGAACCCCGCTCCTGGACAACAGCTGGGAGGCTCTGTGTTTAAACGCGTGCACCTTGGACGTCATGCTCGTAAATACCAATTCCTTTGTCATTCCTGGCATGAATTTCGTTGGTAAAGCAATAAGTAAAATTGTGCATTGTTGTTTACAAGCACTTCAGTATGAACCAGGCTTAAAGGAGAAGGGACCGAAAACTGGCCAGAACTTGTGATTAGATCCTGTCAGAAATGAAAAGACCGCGCTATATACTGACATATTCCAGCATCCTTTTCGCGCTGTGAGTAGGATTTATATCTCTAAATTGTGTTTAAAAGTAACAAAAAAAAGGCATGTTGTGCAACCTATCGCAAGAGCCTTGAAGCTAGATTGCGGAGTTGATCACTTTGCTGTACAAAGTCACGTAGTCTGATACCGTCATGTGTGCCATTATTGGTCCTAAAAATATTAGTATGTATATTACTATCCATCCCCGCTCTATTCTGTGCTGCTTATGAGGTAAAAGAAGTTGCATGGTGACAAGTAACGGCGCTGCCCTCGCGGTAGCCAGTGGACCATGTCGAGCCGCAGCGCATGCGCGCGAGTACACACACACGCAGTAAACCGCCGCGCTCGAACACGAACCGCTGTCACGCTCACTGTTTGCATCATGTCTTGTCATGTGTGTATACGACTTCATATCCGTCGCAGATAGAAAAATTCGAATTACAAATATTTCACGGTATTTTCCACATCACCATTCCTTGATTATACACTCTGACTGCTAAGCTTTCTGTCGCGTTAAAGAAAATAGGTACCATAAAAGTTGGTTGTCGGTCCCTTTAACCTCTTAACACACACACAGGACAAAATAGGCATGCTATATCCCCGTTGTGCACCATCTTTGTGCGTTTGTGTGTGCAGTATGGACATGTACATTAAGGCTTTGTTTTTGTTCTCAGCTGCCTCTGCGAGCCCTGCTGTTGGACGCCAGCTGGAATGCTCTGCGTTTGAAAGCGTGCACCCCAGATGTCATGCTCATAAATACAGAGTTCTCATGATTCTAGTGTTGACAAAGCAATAAGTAAAAGCAGGCACTTGTGCATCTGGAATGAGGTTTAACCCTGTCTCAGGAGACATACGACAATATAGTCATGCTATGTTCCTGTTGTTCACCATTTTCATGCATGTTGTGTGCAGTACGTATACATACATGCAGGCTTTGTTTTTGTTGTCCTCAGCTGCCTCTGCAAGCCCTTTTGCTGGACGCCATGGAAGGCCCTCCACTCGAAAGTGTGCACCTTAGACTACATGCTCATCAATACCAAGTTCTCTGTCCTTCTCGGCATGATTGTAGTGCCATATAATAGTGAGGCAATAAATCATCTTTGCTGGTCACTTGATGTTCCATGCATGTTGCTTGGTTTCTGAACACATGACTTGGTTTTTGTGAAAAAAAAAAGTGGGTTGGTTGGACGAGGAATATGCTTTCCTGGAGAGGCAACTGGCTCTCTCAGGTAGGGGGTGGTCGAGCGCGATGAAGCAAGTTAACATGTTATGGGAGCATATGTCCCACCCTTTTGAAATAATCCTGCAGTAAAAAGTGGCCACATGTCCCAATAACATACCACACGCATGCAGTTTTGGGACATCCCAAAAAGGTCTTTTTTTGTATCACTTGGGATGTTTTTCCACCTTGTGTGGGACGTCTTTTGGATGTCCCGAACTCCCAAAAGGGATGTCATTTGGATGTCCCTAGGATGCCTTTGCGTTGTCTGGGGGGGGGCAGCTACACAATGCGAAGACTGAGGAAACAGCGTAGCTGGTGGGCTTCCCCCTCATCCTTTCCCTCCTACTCGGCCTCATTTCCCTTTCTCAGCCCTTGCTATGCTATACTATACAAGACTACGATATGCTTTGCCATCTCTCCTGCTCATTTCCGTCCTCCTGACACTCGCATCACCCCTGCCCACCTTCACTTCTATTTCCCACCTATTTGCTATAATATACTATAGAAGGCTATTCATGACAGCCACCGCAAACGGAACACGGGCGAGAAAAAGAAACGACGACACAGGCGCTGTCTAACAACTGAATGTTTACTAGAAAAAACACCAAGGATTATATATGGGTAAGAAAGATTGACAACAAAACCCTGCCCCCCCCCCCCCCCTCCCAAAGATAACCGACAACCACATCAATAATATCATGCGTAGAATATCAGAACAGCGCAAGTTCCAGGAAAGCCACTTCCTGACTCACGCACGTGTCTATCTTTTTTATCATTTCGAATGCCTCCGCGATTTCCCGGGCACGCTATGCTATGCTATGCTATGCTATGCTATGTTTTACTCTTTTCCCTCCTGCTTTCCCTTCTCCTGACCCTCCCATTATTTATCCTGACCCTCACTTCCCTTGCCCACCTCCTTGCTATAATTTACTATACCAGGGGTTTCAAATTCATCTCAGCTAGTGGGCCGCAGTCCTGAAATTTAGCCCAACAAGGGCAGGGACAGTAAAGAACTTGACCACTGCTGATCCAGGGGCGTAGCCAGAAATTTTTTTCGGGGCGTGGCGGGGGGGTTCAACCAAACTTTTCGTGTGTTCGTGCGTGCGTTTGTATGTGCGCGTGTATATATACGCAAGCAAAACTGAAAAATTTCTGGGGGAGGGGGGGGGGTTTGAACCCCCCCTGGCTACGCCACTGCGCCACTGTGCTGATCTGCCTTGTTGGTGCGACATAATAGTACAGCTCTTGAAGGATGGGGACAGAAGAAGAAGTGCTCGTGTTGTGTTCTTCTTGCGTCGCCGTCCTTCAAGCGCTTTGCTGTTACAGTAAGAAAGTCGGAGCGGGGAGCGGGGGTTAAAAATATGTCCCTTAACGTGGCCATTTAAAAATGACTTTCACATATCTCGTATATGGGTCATATCCTACAATAAAAAAATCGGTACCGACCTTCTTTTAATTTTTATGATGTTCCTACCCGATCAGGCGTGCTTTCGTCAAAACCTAGACATCGTGGGTCATATCCACAGGGGACTTGACGTAGGTTTCGAGGAAGATATCGACACCAGTGTTGCGGGGTTGCCACTCCGGAATTGGAATGATTCCGGATTCCACTTTCTCGCGACCCCGGAATGGAATGGGGACAACGCTTGGAGGAATGGAATGGGAATGGAATTAAGCGCCTTTTGCACGGAATGGAATGGGAATGGAATTTCGTCTTTTCGGAAAATAGAGCACGTTTTCGTCTACGCGCTGTTTTTCAGACTTCAAACATTACTAAGTCAGAGCCTCAAATTTAACAATAAAGCAGTATTTTTAAAACGGCTTGGCTGATTACAAGCACAGTATATTTATAAGCAACGCACCTACTACAATTCTGTCTTTATATAGACTGTGGTGCTACGAAGTTTGTCTCTATTCTTCGCGTAACCACGGCTCTATGCCGTTGGTATCCGTCGTGCGGAACTACGGCGGCGGCATACCCCCCTAACGCCTTGTGATGTTTTTTTTTTGCATCGGCGGCGTTGCAGTTCCTAATATCTTAATGCAGATCGTAATACATCCATTTTGTTCATTTACGCCTGCTCGCCTGCTAAAAGAGTACTCCGTATAACATTCCAATTTGTTACTATCGCGTGCATTGCTTCGACCTTTCGGTGAAACTGACTTTTAGGAGCTTGCTCCTTTTGCTGGGGGGTTGTCTCTTGTCCCTCCTGCCGTGTACGCTAGTTCTCATTGTTCCGCCGAGAGCGGAGCACGCGCCCTTGAATCGTACACATGGAAAAAAGAACACTTGAAAAAAATAATAAAAAAACACAAAAAAAATGTTGCAGTGGCTTAGCTCGGCTATGCCAGGACAATGTAGCGTTAGCAAAGGTTCAGCTGATTGTTCTTAGCTTTCCTGATTGTCTAGGATTAGCTTGATTATCACGCTTACTGCTGCTCCTATGACACACACACGGTATACGTATTATGCGGCACATGTATATTTATTTTGCCAGGCAACTACTTCGGGATCCGATGAGTTAAGCTTCTCCGCTCTTCTGCGCCGCTGAGCAGCATTTGCGCTCCATGGCTAAACCACACTGGCAAACGCCAGTCAGAGGCGCTATCAAGCGGCTCCAGCGCAGTGTCAGACGGCACCTGCATAGCGAAGGCGAATAGCTGTGCGCGCGCCGGCGCCAGTGCGTCTACCTCGGCTACAATCACTCCTCTGGAAGGCGCAGACCGGTGGCAGCTAGAGTCACTGGAAAATCAGAGTACCGCAAAGGTAGGCTGCACGCGGGCAACATTGGGCGGCGGTGGCCATTTCCCTTCCACACCGTCCGGCGCATTGCTGGCGTGTGTCGATCTTTTCGCCTCGGTGCCGTGTTACGCTCGGCGGAACGGCATTATGTGTGTGTGTTTCTTCAAAAGGATATTAGAAGTTATTTCGAGTCATCGACAGTTATGGATCCACTGCGCGGTTAGCGGTGTAAGTAATGAAACGTGCGGCGAATGTTGTCATGTGCTCGCGAACTCGCTTCATGGCTTTATCGGTCTCTTTTCGTGTCACGCCCGGCTGTGTCCGCTAGGTCCGGAGCTGTAAACATAGTTGCATTAGCGCAGTGACATCGTGCGAGATGCCATTTACTTCGACATTTGGTGAATCTTGACTGTTTGCGCTATCTTTGCAGTCGGTGTTCAGGTTCACTGCACTCAAGAACGTTATCGAACAACATCGAGAACATTCAACATTGCGTCCTTCGACTGATCGCTGATGCATAGCTTGCTTGCGCACCATGCTTGCTCTTCAACTGGTTTATATGTGTAATACATGTGTGTGTACGGTAATTGTAAGTTGTGCGCGACGTATTTATGTCTCGATTCGGAACGCCAGCAGCCGGACGCACGGGCGAATCGGCGTGCGGTAGGTAAGGGACATCTTATCTTGCGATACGTAGAAAATAGGCCATTGAAAATGATTGACATCACTACTTAATTGTTTCATTTACTATTTCTTGTCTCCTTAATATTCCCAACGTTGCAGTGCATTTGCAAATATTTTGCTGTGTTCCGACAAACAGATTTTTTTTTTGGCGTTGCCAGCGCGTAAACAGCTGAGGTTCGGTTTCTGCACTGCTGCACTTTTTTTATATAATGCACTCTTATTAAAACTTCCTCGGCACGGTGCTTTATGTTCTTTTGATCAGAAATAGCACATCCCGGAAATTGTTAAAGCGCATGTTACTGCAACACAGTATAAATATCGACATAGGGCTCGCATAAAATCGACTCTCGCAATGCGTGGGATCTGCTTTATTTTAAATGCGAAGCGTTTCTTAGCGAACCTCTGGCACTTTGAGCGTTTCTATCTACGTATCTATCTATCTATCTAGCCGCCTACGTCTGGGCGCTCTCATGATCGCCTCCTTAACTTGGTATAGACCAAAATTTGCATGGGAGGGTAAGAGGATTTGACGAATATGACTACCGGGTCATGACATAAATAACGTTAAAATCCTGTCGCGTACGTTGTCAAACCCTTTCCACTAGACACGTGTGGCACATACCCGTTTACCACGGGCCGCAGTGTACGGGTATGCGCCACAGGTGATTGACAGTTTATGTCTACCCAGGAACGGCGAGAACAGACATTGGTAACTTAAATGCTAGAGAGTTAAGTAAAACCAACATCGGCAGCCTTGACACAACGAATGGAAATAACGAAAATTAGGATCCCAGCAGGAATCGAACCCAAGCATTCTGCGTGGCAATCAGGTTTTCTACCTCTGAGCCACGCCAGGTCTATAAACTGGTTTGGAAAAACAGCCGTCAATTGTGGTTGTGGTGCTGGCTATCTAATTTTACAAGAAAGCAATAAACACTACATGATACTCCTACATTGTGTACTCCTACGATACGGGCGTCATATCAGATTGACGTCTGTAGTTCCAGTCAGGGTGTCGGAACGGAACGAAAACCGAAAACGAAAAACGAAAAAAACGATATTTTCGACCGGAACGAAAACGTAACCGAAACTTTATTTATTATTTCGGTGCGGAGTGAAACCGAAATTTTTTCAATCGTTTTTCGGTTCACGAGAAAACTTCCCAATCCGGAGCAACTGAGCTCATGCATTGTGAGCATATTTCAGGGCACGGTATTAGCGCGTACCTCAGGCAGGAATTCCAAGGCAAAGATATGTTTAAATTGTGCGAAAAACGAAAACAGTGGCAACCAAAGATGTTCATATTAACGCCAGTGGACTTTTGCGTTGCTGTCACGCAGGCCAGCGTAGAGAGGGCATTGTCGGCGCTGAAGTTTGTTACAGCAAAAGCTGTTATGAGATCACAACAGCTGATTTTGGCGCCATAATTGTCCGCCGCCGCCGATGTCCGTGACCGCTATTGCGTGATATAACAAAAAATAAATGGGAAACAAATTTCTAGGATCGGGTGGGATTTTAACCCGCGCCCTCTGCGTGGCAGTCGGGTCTTCCACCACGGTGCCACGCTGGTGCTTGTAACTCCTTCGCAAAAACACTCTACACAGGCGTCATGTCGGGCAAGGAATCGTGTTAATATGTGTAATATAGCGTGGCAGCAGAGTAAAATAACAACCAGTCATCACACAATGCTAATCGCGCAAAGAGTGTGTGGTTTAATGCTTCCTGTTTGGGATATGGCGTCGAGAAGCCGTTGAAGAACTCGATACCGTCGAAGTGATTAAAAGAGGGCTTTATTTGACACTAAGTGAGGCCATTAAAACCCTGCTAGTAGTCCTATGTCCCCGTTTTCTCTCGTGCTCACTGGTAGTTCTTTGTCCTCTTCTGTAGGCTCGCTGGTGCTCGCGATGGAAACAACATTCCCGGCCGCGCAAATGAAGTTAATTACAGAGTTCCAGCGGGTATAGCTTTTGTATGGGCCTTGTCAAGATCAAACCTCCCTGCTGTTTAACCTTGCACGAACGGACATGCCCATCTGAACTTCTAAAAACCTGAAGGATTCTTCCAAGTTTCCATAGTTGTCTAGGTGAGGTCTCGGAATGTACGATAACGATGTCACCTTCCTTGAGATCCGTGGCTCGTTGATTGCCTGCGAAGTGTGCAGACCGGAGCTGCAGCAAATATTCTTTCCGCCATCGCTTCCAAAAATTCTCGGTTAGAAGCCTTCTGTAGGCATGTCGGCGAATGACATCCGATCGTCTCGAGTTGGCGTCAACGTCGACCGTGTCATATGGCATAGCAGTTAGTCGACGTCCAAGCAGTAGATCGGCTGGAGTCAAAGTGCACGGTTCCGCTTCGTCTGTCTCGACAAAGGCTAGCGGCCTAGAGTTGATTACTGCTTCGACTTGTGTCAGCACTGTCATAATTTCTTCAAAGTTGAGACAGGCTCTGCCGAGAATCTTACGCAGCGAAGTCTTCACCGATCTTATCAGTCGCTCCCACCATCCACCCCACCATGGTGCATTGGGCACTATAAACTTCCAGAGAATGCCGTTGACGGTGAGATGGTTCGCGACGTCCTCTTCTTTGAAGATGTGGCATAGGCGCTTTAAATCCGCTGACGTCTTTTGAAAGGTCCTCGCGTTGTCCGAATAGATAACGCGGGGCAGTCCCCTCCGGCTGACAAACCGTCGTAAGCATAATATGAACGTTTCAGCTGTCATGTTGGAGACGAGCTCAAGGTGAATTGCTCGCGAAACAGCACAGGTGAAAAGTGCTACGTAGCACTTTGCGTCGCCGTCTTGCGTGCGTGCTAAGAGCGGGCCTGTGAAGTCTACACCAACAACCTCGAAAGGGTTTGTTGGCTCTATCCGGTGACTTGGCAAAGGCGCTGTTGGAGCACTTCCTGGTCTGGCGGCGAATCGTTTGCACACGTTGCAACTGCGTATAACTTTTTTCGCCAAGACACGCCCGCGACAAATCCAGTAGTGCTCTCTGAGCTGGGTGAGCGTCTCTCGTACACCGTTGTGTAGGACTTGCTGATGTGCTCTGATGACAACCAGAGCGGAGTAATGATGCTTTGCTGGGAGAAGTATTGGATGCTTGACTGTTAGCGGTGACTTCAGGAGCGACAAGCGTCCACCGACTCTGAGAATTCCGTCAGCATCTATAAACGGGCGAAGGTTAGCAATGCAGGACGTGTGTTCCAGTGTCCGTCCGCGTGTTAGGCATTTCACTTCTGCATGAAATTCTTGGTTTTGGACGTGTTTAACCCAGTAGTGCTCGGCCCGCACGACTTCTGTCGCAGTCAGGTGGCTAGTTTCTTCTGTTTTGTGTCGGCAGCGGTCTGTAAATCGAAACACCCAAGCTGTGATTCGCAGCAAGTGCTGAAGCTTGCTGAAACGCTCAATGTTTATAATTGGAATAAGTCTCTCCGTTGCCGTCACTACTTGAACAGCTGCTATCTCGCTTCTGGCAGCTTCATCCAGGTCCGGTGAAATGATAGGTTGGAGAGGCCACTTCTCCATTGAACCGTGCAGCCAGTCAGGACCATGCCACCACACTGAGCTGGATCTAACTTTGTCTAACGTCACACCTCTCGTTAGTAAATCAGACGGATTCTCCAATCCTGGGCAATATCTCCATCGGGATGGTTCTGTTCTGCACTTGATGCCCGTGACACGATTAGCAACGAATTGCTTCCACCTCGTGCAGTCTCCTCGTATCCATGACAGTACAATCGTGGAGTCGGTCCACATAGTGTACTCAATATGAATGTCGTTTAGTGCACTGCTCACGTATGTCAGCAGTCTAGCGCCAACCAGTGCACCTAAAAGCTCCAGGCGTGGTAGCGTCGCTTTCTTAATGGGAGCCACACGTGCCTTGGAGATCAGCAAGATGGGTCGTTCGGCCATGGTAGTAACGGCGTATATTACGGCTCCGTACGCTGCTGGGCTGGCGTCGCAGAAGACATGCAGGTGCATTTCACTTGGAAACTTCCTCCTTCCGCCCAGATAGCGAGGAATCAATATTTCCTGCAGTTGTGGAAGCTGCCGTACTAGGTTTTGCCATTCGTCTCGTAGGTCATCAGGTAGTTGGTCATCCCAGCTTATTCCACGTGTCCACAGTTTTTGGAATAGTATCCGTATGGCAATGATGTACGGTCCAACCATTCCGAGTGGGTCAAATATTCTCGACGTCGCCTGTAAGACGAACCGTTTAGTGTCAAGTTTCTCTTTCATAAAGTCTAGCAGTCGGTCGACCGAGAAACTGAACTCGTCCTTAACGGGATTCCAAGCAACGCCAAGAACTTTAACAGATTGCTCATGAAGCACTACCAGTTCTTGACTGGCAGACTCCTTCTGTCGTTTCAGTGCAACCATTAGGTTAGGTGAGTTTGTGGTCCATTTGCGTAGGACCATTCCCGCTGCTTTCATGATTTGTTGCGCTGCACGACAAAATTCTTCAGCTTCGTCTTCCGTGTCGGCGCCCGTAACCAGGTCATCTACGTAAAAGGACTCGGCCAGTCTTGTTGACGTTTTCTCTTTGACACCTTGCGTTCTCCTCACATGGTGAAGGATGGTCGCCGTGAGGAGGAATGGGCTGCATGTAGCTCCAAAGGGTACACGAGTCATCCTCCATTCTTGGAGCTGACTACCCATTAAGTCACCTTCGGCAAACCACAGGAACCGAAAAGCGTCTCTGTCTTCTTTCCGTATGGATATTTGTAGGAATGCCTTCTCTATGTCAGCGATTACCGCTATAGGATGTGTCCTGAAACGCAGAAGTATCTTCCCAAGGTCTTGGTAGAGGTTGTCTCCCTTTTCAAGGCACTCATTGAGAGACTTGCATCCCTTGTCATGAGATGATGCGTCGAAAACCACCCGTACTTTCGTAGTCAACGCCTGCTCTCTGATGACTTCCTTGTGTGGCATGTAGTACAACTTGTCTGGCTCCGGAGGAACGTCATCAACAATTTCGGCGTGTCCCGCTCGCACGTACTCGCGTATGGTGTCGTCGTATGTCTGTAATAATCCCTTTTGCTTCGCTAGACGAGTAAGCAGCTTACGGAGCCTTGTCACAGCAACTTGCTTGTTGTCGGAAAGCTCGCATCCCTCCTTCCAAGGTAGCGCCACTTCATACCTTCCGTCGCAGTATGTTATGGTGCTTTCGAAGTGTTGCATGACCTTGCTGACTTCATTAGGTCTTTCAACTGAGTCGGATATGCCAAGGTGCTCCGGTTCCCAGAATGTCCGTAGAAACTCATCTGACTCGACTACTTGAGTCTTCAAGGCGCAAACCATCATTCTCGCTGTGGCACACTGTGATGTCAAGAAGGTAGTACGTCCTTGAAACGTCCAACCAAGCTTGGAGTTCATGGCAATCAGTGAATCATTGTCCTCACACCGTAGGACTTCACCGGTCAGGACTCTCCACATTTGATCAGAGCCGATCAGCACGCTGATTCCACTTTGTGTGATCACTGATGCGTGTGCGAGTTCATCGGCTACGTCCCTTCCCAATTTCTTAAAAGAAGCGACGAATGAGACTTCCATTCTTGTTTCGTCGATGTCTTGGCAGATGTGCGGAATCTCAATTGCACTTAGCGAAACCTCCATGTCAGAAAACTGACTTCGTAAGCGAAGCTCCACTATTCGTCGATTTTCGGCCGCTTGGTTTGAGGCACTGGCGAAGGTGTTGAGAGCCATGTTTATGGATCCGAGGCATTTTAAGCCCAAGTGTCGTGACAACTCCTCGGTGACAAAGGTACGCTGACTGCCACCGTCGAATACACCTCGCACGTAGCGGCAGTTGTAATCGCTTACCGCCCAGGCTCGGAACGTTTGGAGGAAGACGCACGCATTGTATCCATCGCTGCTTTGCCGTCGTCTCCCTAGTGATGAGCAAACTGTCGCACTTGCACGGTCAGTCCGGGCGGCTTGGTGCGAGTCCTGTGGAATCCTGTCTGGGTCACACATACTCGAGGCATGTCGGCCTTTGCACTTCGAACACGAGATCCTCCGCTTGCAGTCGCGTGCCCTGTGGCCTTTCGTGGTACATCGGAAGCACCTTTTGTCACTCGACAGCACTTGCTTCTTTTGCGTCAGGGACATGTCGGTAGGACACGCTTCCGTGGAGTGCTGCTTGGATGAACAGAACGCACACATCTCGTTGTAGTGCTGATAATCACGAGTCGATTTCGTATGGAGAACAGATGACGTAGGCTGCTTCCAAGGCCGACTACGGGCTGGTTGGGTCGCCACATGTTGAGCCCCGCTGTCTCGTCCGCTGCTATCCTTATAGTCGCTTTTTTCCAAACTCTCCAGCTCGACCGAAAGGAGCTTCAGTAGACCGTCCAGCCCTGCGTTGTCCGCGGCATCATTCTCAGCTTGTGTGGCACAGGTACGGTGATACAGGACCACGACGTCTCGGGGTAATGCCCTAAGTATGACGTCGCAGAGCATCGACGAAAATGAAGACCGCTGCACACCCAGTGACTCCAGCCCTCGGATGTTCACGAGCACGTGGTCGTAGAGTTGTCGGAGGGCTCTTGTATCACCAGATGCTCGAACAGGAGTCAGCTGACGCAATCTTGCAAAGTATTCCTGCTCTTGGCGGGTCTTGTCCCCGAAGCGCTTCTGTAGTAGGTCTACAGCGTCCTTATAGCATGCTTCAGTCGTTGGAAGACCGGCCACCGCTGAGGCAGCGTCTCCTTTTAAAAACTGTCGCAGAGAGTGGAATTTCTCCGTCGTAGTCAGGGTGACGTTGTTGTGGACAATCTGGAGAAACTGCTCCCAGAACTCCGTCCATTTACACACATCTCCAGAAAAGGGCGCGATCGTGAGCTTCGGCAGCTTGGCTCCCGTCCTCTCTGATGGTGTAGCGATCACATTGGTAGCCGGCCCCGACCCCGATCCCTCTTCTGCTGGTGTGCTTGAAATGCGGTTCCGACGGCTTACGAGCTCGGCGAGAATGCGCGTCGCGTTGTCTTCATACTCTAAAATTGTTTCGTACTCGGATTGGAAGTCCTCGTCCGTGATGACGCTCTCTAATTCATTGTTGATCTTGTTCAACTCATCGTTGTTCGTTTTGAGCCTCTCATAGATAGAATCGAGCTGCTCATGCGTTGCGGAGTCGTTGCGAAGTAGGGCACTTGCCTCATTGATGATCCGGCTGTTCAAAGATCGTCGTGAAGTCCGCTTCGCCTTGAGCTTGTCCATTTCATCCGGGCAACTCGTAGCCGTCGGTAGGTCTATCCCGGGTTGATTGGCACCAAATGTTTGGGATATGGCGTCGAGAAGCCGTTGAAGAACTCGATACCGTCGAAGTGATTAAAAGAGGGCTTTATTTGACACTAAGTGAGGCCATTAAAACCCTGCTAGTAGTCCTATGTCCCCGTTTTCTCTCGTGCTCACTGGTACTTCTTTGTCCTCTTCTGTCGGCTCGCTGGTGCTCGCGATGGAAACAACACTTCCCACCAGTGTTGCGTAGTTGCCCCGCCAGAATTGGAATGACTCCGGAAAATCATTCCACATTTTCGCGACCCCGGAAATGGGGACAACGCTTGGAGGGATGGAATGGGAATGGAATTACGTCTTTTTCCTAAAATAGAGCATGTTTTCGTCTACACGCTGTTTTTCAAACTTCAGACATTGGTAAGTCAGAGCCTCGAAATTTACAATAGAGCAGTATTTTTAAAATGGCTTGCCTGATTACAAGCAAGGTACATTTATAAGCAACGTGCCTACTAGAAACCGAGGTGTAAGTTAGTGTACAAACAAATGCATTATCCCAGCAGATACCGAGTGGAGAAACAAGTTATCCCTGCGCGTTGGTTCCCATTGATACCACCACACGAAAGTGGCGAATACTCTGTGCACAGCCTGATCTTTATCTTTTCAGCAGCTCAGTACCTGACACATGTAAATAACTTTTGCGACAAGGAAGAAATTGCATACCTGCGCACAAGTGAACACAGAAAGTTCTTCTCACCGCATCCATGCTTGCGAGGCGCGCTTGATAAGCGTAGTGCTGACGAGCAGTGCGGCCCAGTGTTCCGTATTCGATGCAAAGGTACAAGGTGCCCGAGCGGTGCACTGTTCCAACTAATACCAGCAGATCTAGAAGGTCTTGCTCCCAATTAACCAAATCTTAGTTTTCTCCATATCCATGACCGCTCCAGACGCGTGGGAAAACTGCTGTCTTCTTGAATACTACTTTCGTCCGCATAAAAAAAAACGCTATGTCGTCGTTTTCGCATTAAGACATTTAAGCCTAAACAATATTAAAACATCACCATTCGTTCAAACATGCTGACCATGCAAATACTATATGTAGCGCGAGAACTGCCCTAATGGGAATTAGTAGATGGTTGTACTGCACGAGATATGTCACCAATCTACTATCCCTCGACCTTGTTAACGTGTTGTGCGTACTTTTGCAGTTCTTAATGCATCTGATGACATCAGCTTTATGGGGCGTTCATTCTTAACTCGATAAAACTATCAAGATGCCTTTCCTACGTCGTGAAATTACGGGATTGGAATTGAACTGCCCGGCCATTCCCAGAGTGCGAAATGGCTAAGTTTTTTCTGGAATAACACTTTTCGAGCTAGTTGGTTGTTCATACCGAGGCGAAAACAGCGCGTACAGACGAGTACGAACAGACACAAGTGTCTGTGCCTTTTCTTGTGTCTGTTCGTACTCGTATGTACGCGCTGTTTTCGCCTCGGTAAGTGTTTTCATTCCGAGGAATTGAAAGGAATGGAATTGCGGCAAGTTCTAATTCCCCGCAATGGAACTGAAATGGAATGGAGGCGCCCATTCCGCAACACCGCTTCCCACCCACTGCAAAGTGCTCAGCCGTAATTCTTCATCGGCGTCAGCCACAGCACAAAGTGCACATAATGCCTTACAGAAGTGTAGCGTGTACCACGAGACTCCGAAGAATGACGAAAAATGGCATAGTGGGAACTTCTCTACTTCTGAAAAATTGAGATGATTTATGGCGTAGTAGGTAGCTTGTATGTGTACTTGTATTATTACCCCAAGAGACTCTCCAACGAGCTCTACAAAGTCCGCTCTTCCAGCTTTCGCTGTGACTGTGCTGCGTGTTCCGCGCAGGCCTGGCGATCTTTTTATCAGAACAGTGGTCTCGCACATCAGAGAGTACACTCAATGACGTGCTGCTTCTGAGATCGTGCTCAGTCCCTTGATACAAATCATTGAGCCTACTAAAAAATTCGTATTTGTCTTTTGAGAAAATAAATACTGCTACTTTGAAAATAATACTGGTTTGTGCTAGTTGGTAGGAATTCGTGGTACAGTTACTTGCGCTCCTCTGAAGAACGTGGTTTACCCTCGTCCCACTTTCCTAAGAGGAGGGCAAGTAACTACATCACAAATCCAATGTTCTTTATGATTACTTTAACGTCAAATTTTTGCATTAAAAAAAAACCGTTACGAACCGTTACGGAAAATTTTTTTTTTCGTTTCGGAACAGAAACGGAACGGAACTTTTTGCGGTGGAACGAAACTAAAACCGAAACGAAAAACATTTCGTTCCGACACCCTGGTTCCAGTGTTGTCTCCGCTTTTATAGCAGTCTAATAAACATCACGTTTGTATTCCTATGATTCAGCAAGCTATATTGAAGCATTGCTCGACCCCGGAGGAATACATTAACGAAAGTTACATATGATATCCACATCACCGCATCGTAAAGTGCATATTTGCAGTCTAAGGCGCGAATAAGACACGGACGAAGAATAGGAACGCACACACGGAGCGCCTTATTCGTGCCTTAAACTTCAAATATGTTAAACCATCAAGCCCCATCTGCTATTCTTACATCGTAAAGTGCACTTCGTCCACCAGAACGACGAAGTGTCCTCTTCATTTCTTAAGAGGCTGGGCGATGGCCTCATGCTGACCGAGGATGATGTCAGATTGATTGACAGCCATTTGTAGACTAGGCTACGTAGGCCACATACGCCCACGTAGTCTACGAATAGAACAAACACCATCCACTGATGTTGGTCTACGTAGCACTATCCAGGCCTACCAGCCTCGACGGCCTATGCCTCACCAACGTGGAAGGTGGCTTCAGGTTCCGACATGTCGCCGGCTCTGTCGACAGACAATTTGTCGACGAAGTGACCGAGGCATCCACGAATTCCAACAGCTCTACTATACCACATACTTCAATACATATGGACCCCTCTTCGCCACTGTCACGACCGGATTCTATAACAAGTCGTGACCAGCTGCTGGTGCTCACTGATCACGGTGATGATGCCCTTGCTCAAGAACTGTCAAGAACTTCTTGCACACATGCACACGGGTTCGTGAAACGCGCGTGCGTTCTCGGGACACGTATAAGCACTACATATCAGCTTACCGCTTCTGGTGTTGGTAATACCCACGTTGTCATTGGCAGCGTTACCCAACAGTAAACAATTGCTTATATAACACATATGCAGCTCTTCAACATATATATGTGTGCGTATAAAATATATACAAATCTTTAGCGTAATTTTGTAACGTGTCGCTCAGTAAAAAAGTTAGGCAACAGTCACCTACCCGCCGCATGCTTCGCATAACATCGACTCCCACGGTACGTGGGATCTGCCGAATTTTTTTTTTTTTTTGCGTTGACCATTTCTTACCCACTAAACAGTATTTTAGGGTTGCGCTCGGCGCAATGCAGCATTGGCAGCATTTTTTGCAACTAATTTAAAAATACGCTTAATAACATTGCCTTATACCAAGTTTATCAACAGAGTTCCACGCTTCTGTTTTGCGCAATGGCAAATGGTGATGCCACAATTGCCTTCAAGGTATACCAGTAAACAGTTATTATTTTAATAAATCTTCAATTTCGCTCTCGTGCGTGACACGCTTATAACTCGAATAGCATGCGTAATCTGTTCAACAGATCGAGATATAAACAGCCGAGCAAATAGAAAGATATGTATTGTTTTCAATATCGCTGACCATAGCGAACCGAAAAGGTGAAGTATCCTGTCGCATGAGATCTTTTACAGCAAAATTTGTGTAGATAACTGCAGGAAGGTGTGTTCTTCGAGGGGGGGGGGGCGAATTCATTCCGGCCAGCTATGCAGCCACGTAGAACGGCGCTCTTTGACATTAATTTTTCCCACACGACAGGCAAAAATAAACGAGATTCTCAGAGTAGCTCACCAGTAACGTTCGATTGCTGGTGAGCTACTCTCTGGCTTCTGCATGCAGTGGCGTAGCCAGGGGGTGGCACGGCGGGGCCCGTGCCCTCCCCCCCCCCCCCCGCCGAAATTTTTTCCCGTGGCATACATAGCATGAAATAACACTGGACCAATCTGCCTGCCAGGCCCCCAATTCACATCAAGGAGGTGCCCCCCCCCCCCCGAAAAAAATTTCTTACGCCCCCTGTCTGCATGACGCGTTTAAAAATGCGACGAAGTACTTATAGGGACCGTGCTACTGCTAAATGTCCGGCCACGCTCTGCATTGAACGCGCCTGCACCCAAAGCGCTTGGAAGAGATATGGCGGTGAGAAGTCACGTGATGCGAGTAAGCCAATCGCGTCGGCGGCAGAACGCGGAAAACAGATGCGATACTGTGAAATTTTTCCAGTGACTCTAGCGGCAGTGAGTCGCGCGCGGCAGCGGCGGAGTGCGCGGGCGGTGCCGGCTCCGATGCGCCAGCTGTGTGACATCACTGATACTCGCGCATGCGCAGAACGGCTCTTGAGGAGCCACGCTACAGTGTAGCCACGCGAAACTGGCTCGGCTAGGCCAGTTTCGCTACAAACAAACGCTACAAAACGCTACAAAAACAAAAAATAAGCCAAGGCAGCAGCGCGGAGGGCTCACAATGCAGCAGCTCGCGGGCTCGCCGCCGAAACCTTGCGGTGAGGGCTCGCGAGGCCGAAGAGAGACGCCAGCGCCGACAGCAAGCACAAGCCACTACCAGCACCGAGGCGGCGGCAGCAGCGAGGGCTCGCGATGCCGAAGCTAAGCGGGCTCGTCGACAAGCGGACCAGGAGGTGGCACAGGCCCGCGAGGCCGCATCGAAGAGGGCGCAAACACACGCGGAGAGCCCGCGAAGCTGAAGAAGCCTTTATAATAAGCTAAACGGAAAACACCCCGGGCTTACGCGATTCGTAAATAAGCTCTTTAACAAAATGTATATACTACATCAATATGTAAATTTGTGTACATAGTGCATCGATACGTAAATAATAAACACTGTGTTTAAAACGTGTATATACAATCACACCACAACAACTCTCGTGTCAATTCTTTATATGATGATGATTGAGCAGATGTACAGAGGATTCACGGTTTACCGAATTTAACCTCTGGAGCGAGCTCCTTCATCATCATTCACTTTGTGGATATGCTGTGATTTTTATCATTGCCTTATTCCTTGACGTTTCCTAATAAGAGAAAGACGTTCCACATATGTTACGTAATACATTTCACTCACATCCAAATATTTGTGAGTCATCTCCGTCCAGAGAGCCCACGATGCGGCGGTCACGCTAAGCCTGCCCGTCCCAACGTGGGAGAAGCCCACTGCGTGCTAGTCGCGTCTCTCAGGACTATAATAAAGTTCCACCATCCATCCATCTCCCAAAACCAAGTTGGGTGTAGAGGCATGTGCCGTGTACATAGTCCGTGGAAGTATTTTCGACTCTGTGTTTAATTACTTGGGCGTGTCTAATTAGAATCTTAGAACTGAAACTCAGTTGCAGTTCTTAATGTATGTGATGACATCAGCTTTATGGGGCGTTCATTCTTAACTCGATAAAACTATGAAGGTGCCTTTCCTATGTTGAGGAATTACGGGAATGGAATTGAACTGCCCGGCCATTCCCTGGAGTGGGAATGGGCTTAGTATTTTCATTCCGAGGAATTGAAAGGAATGGAATTGCGGCAAGTTCCAATTCCCCGGAATGGAACTGGAATGGAATGGAGGCGCCCATTCCGCAACACTGATCGATACCAATCTGAAGAATGACAAAAATTTTGAAATACAGTTTTTGTTCTATGGTGATGACATGACATGACAAGAACTTTATTGGAGTCCTGAGGAACTCGAATCTGGGGAGCCGAAGGCCCCCAGATCAAGTTGGTGGCTCCGCCCACGATGGGACTGGAAGTCCAAGTTCCGTCGCGATGTCGTGGGCCCTCTGGACGGCCTGGAGTTGGGTGTGTAGATCGCTGTTCTTCAGGTTTCAATTTTTGTTCTACGGTGACGATTTTAACACATAGTGACCGTATGGAGTGCAAGAAAAAAAAATCCTTGAGACCAATCCCGTCTGTGTAGCTCCGCCAACAAGGCGTTATTAATCGCAGTGAGAAAATAATGCGAATACCATTTAGCACAGTCAGAAAAGTTCATTCCTTGTGAAGCCGCGGACGCTGTCAAAGAGTTCGCGGGCCGCGTGTTTGAGACCCCTGTATTATATACATGTCGATGCTATGCTTTATTTACCATATCTTCCTCCTCCGTTCCTTCCTGCTTACCTTCGCATCACTCCTCCCCACCCTCACTTTCCTCCCCCCCCCCCTGCTACACTATACTATGCTCCTTTCACGGCTTTGCGTGCGTTGGCGTGGTTAGGATGGGCTCCCCCTCTCTTAACGTGGCTCCTCCTCGCTCAATCAGTCAATACAGGGCGACAACAGAGTTTTGTTTAAGCGTAAAAAAATCACAGCATATCCACGGAGTGAATGATGATGAGTGGGCGAAGCTGCGGAGGTTCATCGGTAAACCGTGAATCTTCCGTGAATTCTGCCCAGTACATCATCACCGACGTGAGATCGGGCGCGTTTATACGAAAGGTTCGATGAGTTATGACGACTTGCAGCTCACTTTAATTTTACATGTACGCTGTGAATCTTCATTGTTTAGAAACCCATTGCTTTAGAAAACATCTGGCGTCTTTCGTTAAGCAGCTGGCGTCTTTTCGTTTTGCTTTAGAAACATCTGGCGTTCTTTCGTTTTGCTTTTAGAAAACATCTGGCGTCTTTCGTTGGTTTATTTCATCAATCAACGGCGTTTTGAACAAAATTTTTATTGTTTAATCACGCACAGGAGAAATCTCACCAGGCACTACCTTGGAGGTAAAGAATGGCTGCTAATGGGAATGAGACACAGAAGAAGTCGGCTTTTAGCTAACACTTACACCTCTACTTCTACTAACGTTTCCTACTGGAACATGCCAATGGCTGCTAATGGGGAATGAGAGACAGAAGAATTTGGCTTTTAGTTAACGCGCACGCTGCGAATTTTTTATTGTTCAACAACGCACAGGAAAAATCTCCCACCGGCACCACCTTGGAGGTCAAGATCTGGTACTATCGTTACGAGTGGTTACGCACTGCTACTACTACGAGGGACGAACGGGTACCGCCTTAAGGAGCTTCGCCCCTAAAAGCTCCGCGGCTAAAAATCGTCTTATGCCTTTGTACGGTCTTCCATGTCATACACACACATGTATTTACGTATGGACTATTCACTCGTACGTAATCAACAGCTGCGCCATTTCGTGATCCAAAGCTTGGTCACAGCAACAGTGGCAAGGGAAAAGAAAAAGATGCTTGATCCCTCCCTCATCGGGATCGGAATAACATGAAAGTAAAGCGTGTTCTTACACCAGTAACTGAATGTTTACTGTACATTGATATAAGAGAGTTTGCACAATGTATATTGACGTCTGGCAGCTATAGCACCGTTTCACGTTGATGCACCCCCTTTCATGATTGGTTGTACATCTCCATCCCGAAGACTAACGTACGTACATGTTCAATGATTAAACAAACTCTTGTGGTAGCTGTAGTAGTTAACGGTGAAAGCGTAATCAGAGAACGAGGTGTGATAGCCAAAAAAGCGTCGCATATTGGACGCAGAACTTGGTCGCCATCCGGTGGCATGCTAAAATGTGATTGAACATCACGGCCGGGCTAGAGGGAAACGCAAAGCGCGTCGTGCCACCCCGGTAGCCCGGCCGCGATTTTTCGCGGGGCGAGCGCGTGAGCGGGGAACGCGGTGTTACAGCTAGGTGAGGCCACTGACCTCCATTAAAAAGGCTGGACGGCGCATTCCCGCACTGCGAGGCGGGCGCTTGTGAAGCCACCGGAAGATGCCCTGTTTGTCCCGGAAGCCGGCGTCTTCTGTGCGTCTCAGTCGCGCAATTCAAATATTCTCGGGTGGCAGCTGTTGTTATGATCGTTTTTATTTTTTATTTTTTCAAACTCTGCGACTACGCCTCACTTTAGACGCCGACGAACGCTACACGAAAGATTACAGACGCCGTGCCGACACCGTCCAAATACGGCGGAGTGCTGCAACGTAGAAAATGCGTAAAAAGTAATGCAACTTTGAGGTACTTACGCGTGAAATGTCTTCCCTGACGACTTTTCCGGTCGATTTGTACAGTTTACTGCGCTACAAGCCGGTATTTCTTTAAAAAAAGAAGAGAAAAGCTCTTTTCCGGGACAAAAACGGTGGCTTCCGGTGGCTTCACGCGCGCGTGCTCGATGCGCCATCCAGCTCCTCCTAGTGGAGATCAGTGGGTGAGGCAGGCGCGCGTCGCAAAGCTATTTTTGGTTTGGATTGGCGTGATGCTATTAGGGAGGCCGACGCTTTTACGACGCTTCGGCTAAAATCGCCACCTCGCGGTGTGGTAAGGCTGATGTGACCGAGGAGGGGTTGAGGCTCGCACCCAGGCTCCGGCGAAGAAGGACTCTTGCGATGCTTCGCACGTACAAGAAGAAAACTTGTTTAATTTACATATTTGCAGGAGGTTGAAGAACCCAGGGCGTAGAGAAGCGTCTTAACAGCACAAGGGCCCAGAGCGAGACGAGAGGGCGAGCGAAGGCCAGTGAGTCTCTCGCGCACACCCGACGCGCTCCTTTTATATCGGTCCGTGCACGCGCTTCTCGTCAAGCGTTTTCGCTGGACGCTGACTGCGTATTGCAGCAACGCCGACGCGCGTTCCCTGCAACGCACATGGAGATCTCTTGCGTTCTTGGGGAACGCGGACCGCGTATGGCAGATGTGCCGATGAGAGTCTCTTGCAGGCCGGTTCTTTGTATTGCCGGTTATATCAAGGCATTGACAAAATTGAACTTTTATTGAAAACGCGTCGAATGGGACGCACGTGTAAAGGCTGTTTCACATGCCGCGATTGCAGCGAAGAAAATCGCTCGGTTCGCTCTATTCGCTCTGTTCGCAACCGCCGCTAATGGTGGTTTCGTTTCACATGGACTGCGAATGCTCTGCAATTTTCGCTCTGCGACTGGCGCGGAGCGCAAAGCTGCTTGCTGCCGTTGTTTGTGGCATACACTGCATAATTTTCGAATGTAATGTAACAATCTGTGCGTTATGATATTCTTAACTTTTCATCACCGGTAGCGAAGAGCACGCGTGGTTTGTCATTTAAAAACACTTTCCATTGTAAATTCACTTGAGAATACGCAACAACGGCCTTAACCAAAACAAACTCCTTGGCGCAATTTCGACGGCTCGGCCGGGTCGGCATAATTTCGACAGGTCTCGACTTAAAAATCGCTCCGCCGCTGCGAACAGAGCGAAAAATTTCCAACATGTTGGTCGCTCGCCGCTGACCGCTGCGGCGAGAGCGATCGGCCGTTTTTTTCGCTGCGAGCGAATTCGCAGCTTGAAAATCGCTCTCTTTTGTGTCATGTGAAACAGCCTTAACGCGTTGCAGGTGCTAATCGCGGAGGCCAGAGTAATGAAGAATTCCTTTACCTTACCGCTCCTAGAGGGCAACACCACCCCGCCGACCGGGAGAGCGGTAGATATAAAAGGCGCATTTGTAAAGCCTCTGAAGTCTGTGACCGTGCACAGTGGATAGCGCGCCTGGCAGCTATTGTTGCGGACCGAGCGGTCGTGGGTTCGATGCCCGTTGATAGAACCTTTTTTCTTTGCCATCTGATTGTGTACATTCTTTCGACGTCATTTCCGTGACGAAAATACGTCACTGAAGTCTTGGTGGACCCCGGCATAAAACACTTTCGTGTTAAAAAAGAGGCAGCACACTTTTGCGAATTCTGCACTCAACTCATTTACTATGACAGCGACCCTTTTCCTTGCTAAGGCCAAAGCCTTAGATGTCTACGCTGGCGTTGTCTAGGAGTTTGAGAGAGCTTACGAAAAGGCCGACGTCGCTGATGATGCCCAGCACAGCACGCAGCCGGTTTCTCTCGTTGCTACGTCGCAGAGAAAGCGATGTTGCTGCGCAGAAAAGCTAGCGCGCGCTCTGCTCACTTGCGTCACATTCGGAGCGGCGGCCGTTGTGGCTGCGGCGCGGCAATGAGGCGAGCCAGTCCGCGCCGCGTGTACCATAGAGTCTGTGCGAACTCTGGTATATGCAGTGCTTTAAGTTTTGTATAAGGAGGTCTTTCGGTATTCTGTACGTTTCGTCCGTAACGGCGTTGCATACGCAACAACGCCGCATTGCGCGTGGTGCGCATGAGCAAAAGTTCTCCGCTCACTCGGTGAAGTACAACAAATAACGGCAACTGATGACAAGCCTATTACCACCGAGAGAAAAAAAAAATCGGCAGATCCCACGCGTTGTGGGAATCGGTTTCATGCGAAGCAGTCAGCCAGTACTTCTATGCTCTATTTTATGGCTTTGAGCGAAGGGTTACGAGGTGGATCGACGTGTTTTTGTAAGTGTAGTAGCTGTGTACACATCGCGGGATTACAAGGCATGTCGAAAACACTGGCATTTAAAAGGTAACTGGAATTTAAAGGCCATTTAAAGGGCATTAAAGGGTGCGACGTCACGTTAGCCCTCACGTTAGATAACATACGTCAGTATTATCGAAACTAAGTGCACTTTATGGTGCAGTCATGTGAATATCATACGCCACTTTCGTTAATGTATTCCTCCGGGGTCGAGCATTGCTTCAATATAGCTTGCTGAATCATAGGAATACACATGTAAAGTTTATTGGACTGCTATAAAATCGGAGACAACACTGGAACCACCGACGTTAATCTGATATGACGCCTGTACGTAGGAGTACATATGTAGTGTTTATTGATTTCTTGTAAAATGAGATAGCCAGCACCACAGCCATAATCGACGTTGCACCGACATTACGCCTGCGTAGGCTGTTTTTCCAAACCAGTTTGTAGACCTGGCGTGGCTCTGTGTTAGAATGCCTGATTGCCACGCAGAATGCTTGGGTTCAATTCCTGCTAAGATCCTACTTTTTATTCTTTCCATTCGTCAAGTAAACGCTGCCGATGTCGGTTTTCGTAACGCTCTCGCATTTAAATTACCAATGTCTGTTCTCGCCGTTCCCGGGCAGACATAAACTGTCAATCACCTGTGGCGCGTACCCGTACTCCGCGGCCCATGGTAAACGGGTATGTGCCACACGTGTCTGGAGGAAAGGGTTTAACGACGTACTCGACATGATTTTCACGTTATTCATGTCATGAGCCTACAGTCATATTCGTCAAATCTTCTTACCCTCCCATGCCAATTTTGGTCTACACCAAGTTAAGGAGGCGATCATGAGAGCACCAACACGTAGGTCGATAGACAGACAGACAGATAGATAGATAGATAGATATATACATAGAAACGCTGAAAGTGCCATAGGTTCGCTAAGAAATGCTTCGCATTAAAAAGAATGTGTGCCCGCACCTTTCGCCACGACGATCACCGATCAAGACAATAGGTGAGTTCGTACCTTCAACATTCTCTGTCAATTCTGGGTCGTGTGCTTATCAGCTTCACTGTTCATGCACTTTCACAGAATGGAATGGTTCACAAATTTTTTATTGTTTTACAGCTGTAGATTTCACAGTGCCTAATTTGCCAGAAAACACAGCCCTTGTGCACAGCATATATATACAAGTTCTTGTGTCCAAGCATTAGCTAATCTAAAACGCGTCATATTCCCAAAGAACCGTGAAAATCAAATATTTCATTCCGAACAATTATGGTTTTTGATTCAAAAGATGGTTGATCCCTCTGTCATAGGAATCGGTATAACACGAAAATGAAATGTGTCGTCACAAAAGTAGCTGATTGTTTATAGTGCATTGGTTTATTAGAGACGTCTATCGTTGTTTGGCAGATGTAGCACCGTCTGATGTGGACGCACTCACGTTGACGCCTAGTGCCACATCTCCGCACCGAAGACTAACGCCCATGATCATGATTTAACCCTTGTGGTAGCTGAAGTTCTTAACATATACGTGGACACCGCATATGTTGAATTCCGCGCAAATATGGCATCAGTAAGCACATAATAAACACTGATACTCGATATGCAATCCTCCAAAGCGTCGTGAAACGCGAAGAGAAACGCTACTCGCGTTGTGTCTTCCTTTTAGTCTGGCAGTTAATTCTCGCAGGGCAAGCGGGGAACGCGGTGCGGCAGCCAGGCGAGCGTCGGAGAGCTATTTTTCGATATGGATGGACGCCATGAGCGAGGCTGGAGCTGAAGCCACCACCTCGCGGTGTGTTAAACGAAATTACACTTACATTAGAAACGCGCCTAATGGCATGGTCGCAGCAACGGCGCATTTCTTTTGTTTTGTTTTTCGAGCCTGGTGGCACACATGTCACCACCCCGTTATAAAGGGGATGCTCATAGCATCCATCCATCCATCCATGCAAGAGCACTGTGAGAGGAAAGTGTGCAAGATAAAAGGTGCGTTCATGTAGCTCTGTTACGTGTTTGGCGGTAGCTCAGTGGGCTAAGCGCCCGCCAGCCATCGTCGCGGACCGAGAGGTCATGGGTTCGACTCCCGTCAACAGAACTTTTTTTATAAGTTTTTTCTTTGCCATTTGATGGCGTTCATTTTGCTGACGTACTTCCGTGACGGAAATACGTCATGAAAATCTTGGTGGATCTCGGGCATAAAACACTTTCGTGTTAAAAATCGCCAGGCCTGCGCGGAAAGCGCAGCACAGTCACAGCGAAAGCTGGAAGAGCGGCATTTCTAGAGCTCGTTGTAAACTCTCTCGGGGCTACTAATACAAGTACACTAGCAAGGTACCCACTACGGCATAAGTCATATTATTTGTGAAGTTGGGAAGCACTTACAATGCCATTATTCGTCATTCGGCGGAGAAGCGAGGCACCAGCTACACATATGTAAGGCATTAAGTGCCCTTTGTTTACATGACGACTGACGACGATGAAGAATTGTGGCTCAGCCCTTTGCAATGGGTTGGAAGCTTTAAACGGCTCACCAGTTACGTAATCGGCTTTGTGTGACACCCGGTCGCTATTTCACTCTCCCACCACGAAATATAACATGCGCTGTGGTGAGAAAGAGAGACAGAGAGAGGGGGGAGGAACTTTATTGAGACCCTGAGGAAATGGATGATGGGCTTACGCGCTTCCTTGGCAACCAATGCAAGTGCACTTTGCGAGGAACCCACTACACTATAAATCATCCTAATTTCTGTGAAGTAGGGAAGCAGCCACTATGTCATTTTTCGTCATTCAAAGGAGAGCCGTGGTACCCGCTAAAAACATGTAAGGCATTATGCGCACTTTGTTGATGTTGTGCCTGATGACGATGAAGAATTATTGCAGAGCCCCTTGTAATGCGTTGGAAGCATCCGATAGCCCACTCGTAGCGCAATTCGCATTGTGTGACGCCTGGTTACAGAATTCGCGTTGTGTGATGCGTGGTTGTTATTTCACTCTTCTACCACACTAAATTACATATGCTAATGTGGTTCCTTCCGGACAGGAAGCCTGTATAGCGTCTTTTTGCAAGGCAGTTCCAAGCACCGGCATGGCTCTGAGGTACAACACTGGGCTCCCACGCATAGGGCCCAGGTTCGAACCCCGTTCCATCCTGGAAATTTTTTATTTCGTTTTTTTTTCTTATTTCGAGCGATAGTGGTTACGGACACCGGCGGCGGCGGCGGACAACTACGGCGCCAAAAACGGCCGTTGAAATGATCTCATAACAGCTTTCGCTGTAAAACTATTCAGATCGTATACGGTGTATGCTAGCACTTGAAAAGTGTTAAATATACGAAATGTTTCAAACCTTGCTACATGTTCAAATTGCTTACCGCACATGGCACGCCTAGACTTTTACATCTTGATGTTAATGGCAACATTCTCCGCTAAAAGAGAGCTCTATCGATGGCCACGGAAAACTTGGTTCTGAAGAGTAGCCCTAAGAAGCCTTCTCTATAGCTTCAGTATCGTAACGCTGTATGATAGGACGCACAACATGAATACATGTTGTGCACACTTTCTGTGTGCTTAAGCGACGCTGCAAAATGCGTTAACGCAGTTATTTGTGTTCGAAACCTAGCAATCTTATCCTGCAGCAAGACGGTAGCTTTGTATCCGTCCACCGTGTGAAACCCTCACCGTCTTAAAAATGTTGCAGCTAAAGCCATTTGCTTGAAAGCATGATATGCTCGTCGTAACAGAGCACCAACATGAAAGCAATTTCGAGCAGATTGGCCACAAAAAGGCTAAAAAGTCGTACCATTTTATTATAATTGTCGTTACTGTGCTGTAAATATCATTTATACAGTCCTAGACAAGTTTTACGTTATACGGCCGCAGCACTTAGTTCTTCGACGTCACCACCAGCGGCAGTCGTGTTCGAGGCTTTAGCGTCGTCAAGTTCTTTTTCGGAAGACAAGCCGTCGTCAGTAACCGACGGGACCACGCCACTTGACGACGTGCCTCTCTTATCCGCAAGCGTCTTCGTCTCGTACATGGCGCGCCCATGCGACGGCCGGGGCGTAGCGGTCGCGGTCGTGTAGGTCGTCCTCTCCAAGGCGGCCATCATCTGGCTCGACTTAGACAGGAAAAAGATTAGCGCGATGGTGATCGCAATGAGCGACGCCAGCCCGCAGAACACGCACGGCCTCGTCATCTCCTGGTTCCCGTGCTCGTACAAGGACTCGCGCAAGTACGCGGGCGTCAACGTGCTCATGCCTTCCCGAGGATCCTGCAGAGAAGTGCACGCGGTCGTGAAGGTTTTCGTGCCATTGGTTCAAAAGATGAAGTTCCGAACTCGCGAAGCGGCCCGTTCGTAGTTGCTGTTTGCCACTGGTTGGACGACTTCTTCAATGATAGATCCAGCATCAAGACTAAATTACACTCTCCCTACTGCAAATTTTCAGCGTGAATGATTCTTGTGAATTCGCGTGCTCAGATCACGCTTCGCTCATCCAAATGACCAACTACCACATCAGCTGGCATTGTGCTCAAACCACCGATTCCGCAAGTAATAATCTCAAACTTGACACTGTGTGGTAAGGAATGTGAAGAATAGGGTCCGAAATAGGAAGAACAAGAGGGTCATCCCTTTGGGCGCTTTGTCCCATTCTTACCATGCTTTAACAAGCTTGAAAAAGCAATGCAAGTTGACCCAATCTTAAACGCTACCAAATAGCATGCACTTGGTGAGACGTTGGATGAACAAGCACACTACTGCGAATTTCTGTTCCTATTCGCGGGGAATGCACGTCGAGAAACGGGCGTTAACCCCTGAAAAAGTACTCTCACGAATTCCCTTTTCCCGAAATAGCCGAGACTAAACCCGTACAGTGTGACGACGATATTGAGCACAATCTCTTCATGGACAAAGAGCAATCAGCACACTGATGTGTGGGTTTTCGTACAGGGTGTGATAGACAAGCAAGCACATGAATCCACTTCGAGCATTTTGATGTTTCTAAACACGGAATATGCAGCACGAGAAAGCTCGTCGTTTGCCAAAGCTTGTTCATATGCTATTGCTTTCAATTGCTTTCAAGCCATTGCCTATATGCACAAACGTCGCGCTGATTTGTTCCGCACTTCAGGAGTTGTACGACATTTAAACATACTTAATAGAAATTGATCATATTAGCCTCGGTTACGAAAGCATTCTTCGAAGACTGTATTCTGGCTCATTTGACATAAATGCCACTGGAAAACAAGGGGGCCGTTAAAAAAATGATGGGAAGAAAAAAAAAATAATATTGCAGTCGTAATAAGTACAGGTAGAATCGAAGGAGCCAGCAACTCACAAAGTACTTCACTGTCGCCGCTAATACTTAAAAGACGTGCAGGTGCAAACGTAATCAATAGGAAATTTACCCTTTTTGAATTCCGTATCATGGATGCTCCGCCAGTAAAGTGCCTTGCCACATCAAAACAGGATTATTAATGAAAGAGGTACCAATACATTGAAATGTTGATTCACTGGTTTCCCCAGAAAGTAACATCATTTTGGCTTGTCGCAAATTTCTGATACGCTATGACATAATGTGCAGCTCATACGCGAACAACTGCTAAGTAATGGTTTTCTGCCTAGCTACAAGCAAACTCGTTCCCCCAACTTGCTAGCCTCAGACTCCTGTTCACAGCTAACATTTTTGTTGAAACATTTGGTAGTTGGTTTAGGCAGTCAGACTCTTTCCGTATCTTTAATCTATGGCATCTATGAAAGTGTCTCGCTTGTGTGGAGATGCTATACTAGGTAAATTGAGCAACTCTTTTCTACCAGCCATGGACCATCGCTGATATCATGATACATGACTCAAGAAAACAGAAATAGGTACATTTAAGAACATTTGTTGTATTATTTGCTTTATTTCACTAGAATAAAAAAAACTGAGGCACCTGATTTATGCATGGATTATATTAAATGTAGCTTCGTCAGAATATAAGGTTGAGTGAATTTAATGAAAGTGCAGCATCACTGCTTCCTCGTAAGCAACTATTGTTATGAAGATAATAATTTGAAGCCACAGAAAACGTTGTAGGCTGTTTAAGACTTTCTTCATTTAGTCAGCTGCGTCCTCGAGAAAACATGACATCTATTATTCATTACTTGTTCATTACGTGTATTAGGTATACATTACTTTGTTCATCGTATTCACTCACATTCATTGGCCACACTAAAACAAATGTCCTTCTGATACTGTCAAAGATTGTGGAGGAATGAGAATAATGCAAAAAAAGTGTGAGAACAATGACTTTGGTGTAAAATTACTACTGAATAAGAATTACTACGGTCGACACATCTCGTTCTCTTATCGCAAATCCTTTCCTGTGCGATATCATAGTCGGATACAACTTTAGAAGTCAGCGGCATTTCCTCCTCAAAGGCAGATGAACACAAGCCTGCACCAATGGGCGCGCACTCGGCACTGACGTCATGAGCGGGACGGCCGGTGGCTCCGCCTTTGGAGTACATCGGCGCGTGCATGAGCGGGACTACTTCTTTAAGCCCCAACCACTGGCACGCGTATGCACGCGTATGCACGCGCCTAGGCGTCAAATGCGCCTCTCGGCGTCGGTCGCGGAGGGCTGTACGCGTCCATACGCCTCGAGGCGCGCGGGGTCAAGACGACTTTGATATTTTCGGCTACGTCACCACGCGTACGGCGCGCCAACCATTCAGAGGCCGGCATGTGCCGGCGGTGCCAACCAATCAGAGGCCGCGATACCTCTGAGCGCTATGCCTAATGGCCGCCGCTTCGAAGGCACCTCCGAGTGCAGGGCAAGTACGGAAACTACGGTCGCAAACGCTCCTGAGTGACCGCGTCGTCATCCAGTACGTCGACGCATAGCGACGACACGGCGAACGACCGCGAGTGCTACCAGTGGGACGCGGTTTCGTGCCGAGTTCGAGCGACGCCGACAAATCCAGCGAATGCTTCCCGGCTGCCCTTGCCCCGGTTTTGTGTGCGATCGTCGACCCAGTGAAAACATCGTACCTACTACTGTGGCATGTCGCTGCTTCTGTGCTCTGATCTGTGTGTATCTGCGCTCGGAACGGGTGTAAACATGCTTCGGAGGTTTGAAGTCCTCAGCGTGAGCCCTCGCCTACCGCGAAGTCAATTCAGAGCGGTGTCGTCTGCATTCAGCGTAGGCCTCTACCGTCGACTTCGTGTGAACCAGCTCATGTGAGAAAGTTTGGTTGAAGGAAATTGACCGCAGTGTGTTTGTTTTCAACATCGTCATTCGCCTCATCATTGCCGAAAGCGAACATCGCACTTGCCAACGCATTTCGGTGATGTGACAACGTACATGAGGAGGATTTTCGGATTTTACGACGCTGAAACATTGGTTGACTTCGGCGCAAATCGTTTGCGTGTGTTGCCAAGCTAACAACAAGCGTGCGCTTGTTGGTAGCAGTGTGACGTGTTTTCGTGCCGGGTACCAGCGACGCCGACACATTCAGCTGTCAGCGGTCTCATTTCCATTCATGTATAAAATAGAAGCTCGAACGTGCGCGAGTGTGGTGATCGAAAAAGAAAGTTGCATGATTAAGTGCTGCTTGTGTTGCCTGCTATTTCACTTCTTGACTCTTGGTCTGCTTCTCTGCCGTGCAACTACACTCTAAATATTTTCACGCGTAGCAAGCGTGAGAGGGGGGCGTGTTTTTGCACGCTTGTTCTATGCGTGGTGTGCTTTCACGCTGAAAAAATCACGCTTCCTAAGCGTGACTTGCGGGATGCATAACGCTTGCGAAGCGTGAGTGGGGGCGATTTTTCGCACGCTTGTACTAAGCGTGGTGCGCTTTCACGCTAAGCGCACCACGCTTGCCAACCGTGACTGCCAACCTTTTTAACGCTTAGAGAAGGTGTAAGAGAGGAGTTTTACTTACATAATGCGGCGTTCTCCCGCTCCTTGAAAAGCCTTTCCGACTGTCAGAAATCATCCAAAAAGAAAGCTGAAAGAAGCTAATATTTGTTGTGCTGTATGGGCTTGGCGGCTTCTTGGAGAGTGTACATACTGATGCCCAGCATTAATTAGCGCATTACAAAAATTAATTTTTCCTTTTCATCTTGCACATCTGCAAACTGTAGAACGCGACACTGCGAGAGGGTAAAATGAGCTTGCTGGCTGAAACATAAATATGGATTTCGGTTTATAGTACAGAGAGTAGGCTAGAAATAAGAGACAAGCTTTCATTATTTCACTGGCTACTCTTTCCATGTTGTACACAACGGCACATATATACGCACAGCTCAACATCGGCAGTGAGGTTTGTATTTACGGTGCAGCTAGCAAGATCGTGTTATGCAGAACCAATATAATGTTCCCGTGCCCAATATGAAAATTGAAACTTGATTTTTGTAATTACCTATTTAATGCCGGCCAACCAGCATATATACCCGCCAAAAAGCCGCCAAGCATCAACAAATACAGCACAACAAATATTATCTTCTCTCAAATTTATTTTTTAACACTTTCTGACAGTCAGAAACACATTTTATAGAGCAGGAGAATCCCGCATCAAGTAAGTAAAAATCCTCTCTTACACCTTAACTAAGCATTAGGAAGGCCTCGCGTCACGGATCGACAAGCCTCACATCGCGATTGCGGCGTTCGATCTTCGTTATACACCGTACAAAATTTAGGAGTGTTAGCAGAATGAAGGCGTCCTGGATTGTCTCAAACTTTCATAAAGCATCTTCCACAGGTGCATCTGGCGAATCCTACAATTAAGCCTCTGATGTGCATGCATTCTTTCGAGGCGATTACTTATATATACGGTAGTCCAGAAATTTGAGTGAAGAATTTTGCGCGGAGTGCTCTGACACTTTACATTTTGAATCAAAGATAATGGGTTAAGTAGAACGAAATATTTACAAGAATTTAAATTTGAGTAAAACTTTTATTGACCATAACATACAAAAACGCTTCATTTTATGGAAGAGCAATTCAAGAAAAAAACACACAGGAACTGTAAAATAGGCGCTAGATGAATTTGGAATGTCTCTTTAAGCAGCACATAAACTTTGATGTGTACTTAACTCAAACGAAGTGTAGTTTCGTGAACAAATCCCGCAGCCTTTTCTGCGCCCATGGAATTTCGTCGATGCCGGCACGTTTAACGACTGCTTGAACGAAACCAATCAACTGGCCAAAAGCAGCCGGATACGCAAGGTCCTTGACGTAGTACACACACAAACAAAGCACCAGTGCTTTTTCCAGCGACGTGTTCGGCTGTAGCTTCATGGTTTCGCTGGGCTCTTTGCCGCTTACAAGCTCCTTCACGTCGCCGCACACAATGCACGGGCCAATAGTGTCTGCGGGTGAAACCTGGCAAAGATAAAAAGGAGAAATTAAATTGGTACCTGATTGAATGAACCGTTGTCCAATTTCACTTGGTACAGAACTACAAATTCATGAAAATGATTTTGTCGACAAAGCTCACATTGCGACTGCGGCGTTAAATCGTCTGATACACAGCTGAAAACTGAGTATAGTGTCAGAAGAATGATGACGTTATGAATTGCTTCTGAAACTTTGGCTCTTAAAAAACTATTTTACTCACCTCTGAAATTAGGGCTATTTTCGCGAGCCTTGGCCTCAGGTACGCATTCACCTCTGTGTACGATGGGTCCGCTAAGGATGACAATGTCGCCACTGCAGGCAGAATTTTGCTGAGACGCTTGACATTCTCCTCGATAGTGCTTAAAAATCTCAGTTCACTTTCAAAGGCAAGCTGAAAGAGAAAACGTGGAATTAAACTTCATGAACACAGAATACAGCGCACAATCAGCAAAACTTCGTGGCTCTTTGTTGATTTAATTATAGCGCCACTGGGGGTCAGCAAGAACAGTACAGAGGGGTTTTGAAGTCGTAAAGTCAAGTATAGTGCGTACACCGGCAATCTGTTTGAGCACGAATGAAAAAAAGAGTGAGTGCTCCAGATTACACTGGGCGCCAATAAAACCTTCTGAAATATGACAATCTGAAGAAATAAAGAGGGACATAAGAAGGTACAGGGCTGTCTTACCAGTTCTTCGTTTAGGAGATAAGCCGGTAATACTGCCACTGGTGACGTGGTCCTCAGGATAAAGGATGCTTTTAAAAGTGCCTTCACGCGGGGTGCATCTATTCCGCTTTCAGAATGTCCTTCTTCATGTATTGTCTGCACAGATTAACAAATATAAATTTCACAGCGATAAATATAATTGCGGAAGTAAGACGAGTGCCTCTTTCTGAACCCCATACACTCCAATAGATCTTGCGAGCTTTTCAATCAAAAGTTGTTCCCTTGACAAACGAACTGCGTTGGCAGAACCGTTAGTCCTTCTCGAGACTAAATGCAGAAAGGTTAACCGTGTGTTTGACCCCGTATGACGCAACTGTAAGCCTCAAAGAAGGAACATTTTGGTGCAACCATTCATCGATAGAGAGGAACAGCTGCAGGAAAAAAAAAAGATTTGTGCCCGCGGTGAGAATCGAACCGCTGTCTTGTCGGTTGGCAGCCGGGTGAGCTAAGCACTCTTCCGCAATTATAGTGTTTGTGGAAGTAGAACTCAACTCGACTGTGAACACATGCACTCACCATGGTATCGCAGACATATTCATCCATTAGAAAGAAAACCGTTAACCGTATACTGACCACATTTCACTGCGAATTTCAGAAACGGCATTCAAAATATCTATTAGTTACACCACTGAGTACCATACGAAGCACTTCATTTTTGTATTCGCGACAATTTTGGGCTTTTACAGTAAACGGTGCAAGCTCGAATTGACTGTTTTGACACGTATGCTCTACCTGAGGCGCATACAAAAAGAGCTTTTCTGTAATTCCGTATAATTTTGCTATAAGATCACAACATGACTGCAACAGAGCTCCATTCTTGCTGCCGCGACAGCTAGCATTACCGACCGCCGAGGCACTGGCTCCACGTAGTGGACCGTAAAGTAAACTGTTTATGCTACCTTACGGTAACGCAAATATTAGGGAGTTTTCGAATAGGGGCCCCAAAGAAATTGCGTCGAGGCCGCTGCGCATGCGCCAGACCGAAACAGCTTCGGGTTTTGCGTTGGGGACGCTATTTCGCGAATTTAGCGGGATCCCCAAAGCCTGCCCCAAAAGCTTTGCGTCAAACAAACATGACGGCACTCACTTCGAAGCGACGGCTCTCAGCCAAGACCACAGTGACCTAGAATAGGGGGAGTGCCCAAATCGCCGCAGACCCTATTCGAAAACTCTATAACTCCTGCTTGACCCAAAGCGAGCCCACGCAAGAGGCTTTGGGGCCCCGAACGTTTGGGGCCACTATTCGAATACTCCCTATTAATTGCACACAAGTGCGACTTCACCCAGTAGCCTGAAATTCCTGAAGGTGACGCAATCGTATCTTACTATAAAAGGCGAGGTTGCGGCTTGAATAGTTCGCCTGTAACCAGAGCGGTCTCTTGGTAATAGCGGCTTCAAATAATACTTATGGACCCATGCGTTGCGCCCTCACATAAAAAAAGTGAACTTCAGGCTTGATGTGCAGCAAAAACACACAATTTTACTGTGGCCTTAACGCGCTTGTTTTGCAGGATATAGCACAATTTTAACCAGGGTGTCGGAACGAAATGTTTTTCGTTTCGGTTTTAGTTTCGTTCCAGCGCAAAAAGTTCCGTTCCGTTTCTGTTCCGGAACGAAAAAAAAAAACGTTCCGTAACGGTTCGTAACGTTTTTTTTTCTTTTGTATGAAAAAAAAAAAACATTGAAGGTAAGGCAATCCTAAAAAAGCATTGGATTTGTGATGTACTTACTTGCCCTCCTCTTAAGAAAGTGAGACAAGGGTAAAACACGTTCTTCAGAGCAGCGGAAGTAACAGTACCACGTATTCCTACCAACTAGCACAAACCAGTATTCATTTCAAAGTCATAGTATTTATTTTCTCACAAGACAAATACGAATTTTTTTAGTGGGCTCAAAGCTTTGTGTGAAGGGAGTGAGCACGATCTCAGAAGCAGCACGTCATTGAGTGTACTCTGTGATGTGCGAGACCGCTGTTCTGATAAAAAGATCGCCAGGTCTGCGTGGAACACGCGGAACTGTCACAGCAAAAGCTGGAAGAGTGGACTTTGTAGAGCCCGTTGTTGTCTCTTGGGGCAACAAATACAAGTACACATGCAAGCTACCCACTACGTCATAAATCATCGCAATTTTTCTGAAGTAGCGAAGTTCCCACTATGCCATTTTTCGTCATTCTTCGGAGATTCGCGGTACCCGCTACACATCTGTAAGGCATTATCTGCACTTTGTGCTGTGGCTGATGATGATGAAGAATTATGGCTGAGCACTTCGCAGTGGGTGGGAAGGAGTGTTGCGGAATGGGCGCCTCCATTCCATTCCAATTCTATTCCGGGGAATCAGAACTTGCCGCATTTCCATTCCTTTCAATTCATCGGAATGAAAAAACTTAGCCCATTCGCACTCTGGGAATGGCCTGGCAGTTCGATTCCATTCCTGTAATTCCTCAACGTAGGAAAGGCATCTTGATAGTTTTATCGAGTTATGAATGAACGCCCTATAAAGCTGATGTCATCAGATGCATTAAGAACTGCAAAAGTACGCAAACACGTTACCAAGGTCGAGGGATAGTAGCTTGGTGACATATCTGGTGCAGTACAACCACCCTACTAATTCCCATAGGGGAGTTCTCCCGTTACCTATAGTATTCGCATGGTCAACATGTTTGAACGAATGGTGGTGTTTTCAATATTGTTTATGCTTAAATATGTTAATGCTAAAATGACGACATAGCGTATTTTTATGCTGACAAAAGTGCCTTTGCATCGAATACGGAACACTGGGCCGCACTGCTCGTCAGCACTCACGCTTGTCAAGCGCGCCTCGCAAGCATGGATGGGGTGAGGGGCGCTTTCTGTGTTCGCCTGTGCGCAGGTATGCAATGTCTTCCTTGTCGCAAAGGGTATTTACGTGTGTCAGGTACTAACCTGCTCGCGAGATAAAGATGAGGGTGTGCATAGAGTAGTCAGCACTTTCGTGTGGGGGTATCAATGGGAACTAACGCGCAGGGGTAATTTGTTTTTCCCTTCGGTACCTGCTTGGATAATGCATTTGTTTGTACACTAACTTATGCCTCGGTTTGTAGTAGGCGCGTTGCTTATAAATGTACCGTGCTTGTAATCAGCCAAGCCATTTTAAAAAAACTGCTTTATTGTTAACTTGCGAGGCACTGACTTACTAACGTTTGAAGTTTGAAAAACAGCACGTAGACAAAAACGCGCTCTATTTTCGGAAAAAGATGTAATTCCATTCCCATTCCATTCGGTGCAAAAGGCGCTTAATTTCATTCCCATTCCATTCCTTCCAGCGTGTCCCCATTTCATTCCGGGGTGGCGAAAATGTGGAATGATTCCGGAGTCATTCCAATTCAGGAGTCGCAACTCCGCCACACTGGTGGGAAGCATTAAACCACACACTCCCTGCGCTATTAGAATTTTGTGATGACTGGTTGTTATTTTACTCTTCTGCCACGCTATATTACATATGTTAACGCGATTCCTTGCCCGACATGACGCCTATGTAGAGTATTTTCGCGATGGAGTTACAAGCAGCAGCGTGGCACTGTGGTGGAAGACCCGAATGCCACGCAGAGGGCGCGTATTAAAATCCCATCCGATCCTAGAATTTTGTTTCTCATTTCATTTTTTCTTATATCACGCGATAGCGATCACGTGCGCCGGCGGCGGCGGACAACTATGGCGCCAAAATCGGCTGTTGTGATCTCATAACAGCTTTCGCTGAAACAAACTTAAGCGTCGACAAATCCCTCTCCACTTTGGCCTGCTTGACAGGCGCGCAAAAGTCCACTTGCGTTAATATAAACATCTCTGGTTGTCACTGTTTTTGTTTTTCGCACAATTTCAACATATCTTTGCCCTGGAATTCCTGTCTCACGTACGCGCTAATACTACACCCTGAGATATGCTCACATTGCATGAGCTCAGTTCTGAATTACGAAATTTTCTCGTGAACCGAAAAACGATTGAAAAAATTTCGGTTTCGCTCCGGAACGAAATAATAGATAAAGTTTCGGTTACGTTTTCGTTCCGGTCAATAATATCGTTTTTTTTTTTCGTTTTTCGTTTTCGGTTTTCGTTCCGTTCCGACACTCTGATTTTAACGCTTCGTAATGTACGCATTGACTACATGAATTTACGGCATACAATATATTTTTCGTCATTTTCGAGGCGCTCTGCGGAGGACGGAGGAAGCAGGCGCCGTTTATTCACCGCGCGAGGCGCCAGGCGGCCCCTTTACCGGCGTTCCGCCTCCTGGCCCGAAAATGGCCACCGCCGCGAACCGCGACGCGGCCACGAAATTTGGCGCCGACAAGCCAAAGCTAACGAGCGCTAGACGCGGGGACCGGTGGGTACCCGACGGCGAAGGAGAAACGGCTCACAGCCACGGCACCGAGAGCAACAATCCTTCCTTCTTTCTTGTCATCCTTCCCGGTCGATCGCACGACCCGAGTGAAACAGAAACTCTCTGACTGAATGCGACATCACTTTCTTTACTACAAATACTTTCATGAGCAATTACTCAAGGTAACCACGTCACGTCGCTACGAATCCGGCATCTAAAGTTAATGTTGGCTCTGATGTAAGTGTTCGAGCCAAAATTACGCCGCTATGACACGAAATGGAGATGTTGAAAACAGGGGCGTAGCCAGAAATTTTTTTCGGGGGGGGGGGGGTTCATTCATACTTTATGTATGTTCGTGCGTGCGTTTGTATGTGTGCGGGCCTATGTACGCAAGCAAAATTGAAAAATTTCGGGGGGGGGGGGGTTGAACCCCCCCAACCCCCCCCTTGGCTAAGCCCCTGGTTGAAAATGAAAGTATGTGAATTACATAGCCATAAATTTTCGCGTTTCTGTCCGTCATACTATACACAGAGAACTTGGCCTGATACTAATGTCAAGTTCAGAGGTCAATCGGAAGAAACGTCACTGTTGGGAAAATAGTTGTAAAATATATAATGAGCAAACACATTTCGAAATATTTGCTTACCCAGGTATTCCAAGCGGCCGTGAATGGCAGGCGAGTGCCCGCAGTATGCACACCATCAGGCCGGAATAGCAGAGTTCGCAGTGAGTGGCGCCGTGTCGCGCGAGCACTCCGGGCAGTCGCATTCGGTGTTCTTGCATCTACCGCGCGGCACACCACGCAGGTCAATCCATGTCAAGTTATTCGTGACTTCACCACTTTTCAACACCACAATGCGAACCCTCCGCACAGTACACGCTCGAAGGGCAGGCAGAGACGATGCACAAAGAGCTTGCTAAGTCAATGACTCCAAAGACTCTAACCCCGTTTTCCCGCCAAAAGTATATATCGAAGCAAGCGCCACCTTTCAAGGCATTCGCGTGAAAAACAAAAATAAATGAAAGGAGGCGCAAATCGCAGCAGCAACTCAGAGGCGAGTAACGGCGACGTCGCACGGCTGTCTTGGCGATTGTATCAGGATATATATACGCGTGATGAGGAGAAGCGTGATTGGCGTCGCAAACTTTTCCCCAGCGTGAGTTTTCCGGTTCTCACGCGTAGAATCCCGTATCACGCGTAAAATACAGCGAATGTGCGTGTCCTCGACCGGCGTCACGCTTGGGTGGAGGAAAACAACGCGTATTTTGAGTCACGTGGTACATAAAACGAATTTTAGGAGGCCGAGGGGCGAGTTTCACGCTTACTACGCGTGAAAATATTTAGAGTGTACACCTTAGCACATGCCCAGTTGCACATGCCTTGTTTTGCAGGTTGTCTATTCTGACACACATTCTCCCTAGTCTTTTCTGATACTCATAGACGGGAGAATGTGAACAGTGGCGCTTTTCCATCGTTTTACAGTTTACTTAAATATAACATATGTTTTGTTTACAGCTAATTTGCTAAAAAGCTTGTAAGTGACAAGCACCTCCATTGAAATCTGAGGTGCACAATGACACGGTAGTAAGAAGAGAAGAGCATGACATCACACGTATGTGCAGAAGGAATGAAAGTGCAATATTACTGTGCTGCTCTTTGTTTAGAAGGAATTCAAACGGTGCCTCACTTGAACCTCAGACACCTGTGAGACCATTCTAAACTGTGCACATATTTATCTCTTCCTCCAGACTGAATCCAGCTGAAATAATTATTTGATGGTTTCAAATGCCAAATCCTTGGATGTATTGCAAGGACTATTTCATTTCTGTTCAGTTCTTTGTATATGCACTGACTTAGACTATGCATGCACTTAAGCATAATTGAAATATGAAGACATTCATTCAGTTTAGCTATGTTAGACAACTTGCCAAAGACTTTTATACAGTGCTCTGGTGCAATCCTATGAGCGGTATCTGTTGTATCATGAAGTTTCAGGCACGATTTATTACGTTAGAGGGTATTTTGACTACTGACGACGTGCAAAGGCCTTCTACGCAGTGCTTGGTTCCAATCTTATGACTGATATCTGTCGCATCATGAAGTTTCAGGCACGATTTATTATATTAGAGGGTATTTTGACTACTGACGACGTCCAAAGGCCTTCTACACAGTGCTTGGTTCCAATCTTATGACCGATATCTGTCGCATCATGAAGTTTCAGGCACGATTTATTATGTTAGAGGGTATTTTGACTACTGAGGACGTGCAAATGCCTTCTACACAGTGCTTGGTTCCAATCTTATGACCGATATCTGTCGCATCATGAAGTTTGAGGCACGATTTATTATATTAGAGGGTATTTTGACTACTGATGACGTCCAAACGCATTCTACACAGTGCTTGGTTCCAATCTTATGACCGATATCTGTCACATCATGAAGTACCAGGTGTGGTTTGTTGCGCTAGAGGATATTTCGACTACACACAACGTGCAAAAACCAGTGCTCGGTTCCAATCTTATGGCCGATATCTGTCGCATCGTGAAGTTTCAGGCATGATTTATTATATTAGAGGGTATTTTGACTACTGACGACGTCCAAAGGCCTTCTACACAGTGCTTGGTTCCAATCTTATGACCGATATCTGTCACATCATGAAGTTTCAGGCACGATTTATTATGTTAGAGGGTATTTTGACTACTGACGACGTCCAAAGGCCTTCTACACAGTGCTTGGTTCCAATCTTATGACCGATATCTGTCACATCATGAAGTACCAGGTGTGGTTTGTTGCGCTAGAGGATATTTCGACTACACACAACGTGCAAAAACCAGTGCTCGGTTCCAATCTTATGACCGATATCTGTCGCATCGTGAAGTTTCAGGCATGATGTATTATATTAGAGGGTATTTTGCCTACTGACGACGTCCAAAGGCCTTCTACACAGTGCTTGGTTCCAATCTTATGACCGATATCTGTCACATCATGAAGTTTCAGGCACGATTTATTATGTTAGAGGGTATTTTGACTACTGACGACGTCCAAAGGCCTTCTACACAGTGCTTGGTTCCAATCTTATGACCGATATTTGTCGCATCATGAAGTACCAGGTGTGGTTTGTTGCGCTAGAGGATATATCGACTACACACAACGTGCAAAAACCAGTGCTCGGTTCCAATCTTATGGCCGATATCTGTCGCATCATGAAATGTCAGGTGTGGTTTGTTGCGATATTTAGACTACAGACAACGTCCAAAAGCCTTCTACACAGTGCACAGCTGCAATCACAATCTTGACATAACCCTTTTTTTGTGCACACTAACATGTTCAAATACAGTTTTTTCTGATATTTACGAACACTGGAATGATGTACCTGGTTCCGTTCGTGAAATGAATGTATCTGATTTTTGGAGGCACTTGTATGATATTAGTGTTCTATTTCTCTCATTTTTTACCCAGTTGCACTCAACAGGTGGCGATATCTGCTTTTGTTGAAGCAGTTATTGCGATATTACTGTATACACTCTTTCCTTTTGTATTCATGTACACCACTCCTGCAGTAGCCCTGCATTGGGCTGCAATATTTGAAAATAAATAAATAAATAGACTGTTTAATTATGAACTCGATGCGTATTTTGTGGTGAACAGTGCATATTCATTTATTAGAAAACAAGAAAGTCAGGCCATACTTGCAGTGCTACAGTTTACCTGCATTTTGTTGCTAGACGGGACATAAGTAACTGTGAGTTTCCAGTAATGTTGGTTTCTTGTTTCCATGCTACTGAAAAAAATTTGAGTCAGTATGTATGCTTGCTCCAGGATTCGAACTTCTCAATGTTGGCCCACGTAAATAAACTGTAACTCATATTAGGCAGCTAGAATATTAGTCACGGTGACAACCGTGGTACGCGGCAGGGGCGTAGCCAAGGGGGGGGGGGGGGGGGGTGGGGGGGTTGAACCCCCCCCCCGAAATTTTTGATTTTGCTTCCGCATATATACACGCACACATACAAACGCACGCACGAACATACATAATGTATAATTGAACCCCCCCCCCCCCCCCCGAAAAAAATTTCTGGCTACGCCCCTGGTACGCGGGAAAGCCGTCTTTTTGTTAATGTGAAAAGTATTAGTCGGTATGCGGCGAATTTTTAGGGCACCTCGTTTGGACTTTGCAGCAAACGTCTATTTCCTTATTTTTTTCGTAACTAAAGTACGTGCCAAGAAACGACGTCAAGCCCACCGACGGTGCGGGCGACGCCGCTCCCGTCCGCTTCTTGGAGCAGAACCATTTTCATGAACAGGATGATTATATTCGTGTTGGGCACTAATAGCATGGCCGTGAACAGGCGTCAAGAAGGCGATCGCACAAGCGTTGGCGATCTCGCAAACATCGTTGGCTGTGTCCCTTGATGCAGACGTGAACTTAGCAGCGCACGCGCCGATGTCGATTACTTGTGCATACCGTCGTTGTTACTTTGGTCATTGCGATGTTAATTACTTCTTAAATAGTCAAAACAGTGGTTGGTGAAGCACAATCAATATTTTAACGACAGTCTAATTCGCTTCGATTGATAACGCACCGTTCTAGGCTGTACATGGACAGTTTTAAACAAAAAGATCAGGCAACACTGCGCCTCTGCCGAAAGCGAGCGTCGGCGCGGTCGACGCTTGCCAGTGGTTGCGCGCCCTTTTCCTCCGCGGGGCGCGCCGCGACGCATTTGACGCGTAGGCGCGTGGAACGCGTGCCGGCGCTTGCCAGTGGTTGGTACTTTAGTCGCGGAGGCGATCGGCTGCCGCGCTTCGGTCGTCTAGGTGAGGCCTCTCCTGACTTCTTAAGTTGTATCTGACTATAGTACAATAATATCGTGTATGAGAGATTATGCTTTCTCACATTGTGTGGATGCTGTGGCTTTGGGGCTGCGGCATGCGCCTCCTTCTGCTCTGGGTTCATAGGATGCGGCCCTCTCGCCTTGTGCGGCTCAACAGCGTCACTGAAGGCCATAACGCCGTAGTACGGTTCAGGTTTGACGTCGGCCTGGCCTTCCGGAGGTTCCGTTCTAGAAGGGCGCCTGGAACTAGGTTGCACCTGGCCCTGCTGTTGTTCCTCAAGGACTTCGCGGGGCACTGTGGAAGGAGTGATGGCTGGTTGAATCCCCGGGGCCGCGATAGCATCTTGGTCTTCGACGTGCAAGCGACTTTTTCGGCGAACGTTGGCCGGATTTGGAGCGGCGGTAGCATTCTGTTGAGGCGCTGGTCTCTTCTCAGTGAAAGAGGGCTTGCGCTTCAAACCACCGGCAGCTTCAGGAGTTTCCATCTTCTTCCTCTTCTACTTCGTCTGCGGCGGTCGCAAGCAGCCAATGGAACCGCGGCTATACAGAAACTGTCTTTTTTAATGCGATAAAACTTGCCTTTCGGGCATAGTTCCTAATGTGCATATGCACATTATAACTGTTTCTCGCTTTCCAGAATAGGCCCCGAGGTTACATGTTTTACTACAAAACATTCTTTGGGAGCCTCTACAAAGGGCCCTGCAAAATATCTCCGGTTCTCACAAGTCGGTCTCACCGAGCGTCACTAAACCTGGTGGTGTCTCGCCAGAGATACCGTTCTATCACTGCCTCCTTTTGGTATAGGAGGCAATTATTCTAGAAGGAATCGTGCTCCACCATGTCTTCTAAAATGGCACCATTTTAAGCCAGAGGGCCGATTTCAACGATGAGAGCCAAACATAACTACAAAGACAGCGGAATACGATAGCACCCAGAATCTCGCCACTTATTCTTTTCACCGCACAAAAAAAAAACTAATAAGTATAGCACTTCATTTGGTTATATGTATAAGTATTTAGGCTGCCCTCATAGGTGCGCAAGCTGCTGACTATGTTATTTTTCTGTGTGACTGCCCGTATCAAAATAAATGTGTGATAAATCCTTTCGATGGGACGCAATCAAAATCACCGTAAAGGAGAACAATAATGAAAAAATCACAGCATATCCACGGAGTGAATGATGATGAGTGGGCGAAGCTGCGGAGGTTCATCGGTAAACAGTGAATCTTCCGTGAATTCTGCCCAGTACATCATCACCGACGTGAGATCGGGCGCGTTTATACTAAAGGTTCGATGAGTTATGACGACTTGCAGCTGACTTTAATTTTACATGTACGCTGTGAATTTTCATTGTTTAGAAAACCATTGCTTTAGAAAACATCTGGCGTCTTTCGTTAAGCAGCTGGCGTCTTTTCGTTTTGCTTTAGAAACATCTGGCGTTCTTTCGTTTTGCTTTTACAAGACATCTGGCGTCTTTCGTTGGTTTATTTCATCAATCAACGGCGTTTTGAACAAAATTTTTATTGTTTAATCACGCACAGGAGAAATCTCACCGGGCACTACCTTGGAGGTAAACAATGGCTGCTAATGGGAATGAGAGACAGAAGAAGTCGGCTTTTAGCTAACACTTACACTTCCACTTCTACTAACGTTTCCTACTGGAACATGCCAATGGCTGCTAATGGGGAATGAGAGACAGAAGAATTCGGCTTTTAGTTAACGCGCACGCTGCGAATTTTTTATTGTTCAACAACGCACAGGAAAAATCTCCCACCGGCAGCACCTTGGAGGTCAAAGCGTAAGACTGGTAAGACTGGAGGTCAAAGCGTAAGACTACGACTACGACTACGAGGGACGAACGGGTGCCGCCTTAAGGAGCTTCGCCCCTAAAAATCAGGCCAGTTGCACACCTTGAAAACTGTAGAGCTGAGGATTCGCCTGTGTCTCGTGACGCTTGGCTTGCGTTTGAGTCGAAGCTGCGGGTTCGCCTGTCTTTATTGGCGCTCAACTTGCGTCTGAGTCTTCGGAAGCTGAGGTTTACCTCGCATTCGCTGGCGTTTCGCCTCCGCTTCTCTCTTCTGTCGATATGTGTCTAACTCCTGCCGCTGTCGCTTCGCTGGCTCGGACAGACGAATATGAGCCCTTAGGCGATGCTGGCGTCCACGGCAAACGTGCGCTGGCGTTCCAAACGTGGAGCCTGCTCGGCGTCCATGGCGCGAAAGGAAACCTCCATCATCGTCATCAGTCGTCGCGTCAACAAAGTGCACATAATGCCTTGCAGACGTGTAGCTGGTGCCTCGCTTCTCCGCAGAATGACGAATAATGGCTTAGTAGGTGCTTCCCAACTTCACAAAAATTGTGATTTATGGCGTAGTGGGTACCTTTGTAGTGTACTTGTACTGTAGCCCCAAGAGAGCTTACAGCGGGCTCTAGAAACGCCGCTCTTTCTGCTTTCGCAGTGACTGTGCTGCGATTTCAGCGCAGGCCTGGCGTTTTTTTGACTCGTTTTGGTACTTTTAGCGTGACGCCAACCGACAGTATAAGACCAAAGCCCGGGCCCCTAAATTGCTCCGCGCTTCAAAATCGCTAAGTGGACAGGCGGAGTGAAACTTCCGTCATTACCCTTCTAGCATAGAAAGATGCATTCGTTGCATACGTGGAGAAAGCTTTATCGGGCCGCAGAACAACTTAACGCGGCCGCAAAGGTGTGCCAATTTTGGAGTTGGTGCAATACCGACGTCTACTTTGGTGATGCGAAACACAAGAAAGCGATAACTTGGCTGCATTCATGTTAGGAAAAAGCAGTATTCAACCACAGAGCCATGTTAATGCTTCACATTTCTTCGGTAAAATATCCTACACGGGGGACATGTCGCGCGAGGCGCCGCGTTTTGTTGGTGTCGCGGCTTCGCATGTAGGAGATGTTGGCGGCGTACAAAGGCCCCGGGTTTCATGCACCATGTGTTGGACTTCTGAGCCTTCCATCTGCGGCGCGGTTCCCATTGAGCGAAGAACACTTGCACGCACGATAAAAAGCTTTAATGAAACTGAGACAAAAACAAAGAAAAGAAATTCGGCAGATCCCACGTACCGTGGGAGTAGATGTTATGCGAAGCATGCGGCGGGTAGGTGACTGTGGCGTAACGTTTTTTACTGAGCGACACATTACAAAATGACGCTAAATATTTGTATAAATTTTATATGCACACATATATATGTTGAAGAGCCGCATATGTGTTATACATCCAGTTGTTTACGGTTGGGTAACGCTGCCAATGGCAACGTGGGTATCTGCCGATATTACGCCTGCGTAAGCTGTTTTTCCAAACCAGTTTATAGACTTGCCGTGGCTCAGTGGTAGAATACCTGATTGCCACGCAGAATGCTTGGGTTCGATTCCTGCTGGGATCCTGATTTTCATTCTTTCCATTCTTTGAGTCAACGCTGCCGACGTTGGTTTTCCTTAACGCTCTAGCATTTAAGTAGTTACCAATGTCTGTTCTCGCCATTCCTGGGTAGATATAAACTGTCAATCACCTGTGGCGCATACCCGTACACCGCGGCCCGTGGTAAACGGGTATGTGCCACATGTGTCTTGTGGAAAGGGTCTGACTACGTACGCGACAGGATTTTAACGTTATTCATGTCATGGCCCGCAATCATATTCGTCAAATCCTCTTACCCTCCCATGCAAATTTTGGTCTTCACCAAGTTAAGGAGGCGATCATGAGAGCACCCAGACGTAGGCGGCTAGATAGATAGATAGATACGTAGATAGAAACGATCAAAGTGCCAGATGTTCGCTAAGAAATGCTTCGCATTTAAAACTGGCCGCCATGCCGCCCTGCAAACGTGAATGTCCAGCGAAGCTGTAACACCACATATGCTAATGGGGGTAGAGTAATGGTTGTGGTAATCGCTTTGTGGTCACTGTAGTAGACCGCGATTGCGTCCGCGGCCATTTTCAGCAAGACGAATTTGTTCCTTTTATCAAGCATTGTATTCACGCTGTTCTTCTGGTGTCTTGAATTGCCGTGGTATACCCATGGCAGTCTTAGAATGACCTGAATGAGTTGCTAGGCGGGTATCCCTTTTATATATTGCCACGTGCGTGTCGTTCAGCGGTTTATCGCGCGATAAGGGCTGTCACTTTTCCTTGCGTGTTTCATACTCGCTCAGGGTAGCTGTCCTAAATGATGACGTGCACGTCTTATCGAATTCCGCGATAAACGGTAGGTGGGCGGTGAATGGTCTCATGCCACTGTCTTAAAAACGAGCTGCGGGGAGTGAACAGGATTCATTCTTTCTTTTTTCTTGTAGACGGTCGCTCGCCACAACAGGCACGCTTGCGGCGAAGCCGTTGAGCGATCTTTGTTTTTCGTTGAGGGGGGGCACAAGTTCGCTCCGAATAAAGTAGTACGTTTTCTTGTTCCTGTGTCGTCCGTCGACTTCACGTACTTGCCGTACGTGACATATTTGGTGGAGGTGCGGGGTATGTTCCAGTCTGCGTCCTCAAGCCTTGATCAGAATTCAAGCAGCGACGAAGAAACGCCGAGAAGAAGTCGCCGAAACAAGGGACTGCCTCCAGAGTACGGACTGCTGCCGGAGAAGACCCACGAAAAGCCGGGCACCGTAACAGCTGCAATGAATCAGCCGTCAGCACCAGCTACCTTTCTGCTGCAGCAGCCACGAGAACCTCCGACTTTCCATGGTGCGCCGTGCGACGACCCGGAGGACTGGCTTGAGAAGTTCGAGCGTGTGGCAACACACAACCAGTGGAATGAAGAATCCAAGCGGCGTCACGTATATTTCGCTCTACAGAGGTCTGCGCGCACTTGGTATGAAAACCAAGAGTCCTCATTCACGTCGTGGGACGTATTCAAGAGCAGCCTCCTGCGCACGTTCACTAGCATCGTACGGAAGGAGAGAGCTGAAGTGCTACTTCAGTCGAGGGTCCAGCACCCAAACGAAAGTGTGACAATATTTGTCGAAGAGATGAAGCGTCTCTTTAACAGGGCGGATCCCGCAATGCCAGAGGAGAAAAAGCTCAGATATCTGCTCCGAGGCGTAAAAGAGGAATTTTTTTCTGGGCTGATGCGAAACCCGCCGAACAACGTTGAGGACTTTGTTACAGAGGCTGCAAACATCGAAAAGGCGCTCGATGTGCGTAGAAGACAGTACGGACGCCCCGCACAAGTTTCTTCAATTTCTGCCTCAGAATGCGATGCATTAAATGCGGATAGTCTTCGAGACACCATCCGAGCGGTTGTGCAAGAGGAGCTTAGGAAGTTGTTCCCGGCATTGCAGCCACAGGTCGCAGCGCTAAGCGATGTGATTAGGCAACAAGTCCAGGAAGTCATTCTTGAAGCTGCTCCGGCCTTGCCTAAACCTGAGCTTCCTTGCAACATGACTGCGCCGCAGCTATCCTACGCGTCGGTACTGCGTAACCAGGCGCAATCATCTCGGCCGCAGTTATCAGTGCCACTGCTTCCCCAGCCGCCCGCCCACCGTGTTAGTTACCAACGGCCTCCCCCGAGAAAGCATGAAGTCTGGAGGACATCTGACAACCGTCCACTCTGTTTCAATTGTGGCGAAGCCGGCCACGTGTACCGCCGCTGCTTCTACCGTGACCTAGGCCTTCGAGGGTTTCCCATCGACGCCCCACGGCCCCGGCAAGGTCAGAGGCCTCGTGAAGTTGAAGAATACCTCTCTCGAGGTGAAGACAGGCCGAACTCGCGTTACAGGTCGCCATCACCTTCGTTTCAGCGCTCTTCTCGATCTGGCTATGTAGGAGCGGCGCGGGGTAGGTCTCCGAGCCCAAGTATGGGAAACTGAAGACAGCAACTGATGGAGGTGCGGTTGCTGCCCATCGGACTGCTGAAGAGCCTCCCCTGGTACAAGAAGATCCGTTAAACGCATCTGCAACAGCCGCACAAGACACATCCGCCGGTTTGGTTGGCAATGCGCCGACGAGGCGCGTAAAGACCGATTTACGACGAAGCCATGACCCCAGACAACGTCGCAACTGCACCGTGATGCCACATTCTTCGGATGTACAAGTGCTCGTAGACAACCTGAACGTAACTGCACTCGTTGACACTGGCGCCGATTTTTCCGTACTAAGCGCAGGATTTGCAGCGAAGCTTAAGAAGGTCCTCACAAAGTGGGATGGTCCACAAATTAGAACTGCTGGCGGCCATCTTGTGGCACCAAAAGGAAGATGCACAGCTAGAGTGACAGTTGAAGACCACGTATACCCGGTTGCCTTTGTCGTATTAGATCGGTGCTCTCGTGACGTCATTCTCGGGCTGGACTTCCTTCAAGCAAACAACACCGTCATTGACCTAGAAGGACAAAGTGTTAGCCTCGCAACCGACAACGCCATTGACGAAGTTCCGACTGCTCCCACGTGCATCTCGCTTGCAATCCTCGATAACCAGGTCACACTACCCCCGTTTTCGGGTGTCCTAGCTCTTGTCGGTGGCACCAATTCTACAGACCTTGAAGGATTAGTCGAGGCTCACCATGGCTTGCTGCTCAGTCAGGACATTTCTGTGGCCAGAGGTGTCACCCATCTCTCCGGCGGAAAAGCCAACGTCCTGATTACAAACTTTGGGCCCGAATATCGTCATCTCAACCAAGGTACAATCGTGGCAACATTTCAGACCGTTCCAGACATCGCTGACGTCGTCACGCTCGAAGAGCAGCAGCCTCGAGCAGCAAATAATTGGTTCGATGTGAATCCTTCCCTACCGCAAGCGAAACAAGATCGTCTTCGATCCCTCCTCGTCACCTACCAGGATTGTTTCGCTTCATCGTCCAAGGTCCGTCAAACAGCGCTGGCGAAACATCGCATCATTACGGACGAAACAGCACGACCCATACGGCAGTCTCCATACCGTGTGTCTATGAAAGAACGCGATGCTATCAGCAGACAGGTAAAAGAAATGCTCACAGATGACATCATCGAGCCGTCCAAAAGTCCATGGTCTTCTCCCGTCGTGCTGGTACAGAAAAAAGATAGTAGCCTACGATTCTGCGTAGACTATCGCCGGCTCAACAAAATAACAAAGAAGGACGTCTACCCGCTTCCCCGAATAGACGACGCACTGGATCGCCTGTGCCATGCAAAGTACTTTTCATCTATGGATCTAAAAACTGGCTACTGGCAGATCGAGGTAGATGAAAGAGATCGCGAGAAGACTGCATTCATTACGCCAGACGGCCTTTACCGATTCAAGGTTATGCCATTTGGCCTCTGCTGCGCACCCGCCACTTTCCAACGTGTCATGGATACAGCGCTGGCTGGGCTAAAATGGCAAACTTGTTTGGTGTACCTGGACGACGTTGTGGTTTTCGCGCCCAACTTCGATGAACATCTTCGGCGACTAGAGGCCGTACTCGGCGCTATAAGGGCTTCTGGACTGACACTAAAGAGAGAAAAATGCCGATTCGCCTACCAAGAGCTCGCGTTCCTCGGCCATATTATCAGTCGCGCAGGCGTTCTCCCAGACCCGGACAAGACTGCTGCTATTCGCCACTTCCCGCAGCCCCGCGACAAGAAAGGCGTGCGAAGTTTCTTGGGGCTTTGTGCCTACTACAGGCGCTTTGTTAAAGGCTTCTCTGAACTCGCCGAGCCGCTCACACGCCTTACAAAAGATGATGTCCCGTTCGGATGGCAAGAATCGCAGCAAAAAGCATTTCATGAGCTTCAACGTCGCCTACAAGAACCACCTGTTCTTGCGCACTTCGATGATAACGCCGAAACCGCGATTCACACTGATGCCAGCAGTACTGGCCTGGGCGCTGTCCTTGTGCAAAAAGAGAACCGCCAAGAACGGTTTTCGCTTATGCCAGCCGTTCCTTATCGAAAGCAGAAGTAAACTATTCTACAAGTGAGAGGGAATGCCTGGCAATAGTGTGGGCCACGTCCAAATTTCGACCGTACATCTACGGCAGACCTTTCAGCACCGTCACGGATCACCACTCGCTTTGTTGGTTAACGAACATCAAAGACCCGGCAGGCCGTCTCGCTAGATGGAGCTTACGCCTGCAAGAGTTTGATATGACCGTCGTACACAAGAATGATAGAAAACATTCCGATGCGGACTGTCTGTCACGTGCCCCCATAGATCAGCCTTCGTCTAGCGATGACGACTGGAATTTTCTCGGAGCAGTAACAAGTTCAAGCTTCGCAACAGAACAGCGTAATGATCAAGAATTACACGGCATCATCGAGTATCTTGAAGGACGAAAAGGAGACGTCCCGCGAATTTTCAAACGCTATGCCTCAACTTTCTGCTTGCACAGCTGTCTTCTGGTGAAGAAGAACTTCAAATCTACCAGCACAGCGTACCTACTCGTCGTGCCATCCTGCTTGAGGTCGGAAATTCTAGGGGCCTGTCATGACGAGCCTGTATCCGGGCACCTTGGCGTCACACGGACCCTGTCACGGATTCGTGAAAAATACTACTGGCCTCGCCTGGCAGCAGACGTTTCTCGCTACGTACGAACGTGTCGGCAATGTCAACGTCGAAAAACACCCCCCACCAAACCAGCTGGGTTCCTACATCCAATAGCACCTGCCACAAGGCCATTTCAACAGATCGGAATGGACTTCCTTGGACCATTCCCGACGTCATCGACAGGAAATAAGTGGATCTTAGTAGCAACAGATTATATGAGGCGCTACGCGTAAACACAAGCACTTGAAAGAGCCACCGCCCAAGAAGCTGCCAGATTTTTCATTAATAACATCGTTCTACGTCATGGTGCTCCAGAGGTGATCATTACTGACAGAGGAACCGCCTTCTGCAGTGACCTTATGCAAGCGATATTGCAGTATAGGCAGACCAGTCACCGCAGAACGACCGCATACCATCCACAGACTAAGGGCCTCACCGAGCGGCTCAACAAGACAATGGCAGACATGCTGTCAATATACGTAGACGTTGAGCACAAGACATGGGACCAAGTGCTGCCCTATGTAATCTTTGCCTACAACACGGCGTTGCAAGAGACCACACGAATGAGACCGTTTATTCTTGTATATGGGCGAACACCTACAACAACACTTGATGCCATGTTGCCGCACGCAAACGACAGTGACGTGAATCCTGACGTAGCTCAATATTTGTATCGTGCCGAAGAGGCTCGCCAACTCGCCCGCGTACGGCTAAAGAGGCAGCAAGAACTAGATGCCCAACACTACAACCTTCGACGACGGCAACAAGAGTACACTCCTGGTGACCTTGTGTGGTTGTGGACGCCTATTCGCCGGCGTGGACTAAGCGAAAAGCTCTTATTACGCTACTTTGGCCCATACAAGGTCCTACGTCGTCTCAGTGAGGTGAACTATGAGATCGTTCCCGAAGGAGCGTTGCAGCAGCAGCGGCGTCGTGCGCGACCTGAGGTAGTTCACGTCGTGAGACTGAAACCTTTCTACGAGCGGTAGACAACCTATTTAATTTTGTGCCGTATTTATGTGCTGAACTTGAAGTGCGCGTACGCAAACACTAAGCTGTATTCATGTTTTGACTGCATTTTTTGCACTGTCCTTTATTTCTCTCTGTGTGCTTTCTTATTTGTTCGCATCGAGGCGATGCTGTCTTTTCAGGGGGGGGGCAGTGCCACGTGCGTGTCGTTCAGCGGTTTATCGCGCGATAAGGGCTGTCGCTTTTCCTTGCGTGTTTCATACTCGCTCAGGGTAGCTGTCCTAAATGATGACGTGCACGTCTTATCGAATTCCGCGATAAACGGTAGGTGGGTGGTGAATGGTCTCATGCCACTGTCTTAAAAACGAGCTGCGGGGAGTGAACAGGATTCATTCTTTCTTTTTTCTTGTAGACGGTCGCTCGCCACAACAGGCACGCTTGCGGCGAAGCCGTTGAGAGATTTTTGTTTTTCGTTGAGGGGGGGCACAAGTTCGCTCCGAATAAAGTAGTACGTTTTCTTGTTCCTGTGTCGTCCGTCGACTTCACGTACTTGCCGTACGTGACAATATGAAAGCGGGAAACATACGCGGGAGAAGAAAGGGCCGTTTGGCGTCATTAGAAGCCCTCGTGTGAAGTGGAAAGCAGCTGCAACCTAATCTTCACCGGCAATGCGTGGGAGATTGTTCCAATTGTTCACAGGCGCTCTATAATCCATCATGCGGTTTTGGTGTTTGTTTTGTGCTTATCTTTATTGAAACGAATAGCGAGCTGTATGCTGTAGGCCTGATTGCAAAGAAAGATGTGCCGTTTGCCTTCAATTGTTAAAGGGCCCCTAAATCAACCATTGGTCGAAATTTCTGCTTCTGCTACGAGGGTTGATGAAAAAATCAGCAAAGCTTGCACAAAGCCGCGCAAGGCTTGAAACAGCGAAACTGGGCAATTCTGAAGACTTATCTGGCTGTTTCTAGGTTGTTTCAAGGCCTTAGATAGATGGTGCAGGTCGTTTCTATAGGTTGCTTCTATGTCGTTGCTAGGCTTTAGCTATGTGATGCTAGGTTGTTTCTACGTTGATTCTCAGCGCAGAGAGGTTCGAGTTAAACCAGAGACAGTCACAGACACGACGCGGATGTCCAAACTGCAGAGACTGAACCTCGCGCCGAAACCAAGCGTTCGCACCTCTCATAGACCTACGGGCACGTCGTCGTTGGTGTAGGCCTTCCATCGCTTCGGGGCCGCCGTCGCTTCGCAGCCATTTGTTGGGCTAACTCTTGCCGTCTTCATTTTTAGTGGACCAGTGGAGAGTAGTGGGATTTACCCAACTGCTGTGGCACATACCCGTTTATAATAGTTTTTTGGTTCGCCGGACAAGGAACGATTTGCTAAACAGCTTCGCTGTAAATAGGAAGTCACAACAATCATAATTATTAGCCACAACATCAACAAAGCGAGCAGCTACGGAGGCGCATACACTGTCTTACAGACGCGTAGTGGCTACAACGCTGCATCGTAAAATGACCACGAGTTATGGCATAGTGGGCATTTGGCAACTACACTTGCACTATACAATAGGCGCCTTAGGAGAGCTTAGGAGAGTTTAGGAGATACTCGATGCCGGATCTGTGGGGCCGAACATATTACAGATGAGTGCCAGTCAGGCAATGAGTCATGTTGCTTATGTAAAGCAAATCACTCTGCTGACGATCCTAACTGCCCTGCGAGGTCGAAAGAACTTCAGGTGCTAGAAATTATTGAAAGGAGACGATGCTCTCGTCGAGAAGCTCTAGCAGAAGTTCAAAGCAGGACACAGGGATATGCCGGTGTAACAGCCCGTCAGCCTCTCGGCATGAACGCAACATTTTCCCACTCCATTTCAGCTGTGGTAGAGAAGGCGGTAGAAAATGTTCTCGAAAAATTTCTACTAAATCTGTCCGATTCATTGACTCAGGTTATATCTTCCCAGTTGGCTGGTGTTTCTGAGGCGATCAGAAAGCGGTTCCAAACTCCTATCGCTCCAATCAATAAGCCTGCTGAACATCAGACTGTTGCCCCCACCAATTATGGAGCAGGGCCGTCTTCCTCTCAGAAGACTGATCAAGATTACATATCTGATTCAGATTCAATGGGCAATTGGGACGTTGATATGGATGCCCGCATTCTCAAACGCACCAGATCGCCTACTAATAAGCTCCATAATTCTTCGAATCCAAAAACAAATAAGTGTGTGAAGGAATCCGTGACTAGGACTGACCTGTTGAAAGAAAGTATTTTAGAGCAGGCAGTTTCCGCTGCTCGTCTATCATCATCATCATAGGGTGTCTTAGGGTATTTCAGTAGAACTGCCGTTCAATTCTCTCTGCAGCTACAGATTGATTATACCTTATTTCTCAGCAATCTCCCGACGTTGTACTTTTACAAACTTGGTTGTCAGCTGATCAGAACTTTTATTTAAAAAAAAACTATCAATGCTTTCGATTGGACAGAAACTCACGTGGTGGAGGATTAACTGTTTTCATTTCTTCAAAATTTTCCCATAGAGCGAAGATAGCTTATAAAGCTATATCGTATGGCTATAAAGTTTCGGTAGTGGAATTACACCTTCCTGGCTGCGCTCCACTATCCATAGTTAATAACTATTTTCCGGCTGGGATACAAGATGAAAGCGCACTTGATGTCACTCTGAGCTTCTGCAAAAAGAACATTCTGTTTGCGGGAGACTTCAACTCCCATCATGTGTCGTGGGGTTTCCGCACAGACACATCGGGAAAACGGTTATGGGACTGAACTAACACAAACAACTTTATATGTCTAAATTCCAAAGTTGCCACTTTTGTTCGATGTACCTCGAGATCCGTCTTAGATTTAACATTCGCTAGCTCAAACGTTTTAATCTCGTCTTGGACTGTGCTTGATACTGCTACAAGTAGTGATCACCGTCCACTTGTATTTGAAGTGAAGATTCCAGTATTATCGGTAGACTACCAGGCGCAAAATTTTTTAAACTACTCCAGATTTAAAAAGAACCTACAGTCAACTTTGTCATCCTTGTCTAGTATGGAGAGAAATGTTAAAGCTATGAGTCTTTGCTCAGTTTTAAAACGTACTATAACAAAATCACAGTTCACTATATCGTCAGCAAAAGGAAATTCAGTGTGTGCATTGTGGAATTCGGATTGTGCAAGAGATTATAGACGCCGAAAAGCTGCCTGGAAGAAACTCCTTATAAACCAAAGTCCTGCTAATTGGCGAAATCATTTGTATGCTAAAGCTATGTTTAAAAGAACTGTATCATTAGCCAAAGATGAATATGAAGAAAAACGATATAATTTTCTATCCAAGAGTGGTAATAAAAAAGCTCTGTTTAGATTTCTTCGTAGTCGTAAGGCTACTGCAGCGCCCGTAAACATTGACTCGGTTATTCTTTCACCTAAGGAATTGGCAGATTTAATAACTGAAATTGCATCGGGCCTTGAAAAGCGATTTCATCACAGTTACAACTAAAGTTTGTAAAACATTCATGTGTGAACGATTTTATCGAAGTAAATATGGAAGAACTTGCGCATGTCATTCGCCTTCTCCCTAATTCAGCTCCAGGCCCAGATGGAATTACGTCAGAAGTGTTAAAGATATTATTTGATATTTCTCCAGAAGATCTTAAGGTCGTCAACCACTCCCTTAGAAATGGCTGGATTCCTCCTGACTGGAGACTTCTTAAAAAACAGGGAGCGGGAATGCAGATAGAAACATTAGACCAATCGCTCTAATGGTCCATGTCGTTAAATTAATAGAAAGAATTCTATACATAAGAATTATGACGTTTATCACAGATAATGGAATACTGAGCGCGTGCCAGATTGGATTTAGACCCGGTTGCTCGATATGGTGTGCGCATATCGATTTAGAGGCTCGTATAAAGCTTGCCCGGCACAGACGGCCATTATCGGCTTTAGTAACCCTAGATTTAGCCAAGGCATATGATAGCGTTGAACATATCATTCTCCTCAATGCCCTAAACGAATTAAATTTTCCGCAATATGTTACAAATTGGATGTACGAATTTTTAAAAGAGAGAAAATTTTATTGCTCCCAACGAGGCGTTTCTACGTATAAGTATAGTCGAACGAGAGGTGTTCCCCAGGGCTCTGTTCTTTCGCCTGTTTTATTTAATATCTTGTTAAGTTCGATACCACTGTGTGATAAGGTACAAGTGTATGTATACGCAGATGACATTGCGTTTTCCGCATCTGATTATGACATACATTTACTCCATTCAACGTTACAATCATATTTAGCAACATTAGACTCGTGGTTTGAAGATATTCGAATGAAACTAAACGTTACCAAAAGTGCCATAATTGTTTTTCCTTTAAATATGCCTGTTAATATTTCTCTTCACTACCCACAAGAAAGAATTCCCCAAATGGACTCTATTAAATATCCGGGAGTAATATATGATGAAAACTGAGCTGGCGTAGTCACATTGAACATGTTAAAGCTAAGGCTACACGCGCTGTTGGAATGATAACTAAACTTGGTCGGCTCCATTCCGGGCTATGCAGAGATACTTTGATCATGATTTACTGTATGTACGTTCGCCCGATTCTTGAATTTGGTTGCGTGCTTTGTTCTGGTGGGCCAGCATACAAGATTAATCCTTTGATTCTCTTAGAGCGAGAAGCTCTTCGGACTTGTCTTGGTGTTCCTAAATTTACAGCTAATAGCGTCTTGTATCAAGAAGCTCGGGTACCCACTCTTGCTTGCAGATTCCGTATTTTGACAGTTAAAGCATATTTAAAATTATATGAGTCTACTCCAAGACGGTTCCAATTCGTATTTTTTGCTGAATCGAGTGCTTTTTTCAATGAGCACTGGTCCCGTCTCCATAAACCTCAGATTTTGTTTGTTCAAACATTACTGGAACCCCTAAATGTTAATATAGCCAAAATCATTCCATTAGATAAATACATATCCAATGTAAAAATAGAATTCGACGACATATTCCCAGCAAATGCCAAACTCTTGCCTTCTAAGTATTTAATTGGCGTATTAGAAGATCACCTCTTACAATAGGGAATTAATAATGTTATTGCAACAGATGTATCCATGAACGATAAGAGAGCAGGTGTGGGTATCTTCTCCCAATTATTATCCTGGTCATATTCTTTACGCCTTCCAAATTATACTCCTGTATTTGAAGCGGAGTTAACGGCAGTTATTTTAGCCTTTCAAAATCTTCCAGCAAATCATTCGACAGTTGTTATAGTGACTGATTCATTATCTGCGTGTTCATCCCTCACTTCAACTTCGGAGTCAGTTATTCAAAAGGCATTCAGATCATTAATCCCCATAAACATTCGCCTAGTGAGGTTGATATGGGTTCCAGGTCATCGTGGTATATCTGTAAACGAGATGGCTGACTCACTCGCGAGAGTATCCCTTGAAGGCCCAGTTTTGTCAGTTATGCCTCTTACAGCTTATATTACAGCGGCGAGGTACACAAAGTTTTCTCTTTTTGAAGATTGAGAAAAGATTAAAATACCGCATTCCGAATATTCGCACTTGCAATTTGCGTGGGATAATAAATGGTGTCCCACGCGTAAATTAGAAGTATCCATCACTAAATGAAGATGTCGTATTCCACCGCTTAATTTCTACTTAAACAGGTCTGGTCTGGTCCCATTCCCTTTGTGTCCCACCTGTAACGAACCCGAAAATATCGACCATTATTTACTAAGATGCCACCGTTTTAAAAATCAAAGGAAGAAATGCTTTGAAATTTTATTCAATAAATTAGGAATACCACTAAGTAGTCTAAATATCCTCTCCTTTGGGGCTGCTTCATTGGAATACAGTAAAAGGAACGTCTGCGGGGCCCTCTGCGAATTCTTGATTGACACAATGAGATTTTCTTGCTAATTCATTGTTTATCAATTTATTGTTTCTCATCCCCCCTCCCCTAAAACAAAATCTTATTTATTTCTTTATTTCCTTTTCTCGAATCACGAATATTCTACATGAAAAAAGCCACTTTTCTCTTTCCCTGATTTTTTTTTTAACCCAATGTTCTCGGGCTTCCCATGTATACGTGCTCGGAGAGGCTGCTTCACCTCGGCGTGCACAACACGCTGGAAGAGATAGCTGAGTCACAAGAGAGGGCGCAGTTCACGAGACTTTCTACCACCAGTGCCGGGAGAAACATCCTGAAAGAGCTTGGAGTTCACCCGACAGAAATCGATACCCGCTACTGCAGCGTTCCTCGAGAACAAAGAGAGCGTATTACCGTGGCACCCATACCTCGGAATGTTCACCCTGAATACAATGTAGGCAGACGACGGGCTAGGGCTAAAGCCCTCCTGGAGAGTGCCCATGCACATGCCCGGAGTTGCTGTTTCGTTGACGCTGCACGGTACCCAAACGGAAAAGCATTCGTTGCAGTCACTGTTGATCAAGATGGCATTATTACAAACTCCTCGTCGGTCCGGACCACAACGGCTGAGGTTGCCGAACAGGTCGCAATAGCCTTGGCCCTGCTAGACGACGGGAGAACAACAATATACAGTGACTCGAGATCAGCAGTTCGAGCATTCGGTAGGGGCACCATCTCAGAATCAGCCTTGCGGATCCTGCGAAATAAGGAGGTACAACAACACACAATCGTCTGGTTCCCAGCTCACATGGGACAGATCAAGGGCGCTCCGTCCAACCTCAACGAGAAGGCCCATAGAGCTGCGCGAGGAGTCGTCGACCGCGTAGCTACTGAACGGCATGACGATGAGGTTGTTGACAACAAAGATCCCCCAACGACGTACAATGAACTTTGCAAGAACTTTTATCTGAGGAGGCGAAAGTATCCGCCACCGCACAGTAAACTGAACAGGCCTCAGGCATTGACGCTCAGACTCCTGCAGGTCGGGGCATATCCCAGTCCCGCACTCTTGCACAAAATTTACCCAGAAATTCAGACGTCAAACACGTGCGCGCTTTGCTCAGACTTTGCCAGCTTAGATCATATGCTCTGGCGGTGCCCTGCGTTACGGGTTCAAAACGTTACATCGTCAAAGTGGGATGCTGCGCTACGCAGTACGGATTTCAGGACGCAGCTATGGGCAGTCCAACGGGCCCACGACGTGGCGGACAGGTTAGGCCTATCTGTCCCGACGTGGGAGCGGCCCGCTGCGTGCTAGTTCACGCCCCGACGGACCTAAATAAAGTTTTTCCATACCATACCATACCAATGTTCCAATTCACTGTAACCGCCGGCTTCTTGGCCAATCCCCCGTTGTGGGTGCGAGCATAATGCAAGTAACAAGCAAGGAAGCAAGCAATGGCCTCAACAACAAACGCTGTGACTCTGCCGCGTGCCCCCCGCACGCCTGCCGTTCTTTATTCTTTGTTTTTATTTGCGTTTGCTAATTGTTTCTTGATTATTGTTTTTTCGTTATTGTCTGTTTCGGCGGCGCTAAATGCAAGGCAAAAGAACGTCGTGTGTCTAAATTCTACTAGTGCGGCTCGAAGCGCACGAGCCAGATCTACGCTAAGGTTAAAAATAGGCTAAAGTGGGCTAGCACGGCAATTGAAGATCGCTGTGGAAGACCGTGACTCTACAGAAAATGAAAAAAAAAATGGAATAATGATGATTGTGAAGTCTGCTTACCCACCCGTTACATTCGCCTCGCAAAGTCGGCCAAAGGGAGAGAGATCTAAGGCGAAAGCCTTAGATCTCTCGTCAAGCGCGAAGAGCGACCTTCGGCGTCGGCGGCGTCAACACGAGTAATGCGAAAAATCATATGACGACGTCGTCCTGTGAAGTCATCCTGACGTAATCGTGCCGTCATTATAACGTTACATCACGTTACGTCACATTGTGACATCATCACATGACGTTGTCGCTTGGTCATAGGTCGGCCGGTACCGGAGGCAAGTTAGGTGCTCAAAGCTTTTAAGGCCTCTGATCCCGGAGGCAGCGCAAAACCCTGCTAAGTGCAAAAAATTTTCGGGGAGGGAGAATCAAGAGAATCAACTGAGAAAAAGTCACGTTAGGCGAATGCATAAGAGACCCTTTTCAGCATTTCTAGCAAATTAGTTGTGTTCTTTCCGTTCCAGTAACGAGCTTGATCATCTTATGGCTTATCAGCCGTTACTTATCTGCCCAGAAAGTTTTAGAATTTGCTCCGAAAATTTTCTTCTTAACTTCGTCGTTTAATATCTCACTTTGCTCGGTGCAGTTTAAGTGAATGCCAACCATGCCAGTAATTGTTCCCTAAGCGCAAGATTCTTGCTTCCATAAGGCTTAATTAGTGCGAGTGTCGATTGTGCCGTGTCACCATTTGAAGTGCTCATCTCTAATCATAATTCCTCATAGCGCTTTAATCTAGTTTGTTTTCGCTTCCTTCGCAACTCCATGAGTGCATTACAGCTTTTCGCTTATAGCCTAACCTACCCAGTGGGTATGCACCACCTTTGGAGGTCACACTGAGAAGACGAAAGCAGTAGCCATGAAGCAGCCCAAGCGCAAGAACTCGGTGCCTCCACGTTTAAGTAAGTCGGCTCCCGTGCTCAGCGCGGCGCTCCCTGCAGTCCCGGCCTGGGTGTCTCACACGCAAGTGCCAGATGATCCGCCAAGCGCCCACTATTCGATGACGCCACCGCATTCAGAGTCGCTTGTTTTCGACCCTTGGAAGAGGTTTCACTATAGCGATCCTCAGAAGACGCTGCCGAAGAAAGGGGCCGTTCCTCGCGACGAGCTCCCTGCGAACTCGGCGAGATCTTCGGGAAGACCGGCGCCCAAGCCCAGTGCTTTCTTGGTTCGCCAACGCAAGGCCTTGGTCTCGGCGCTGGCCATCGTCGCCTGCATAATGGCCTTCCTGTTCACCGCCCGAAGGCTTGGCATCAGAGTAAAAGATGCCAATGGCGGCATCCAGAGATTCGTGGATCCTGACACCAACGTGACCACGTCGTGGCATCATCCTGCGTCAATCAGCAGCAGGGAAAATGGCTCGGGTGGCCGCGGTAGGATCGGCGCGCCTGCTAAAGGTGCTGAACGCCGCGCGTATGATGCGAGAGAAAAACCCGGAGAAATCGCGCATCATTCCGAGGCCTCTGGACCACAGTCGATTAAGGAGATCACCCGAAACGGCGACTTCTCGTACGCGTCGGCTCACCCTGACACTGACACGTGAACGACTGCGAGGGCTATTTCTAAAATCTGCACAGCGACGTATACTTCTTCATCGGTGGCCACAATAACGACGTCATTGCAATAGCGGAATAAAATAGGCCTCTTGGAACTTTTTGCGTTTTGGTTTCTAGAGCCCTTCCAAAAAAATTCGGCAGATCCCACGCACTGTGGGAATCGATGTAATGCGAAGCAGCCAGCAAAGAGCTGCATACATCGCCTTGTTTGTCTTTGAGCCAAATGAAATCATTCATGCCATGGCATCTAGTCCACCATATATCGCATGTCTGCCATGCACGCATGCATGCACAATCTAGTATACACCATGGCAATGAAACGCATGTTCTGGTATATACAATGCATGAACTGGCGTTTATTTTCATAACTCACCGTGTCATGCCACACCAATTTTAGTATATATCCAGTTAACGAAACGGCCGGAAACGCACCATGACAGTGGCATACCGTACATGACATGCATAACACGATTCGCATGTTAAGAGCTTTAATTTATGTTCTTCATGCAGTCACATCACGCAATACGAATTTTGGTGTATATCAAACGATCGAAATGGCCACGAGTGCACCATGAGTGTAGCATGTAAATCATGCCATACATGACATGCATATCATGGTTTTTCACGTTACCACCTGTCACTAATGTTCATCATACAGTCACATCGCGCAATAGCAGTTTTGGTGTATATCAAGCTAGCGAAACGGCCGCAAATGCACCATGAGCGCGGCATGTAAATCATGACATCCATGACATCATGTCGCGGTTTTCATGTTACCACCTGTTATTCATGTTCGTCATACAGTCGCGTCGCGCAATACCAATTTTGGTATATATCAAGCTAGGAAAACGGCCGCGAATGTATCATGAGTGTGGCTTGCAAATCATGTCGTATTTTCATGTTACCACGTCTCATTTACGTTCGACATACAGTCGCTGCGCGCAATACGAATTTTGGTGTACATCAAGCTAGCGAAGCGGCCACGAATGCATCATGAGCGTGGCATGTAAATCATGACATACATGACATGCATGTCATGGTTTTCATCTTACCAACTGACCTGCATGTCATGCTTCCATGTTACCACCTCTCATTTACGTTCGTCATGCAGTCGCGTCGCGCAATACCAATCTAGGTGTATATCAATCTACTGAAACGGCCGCTAGCGCACCATGAGCGTGGCATGTAAATCAGGTTGTACATGACTTGCACGTCATGGTTTTCATGTTACCACCTCCCACTTACGTTCCTCATACGGTCGTGTCGCGCAATACCAATTTTGGTGTACATCATGCAAGCGAAACGGCCGCAAATGCACCATGAGCGTGGCATGTAAATCATGACATACATGTCATGGATGTCATGGTTTTCATGCTACGACCTGTTATTCATGTTCCTGATACAGTCACATAGCACAATACCAATTTTGGTGTATATCAATCTAGCGAAACGACCACGAGTGCGCCATGAGCGTGGCATGTAAATCATGTCATACATGATACATGACATGCATGTCATGATTTTCATGTTACCACGAGTCAGTTATATTCTTCATACAGAAATGTCTCGTCATACCAGTTTTCGTATATATCCCTTCATTTAAACGGCCGCGAGCGCCTAGAGACCATGTCATGTAAATCATGCTGCACATGACATGCGCGGCATGATTTGCATGTTAGGACCAGTCATTATGTTCGTCATAAATTCTTGTCACGTCGTACCAATTTTGGTGTATATGAAATTAACGGAACGGCCGCAAGAGCCCCAAGGCTGTGGAATGTAAATCATGCTGTTCATGACATGCGTGTCATGATTTTCATGATATGACCTGTCATTTATGTTCGTAATAAGACCATGTTATGACACACCAATTTTGGTATACATCCGATTAACGAAACGGCCAAGAGAGCACAAAGTCGTAGGCGGCTAGATAGATAGATAGATAGATAGATAGATAGATAGATAGATAGATAGATAGATAGATAGATAGATAGATAGATAGATAGATAGATAGATAGATAGATAGATAGATAGATAGATAGATAGATACGCTCAAAGTCGCAGAAGTTCGCTAAGAAATGCTTCGCATTTAATATTCCCCTTCTATCGTGTACTGCCACGCTTTTAACGAGATGACCTGATGTTTTCCCAAGTTAAATCGCACAGGACGTGTAATTCGGTTACATCAATGTAGAGTGGTTTAGAAGGCGAGGACCTTCCTGTGTGCTATGTTTATTATTTGGTTAGTTTATGTATTCTTAGTGCCACTGCAGCGTTACAGAGAGGAGTGTGGTTGCAAGTTCGAAATGGCAGTCTTGAATGATACATGGTTAAGGTTCCTTGCGATGGAGGCATGGGGGATATTTTATTAAGATATTGTCTTCGGCACGTACACTTGTGGAGAGAGAGAGAGAGCTCTTTATTAAATGCAGGATGTTCAGCCGGCGTGCATTCGCGTATACTTGCTATTCAGCAGGGAGATGGGAGCAAAGAAGAAAAAGACCCTGGAAGAGTGTGGATAGAAAGATAAGTAAAAAAGAGGATAAAATGATGGTCTTGTAATAGCTCTCCTAGGAAATGAATGGCCAATCTCGGCAGTTTATGCAAAAATAAGAAAAAAAGGTCCCACGTACCATGGGAATCGATGTTATGCGAAGCATGGGCGGGAAAGTGATTGTGGCGTAATTTTTCACATTGAGGAAAACGTGACGGAATGACGCTAGAGAAATGTGCAAATGGTAAAGACACATATGTTAAAGAGCCGCACGTGTGTTATACAACCAGTTGTTCACAGTTGCACAACGATGCCAACAGCAACATGGGAAGGTAATATGTAGTGCTTATATTCTTCAATATTGCATAGCATGGATTCGAACAGGACAAAGAAGGAGCACAGATGCACAGGACAGGCGCTACGCGCAACTAAGCTGCCTTCAGAAAAACTTCTTTAGGTATATACACAGCCGAGTGGCACGCGCAGGCGCCCTGCACGTATGTTACACTCACAGTTACAGTTTTTACAGTAGCGTTTCAGTTGTTATGCTTATACTTGTCCCTTACGACGGACACCGCACGCACGTTTCACGAACTCGTGTGCATGTGTGGAAGGGGTTTTTGACAGTTCTTGAACACGGTCATCATCACCGTGATCAGTGAGCACCTGCAGCTGGACAGGACTTGTTATCGAATCCGTTCGTGATCGCAGCTACGAGGGGCCTAAGTGTAGTGAAGTGCAAGGTGTAGTACAGCTGGTGGAAATCGTGTATGCCTCTTACGAAGAAATTATCTATGATGCCTGCTGTCCTGGACCTGGCAACAAGGTCTTGTGATGCCCTGTTCACATCCAAGCAGTCTTTCATGCAGTGTGAGAAGCAGGCGTTGTTGGGTTTTGATAAAACAATGTTCAAGTCACCGGCAATGATGAGAGGCATGGTCCCCTCGGCGGAGTTATTGTAGGAAGCACTGACCCCGATTTCTGCGCAGTCCACGTGGTCTACGATGCGGACTATAGGAACGAGTGAATGGTAGTCGGGCGTCTTCCAGAGCTGTTTTGTCTTCAGCTCCCTGAATTTCATTGCGTCTGCCGCGGTGGTGTAGCGGTTACGGTGTTTGGTTGATGAGCCTAAGGTCGCTGTTTGGATCCCGGCCGCGGTGTTTGCATTTCCATGAATGCGAAATATTAAAGGCCCGTGTGCTGTGCGATGTCAGTGCACGTTAAAGAACACTGTTTAAACGCTGGTTAATGTTGGTTATCGCGTGTCAATGTGTATGTTCGCGGTTACCGTGTTGATTGAGACTGTATCACCTGTGGCACGTACCCACGTAACATGAACTCTGCTTTCGGGTATGTGCCACACGTGACTGAGAGAAAGGGTTTCATGACGTGCGCGACAGATATTTTACGTTATTTATGTCATGATGTCATGACCAGTGCATCGTGTTGTTTATACATTGATCCTCTGCCATGCCAATTTTGGTATATTACAACCTATGGAGACGACCAGGAGAGCGCCCAGACGTAGGCGGCTAGATAGATAGATACGTAGATTGAAACGGCCAAAGTGCCTGAGGTTCGCTAAGAAATGCTTCGCATTTAAAATAAAAGAAAGAAATGAACACTTATGGGCACAGCACGCACTTTCTTGATTGAAGGATCACTTTCCTCAATGATGGATGTGTGATAACAGGAAGCTCAGTGCTTTTCGCTGTGTCGATGAGCAGGGCCAGGGGCCGAGCATCTGTGTTAAAGTGAAGGGGCCTTGGTCGAGCTTTTCGAAGTACATGTTGGTATGACACAGGTGCATTTGAAATCTGAAGCTATGGTCGACGCGAGATGCAAGGTAACAATATCGCAAAAACAATGTGCGCTTCAGGAAATGATTCGTAATGAATATTTTATGAATATGACAGCGGGCCTGTTTTGCTTGGTCAGAAAGATTATGCAAGTCTAGACGAAATTTTAGTCACGCAATACTAGCGGTACAAGAATATATCACACCAATGAGCAGATGCAGAGCTGTACGATTTTTGTACGATCTGTACGATGTGTGCACCTTCATGAACTTCTTTCGAAGCTTATCTGCACGTCTGCATCATAGCGCTGACAGCTTTCTATTTACCTTGTAGACCAAGCGTGGTGGCTGACATCGAGCCATCAAGACATCAAGGCAGACTATCTCCTTAACTTAGTTAATGTGCAACGTCAATGAGTAATTCGGCTATATTGTCACGTGGTCGTGACGTTAAAGAAGGCGGCAGTCGGCGGGTTCAAGAAGAAACTCTTTATTCGGGCGAACTTGTGCCCAGAGAAATGAAAAGTTAATGTACAAGCAGTACGCGCTCTACACTGAGAGCGGGAAGCACTGTCTTGTGTCGTCGGTAATCTGATAATCGGCGGAACGCATAGTCTTTTTAGACATGAGTCATAGAAACTTCCAGCCTTATCGCTGGTGCTCGAGTAAGCTCTCGAATAAACTTGACTATTCGCGCCCTGCGAGTAATCGGTGCCACGGCTGCTACATAAAATTTTTTTTTGATGTAGCGGCTGTGCCCCTCCTATGAATTATGCGCTTCCATCATCATATATTGGTTTCTGGTTTTGAAGATCATTATGTGTTCAGACATTGCGCTCGCAGTTTTTAAGCATGAAATGTATTTAGCTCCCGTTATCAGCGACGTTCAAATGGCCGTGAGCCAAAAGCCATATGCATTATCCGGGCACTCAGACGAGACCATGCGGGCATCGTTGCGACAATAAAACGAGGACATCCAGACAACCAGTAAAAAGTTTTTAAAAGTGCGTTATCTGGAAGAGATCTCGCTCCCGAGTTCTCTATATTTCTTCACAGTATCACTGAAGCTGCAATTTCTAGTACTCTGACGTCTTACTTGTGCTTTCCAACACCGACGTTCCAAAGGCACATACAGGTCGTCATACAGTTGATCATCGGCTTCTGAGACGAGGTTGCCTCTGCTCTTTTCAACGGCAGATGTCCGTGCGTTTGGCGGCGCGGGTTTCGTGCCGCTTCCTTGAGGTGGCTCCACGCTGTGCGGATGATGTTTGGCAGAGACAAGACTTGCAACACGGTTTGGTTCAAAGCAGGTTTATTCCGGCTCTGGAAGCATTCAGGCCTGCTTCGCATGGTGGCCGCATACGCTCGGCAAAGTCCGATAGTTACCCCACACAGTGAAAGGAAACAATGGAGTATGGTGCGGTGCGGTGGGTTGGGGTGTGCCCTGCGAACGTGCCATTGTAAAACTGTGGCCAGCAATACTCCAACAACCAATGTTACACACACACACACACACACACACACACACACACACACACACACACACACACACATATATATATATATATATATATATATATATATATATATATATATATATATATATATATATATATATATATATATATATATAGCTGCAAAAAGTGAGAATAAGTAGCAACTTCAACAATTCATTCTCTCATGGGTCTGTGAATTTTACGCTACAAGATAAGTAAATAAGCAACGTTCAGCTTTATATAAGTTTTATTACCAGCTTATCTGAAGCCCATTTGGTGCACTACGAGAATCCATTTAGAACGCACATTTTGGTTACAAGTTCTATGCAGTTCAGTAGTGTTAATCATTTTCCCGCCCCCATAAAAATGAGGTAATGTGGTGAGGTTCTGCGTCATTGCATCATGGTACCTGTTGTTATGCGCATCACTTGGAAGTACATTTTATTCGTGCACTGCACAGAGAATTACGGCTAATGACTAAGTACATCATGCAGAAAGAGATAGATCACATGCGCAATATACACGTATTTTCCCTTAACTTTCACATTTCTCTGCAGCATATATTAGTGAAGCTTCGGTTACGTTGTTAACTATATTGTTTCGAATTCTGCATCTGAGCTTAAAATCTAGTGCGTCCTTTAAAGGGTATTTTAGAGCTTCAGCAGTGAGAAGTGCGGAAGTAGCGGTTATTGTAAGCCGCTACTAAACGCCTATTGAAAATATTCTGAGACGGCTGTTACCTCGACGTCTTTGGTCGGCTAGGTCGCGTGCTGAGGCAAATGATCCTGACGACGATATTGAATACATACCACTGAAGAAGAGTGAGGAGGAGTTTAGTACTCCTAATAATTTCGCTGTTTTTTCGCGAAAGGTTTTTTTTGAGCCCTGAAAGATAAACCAAGTTCGATTTATCCAAAAATTGCATTTGGTGTTCCTGCGCCCCCTTCATGTTTGTTTATCTACAACTTAAGCCGGATACGACTATTTCAACCAACGATTCCGCTATGGACAGTCATAAAGTAAATGTACCTGGGGTACACCAACAAAATATGCACTAAGAAAGACAGCAAGCAATATGCCATACGCGTTTAAAGTTGCACTCTTTGTTTCTTTTTTACATTTGGTTAAGGTTACAAATGATCAGAGGAAGTGAAGCTCTCTGAAATTTTTTTTGAGAGAATCTAGAACGGTTACAAACAAACCGGTACGCGTGCGTACATGTATACGGAGATAAAACATTTTGTATAGGTACACAAAGTTATGTGTACGCGTGATACTCTTACGCTAGCATAATTACCGTGGAAAACCTGTTGCTGCAACATTATTTATTCAGCACCTCTGGCCAACGGATAAAAGCATCGACATCCTAAAGGAGTCGCGGCACTACGTATGTCTTCTAATGGTTTTTCTTTCCTTTTTAAGAGCACAGCTCCCTCGAAACTTTTGAAGTTAGACACAGTGAACGCCTTTTCTACAAACCTCAAAATCTTACGCTAGATTAGCAGTTGCCTTTATTAAAACACTTTGGTGTTATGGTAGTGATAAAGTAAAACCCCTACATTTTTGGAAGGCTTATTTTTATTTAAATATATTTATATGCTCGTTCAGAAGTGCTGGTACTTAACTTGAGTTCACCTTTGTGCGTATCCCTCAATCGCGCGTTCTGAGTTCCCACTTTTTTTGGACACTCTCAGCAGTGTTGCCTGGCAATTGCTCCTGTTTATGAAACGCTTCATCCGCGTTCTTGTTTAATTATCAAAGTTTATCCAGATGTGACGCAATGTCCTTATCAGGCAACATAGAACACGAGGAAAACAAAACTCTATTCTATTCGGCACGATTGGTAATGAGTCCTGCGGAAAACGATGCTGCATTCTGTTTGCGAAACGAGTACTCTTGGAACGCGTGGAGTGGAATACAACGACTGAGTGCAGCTTGTGTGTCACGTTGAAAACTGGTGCTTCCTTTCTTAGCCGATCAAATCGCCCGCCAAAGCAGTTACGATAGCTTGTTCGCGTGCCCGGCTGTTTCACTGCAGCGAAGACAAGGGCTGTTCGAAAAGTTGCTGGGGCACATTATGAACTCGAAATGAGAGCATGATTCCTCAGCAGACGTCATTTTAACACGTTTAATTGAGCGTGTATTTCCTAATAAGCGATCCCGTCTCACTTTTGTCGGCTTATTTTTGCCCTCTTATAAAAAAAAAGAAAACTAAAACACAACAAAAAAAGAACAAAAGGAAGAACATACATTTACCGCCTCTGCTTTCTACAGAACTTAAATGCGTGATTTCATTCGCGGGTGCAGGTGCATACTTTTGAGTAGGCACTCTGTGGTGATTGACATGTTTAGAATTGGTAAGGCACGTCTACTTCGAAGAATGAGTTTCGGGATTTGCGCTGAGATACTGGAACTTAACGTGCGACCCACTGGTACTGAACGATCATGCCTGTTTGACTACTGACAGCAAGAAAAAAAAAGAAGAAGAAGAAGAAAAAAAAATGCACTTGAGTAAAGTTATACTCAAAGCGGCTCCCGTGGAACATGCGAAAAAACAAAAAGGTTCTGCCTAAAGCATAGCCGAACGCTCTGCCCCTCCACTGAAAATGCGGCCTTCGGGTCAGCAGTCGAGCACCATAACCACTATACCACCTTGGCGGTGACCTCGCTGCTTCGTAAAAGGATAAATTATGACGCAGTGGCTAATTATCTACTTCGCCTAATGATGATGACTGTGGCGTAGCGGGTACCTCGCCAATGCAGTCGCAGTAGTCGCCCTAAGAGAGTTCATGACGGGCTTTAGAAATTCCGCACCTCCTTCTGACGCTGCGACTGTGCTGCGTGTTCCGCGCAGGCCTGACCTTTTTTTTAAAATAATCTTTGCACTGTTCCTGTGAAATGTTGTCGTTTAGCTTTCAATAAAACCATTATAACGACTCCGTTTAAATAAATATGTATTTTTGCGCTCGTCAATTTTTACGTAAAGCTCGCACGTACGCAACTTACAGTGTCATGCCAAAAGCGGGAAGATAAGAACGAAGAAGAACCCCGTGATTTCTGGCAACAGCCTGATTCAAGAAAAAGCGACGTCAACATTGCTGTTCATGGCGAGCAAGCGACGAAAAGGTCTCGTGGCATCTAAAGATGAAGACATCTTAGGCGTCGTGAGCCCATCGCGTCATGGACCTGCGGCACGGGCGCCCCTTCGAGCAGTTGAGCCTAAGTCTCCGAAGTCCTGGCGCAGCTCCAAGTATCAAACCGCTGAAGAGCCGCCTCAGCGTGCAGGTAAGGTGCCTGCAAGATCCAAGCGCGGCTCAATGTCTGACGTTGCCGGACGTTACGCGGTCTCTCCCGTGTCGTCCGCGGCCAATACTCGCCGCAAGGATCTTGCGCCGCCTAAAGGTGTAAACATCATCCATCATGCGAAGCCGCTGTCATCCAACACGCCCGTTTCATCGGCTCTTCGCGATGTTTCTAAGAAGCGCGCCCAAATGCATCCAAGGTCGAGGCGAATCTCCAAGAGCGAGCTGCAGTCCAAGACGCCGGAGCTTCAGGATAACATCCAAGCACGCAGCGTCGTCCAGGGTCAAAGGGGAATAGCAGCTGGCGACCCACGTGAGAGCAAGGCGACCCAATCCGGTGAAAAGGAGGAGAGTCACCAATACTTGACAGCACCGGCACCAGCCAATGTGAGTGATATGTGGATCCTCTGTGTGGTACTGTCGCGTGCGAGAGAACACGTCAGCTCGGTCACAGTCCATCGGCACTTGTTGCTGGTTGAATTCGCAATGCTGAAAGCGAATGTAATGTGCAAAGGAGACAAGGTTGTTTGTGCATTCACTTGTCCTTGAGTAGTTTACGGAATTTATTATCCTTGACAATAGCAGCGTCAAAGATTACGAGACTTCTCAATACGCGATACCATCTATAGGGAACCGGAAACGAAACTACGGCGACACAAGCCGGTGTGTCTTGAGGTTCTTGACATGTTTGCGATTATCAAGCTTAATGAAAACCAACACACTCACGCCAAGGAAGGTATAAAAGAAGTTATTTGTAATCTTAACAATTTATTGTAGTAATTATGATATAAATGTGAAGAAATTAAAGTGGACTAAAAGACAACTTGCCACCATTAGGGACCGAACCTACAACCTTCGGATAACGCGTCCGATGCTCAACCGATTGAGTTACAGCGGCGGTTGTCCTCTCGGACACTTTATCGGGTATTTCAGTGCATGTCAACCTGGGAGTGTTGGCAAGCGCCTCTGGTAGCCGTTACGGCGAGTACTGAGGACACTAAAAAAATAGCGTTCAAAATTGCTCGTTGTCATTAGTCGTTATCTTTTTTGTGCACCTCTTCTTGTGCCCCTTTTTTCTTTCGGAGCAGTTCTAACGTCAAAACTCGTTCATTGCGCACACAAACGCTGCATCCGTGCGCTATCATTGCCAAATCAATAATTGGGCTGTGTAAACAAAACGCTTAAGAAGTGCCACAGTGTGAAGAGTGAAATAACAAATTTGGAAATACAATCTTCGTTGCAGGCGGCCCCAGAAAGCGCGAAGTACGGGGAGTCCCTGCTGGACGATGAGCAAGTGCAGCCGTCGTGGCCCTGCATGTTGTTCGCTGTGGCGCTGCTGGTCACGCTGGCCTTCCTGGTGATCTTGTTTATGGACGAGTCGACCGAGTCGTTTGCCTCCATGGAGAGGACTACAACCCCGAGTGTGATCGTAGCGTACTCAACCGCGGCAACACAGGGGCGCGAGATTGTCGAGTCTGCGGATCCGGACACGTCCGTCTCCACCAGCACCGAGCACACAGAGGCTGCCGTGGTCACGGAGTTTGCCGGGGACGAAGACAGCGATGCCTCAACGGCGCTCGCAATGGAACATCAAGCACACATGCATGAACACATCACTAGCACTAAGGGCCGAAAGAGGCTGAAGCGTTCCACCTCTTTGTTGTAATCAGCATGGTGGCACGCAAGGTTGCTACTACTGTACAAGCAAAAAAAGCCTATATACGACAAATACATTAAAATTTTACAACTCAATCCCCTGGAGCACCAACTCTGGTCCTTCCAGTGAGCCGAGGAAGCCGCCAAGGGCCAGGTACCCTTGGCCGAAACCTAGGCGGGATCCCGGCCCATCCCATCAGTTGGCAGGGCAATCAATCAAGTTAATTGATCTGATCTTAACTCAATCCCCTCAACACGCTCAAAAATAAAAACACTTACTTCGAGCGTTATCGCGGACACTCAAGCGTGACTTTAAATTCATGACTAGTGGTGCATATACCTAAATGCTAATATCCCAAGCAAACACCAAAGCAGAGTTATCTGAAACAAGATTATCATACATTATCCTCAATAACTCTTACATTCTCGTCACTTTAGTTCCTTTATTAGTTACCGTGGGAGAGCATATGCAGTAACTGGGATCCTCACCGGCTCCTAGCACCAAGCAATAGCTCCCAACGGGGACACTTAGCAAGAGAGACCTCCCATTAGCGGTTTGCATATATGTTCTTTAATACGAGGCCATTAGTGTTAGGTCATTGTGCAAACCAGCCGTCGTTAAAGTCGAAACGGAAAAGTGGCCCACAAATCGTCGCATCATCAAGGCTGAACACGTGGCCGCTTGAAACCAATTGTTAGAAACCGAACGTTCGGGAACGGAGCACTCAAAATCCAACGTTCAAAAACCGAACGTTGGCAGCCGATTAATTAGATGAAGTCGAAATTACCGATACGTGAAAGGCAGGGCGAGCGCATATACAATGCGCGCACGGCGAGAGCGCCGCATCGTCACACCACTCACGCAGCCTTGGAGAAACGAAGAACGGGCAAGATACAGGACACCGAAGATTCGACACGACAGGATCCGCGCAGCTCTGAAGAACGAGCTCAGCGACGTTTCACAGCAGCAGTAAACTCAGCGACACAACATGAGAACTGCTTAGATGCCCCCGTAGCTTCTTAGCATTGCGGCGCCGATAAAGTATAGGGACGTCTAGCATATCAGAAACTACAGAAGTGTCTTATTTTGGAAAAAATCGCCGCACAAACACTCCGTACGGATGGTTAAGCGACGAAGGTGAAACGTGCGACCCCGGTGTTTATCATTGGGTCTATCACGATGGTTGAGTAGTGTCTTTCTCAATTATTGGTTACGCCTGTCCAGAAATCTTATTTGTTGCTTGCCACCCGTGTGTTCTCTTCTTCATTTTTAGTGGACCACGGGTGAGCAGTGGGATTTGACCCATTTCTCTGGCACATACATTTTCGCCCGCGGAACACTGCTTCATTTTTTTAGAGGACCAGTGGTAAGTAGTGAGGTCGCCCAATTTCTGGAGCACATACGCGCTAGAAGTTCTTGTGTACATCGGACGGACGCATTTTGCTTTCGCCTAGCCATATACAACTGCGCTGTAAAAGAATCATCGAAATTGTAAAGCGGAAATTTCCTATGCCAATTACTTGCACTGCACTGCTGTCATTTGGGGGCTTCTGTGCTGGCGCACGCCGAGGTGATGTGTGGCCGCATCACGATGTGTTAGCGATGTGTTAGTGTGTTAGCGCCCCATCTCTTGCCCTCCTTGACTGTGAGTTTTATCTTCTAGATGCGGCTGTCGGGTTTTAGGTCACGATTTCCTGCGGTTTTCTTTGGTTGGCTGTTATGCGTTGTTGGCGCTGCGGGTTGTTAATCTTTGTTATCCATCCCTCTATTTCTTTTTCTTTTTCTTTTTCATGCTTCACTTTGGCGTATATAAGGTGTATCATTCTGCCATTAAAACCAGTTGTCAGTCAGCGCTTTTGTGTCCGTGTCGTCTCTCTTGTGGGTGTGTGTTCGCGCTGTTACCCCCTTAATGTACATAAAGCCTTTGCCCAAGAACATGCATCCGATCCACCATGAGGAACGCAGGCAGGCAACAGCCAGAGCTTTACATGTTCAATACAGGGAGTACAAATCGGCAGTCTCTACAGACGTCGCGGAATATAAGGACAAGGACACGTTTGCGATTGTGGTGGTGGACAGGAGGGGACGCTTGGTCGCCTCTGGATTAAAACCCCTAGATGTTGGAAAGTAGCGGCGCTGTTTTATCCACGCCGCCGCACACTCGTCGCGCCGTCAACCTCCTCTTTTTTCACCCTCTCTTTCGTGGAGCCGGCGCATCCGCAACGCTGAGTGGCTGCGACGCGCGATACCTCCCATTCAGGTGACCCTGACGTCACGAAAAGCGCGCGCAAGGAAACTTCGCGTGCTTTTAGTTGCCCGCGCACGCCATGAACCCTCCAGGTGTGTGTGTGCGGGTGCATGCGTGTTTGTATGTGTGCATGTGTGCACTTGCGTGTGCAGGTGCGTGTGCGCACGTGTTTTTGCGTGTGTGCGAGTGCATGTGCGTGCCTGCGCGTGCGTAGGTTTGTGTATGTGTGCGCCATGGTGTGCGTGCGCTTGTGTATGTCTCTTCGCTCCTGTGCGTGCGTGCGCGCACGTATGTGTGTGTGCGTGTCTGTATTGGCGCGTGCGTAAGTGCGTGTGCGCGCGTATGTGTGTGTATGTGTGCGCCTGTGCGTGCGTGCGCTTGTGTATATTCGCGCGTGTGTATGTGCGTGCGTGTTTATCGCGTCTGTGCCCGCGTGTGGATGTATGTGGTTGCGTGTATCGTGTGTGCATGTATGTACGGGAGTGCGTGCATGCCTGTATCGCAAGCGTATGTATATATGTGCGTGCGTGTCTATCACTTGTATATGCGTGTGTGTATGTATGCTCGTGCGTGTCTGTAGCGCGTGTGTGTATGTGCGTTCGTTCGTGTCTGCATCGCGCGTGTATGCTCGTGTGTATGTGCGTGCGTGTCAGTATTGCGTGTGTACGTGCGTGGGTATGTATGTGCGTGCGTGTCTGTATCGCGTGTGTGCGCGTGTGTATATGTAAACGTGTGTGTATGCGCGTGCGTGTGTGCCTGTATTGCGTGTGTACGCGCATGTGTATATATGTTCGTGCGTACGTGCCTGACAGCGGCAATGGCACAAAAAGGCTTCCGGCCCACTCATTTCGAGCAATTCAAGTAAACCAACACATTTCTTCTTGGCTACCTTCTTTGAGCTCATCAAGACAACAATTAGGAACGAAATTCTCGACTATACTTTATGCTGCATACATTACATGCGCTTAATACAACTCCGCGTTACGCACAGCAGAAGCGGCGACGGAGAAGTAAACCGCTCTGCCGCCAGTTGGTATACTCATTTTTTTTTTCGAAACGCATCCGCGTGTACTTATCGAAGCGTCTTAAAAATATCTTTTTGTCATTATGTCCCATCGGAAGCCCACTTCGTCCCAACGGTTTTTAAGCGACAGATTCTCATTTAATGCTTTAAAGGGCCGAATAAACAAGCGCGCGCAGTGATTCTAATGCGGCTGCGGCGAGCCAGTGGAGGGTTCAGCGTGCCGTGCGCACCGCGCCGGCCAGGGGAGGGGAGAAATCCGAGGAGAATTGAGGAGGAAAACGCGTGCGCGGAGGAGAGTGTCGCTACTTTCAAAATCAAGGGGCTTTACTCAGTATCAGTCAAAACCTGCTCCTCAGAAACTGCTAAGGAAGCGGCAATAGCGCTAGCTATCACTAATTCTCAGTCTGACCTGATTCTCAGTGATTCGAAAACAGCCATTAGAAATCTGGCGAGGGGCACAATATCGGTCACCGCCGCACGACTGCTGCACCGAGCCGCGGGGCGAGAAATTCGGGAAATAGAAATTGTCTGGGTACCAGCACACTCTGGAAACCCTGGGAACGAGGCGGCTCACCTGAATGCTCGAGTTTTCGTCAGCTGGGCAGGTGAGCCGCCCGTTCCGGGGAGATCCGCGAGAGATGGGCTGGTGTCCTTTCACGACATCACCAATCAATATAAACTAGAGCGGAGGCTTTATCCGCCCCCGCACAAGCGGTTGAACAAGGCGCAGGAATGCGTCTAGAAAAAACTGCAGACGCGATCTTTTCCCAACCCATATGTGTTGAGCAAAATATACCCAGAGGAGATTAAGCCACAATGCAAATGGTGCCAGGCAGTGGCAAGTTATGACCATATACTGTGGGAATGTAGCATGGTGCCGCCACCGGCGGATATTATGCGTGATCCCTCTCTCGAGCAGTGGGAGGCCGTGTTGACCAGCTCAGACCCAGTCGTCCAGACAAGGGTCGTGGAGTGGGCCACACAGGTCGCCGTCAACCTTGAGTTGATGGCCATCTAACACGGAAGCGTCCCCAACTGTTTTCTGACGAAATAAAGTTTTTCCATCCATCCATCCCCTCGCGGGGCTAGGGTAGTCTTCCGCCGGATAAACAAATAAAGTCTTTTAACTAACTAACTAACTAACTAACTAACTAACTAACTAACTAACTAACTAACTAACTAACTAACTAACTAACTAACTAACTAACTAACTAACTAACTAACTAACTAACTAACTAACTAACTAACTAACTAACTAACTAACTAACTAACTCAGATAGGAGCACCCACATTTCTGCAGAAAAAATCTATGTGAATAAAATCGACTTAACTGCTCTCTATCAACTGCTCGTAATTGTTGTTGTTGACCTCTCTTCATGGCACATGCCCAATGGAGGGAATCTGCCGAGTAGATGGTGAATTCGTAATCTTAGCCCATGTCTTCTATCACAATGATGTCTTCTTTTCTTTCCTTTCGTTGTTTTTTATGCGTTGATTTATGCGTTGAACAGTTGATTTAGTATTCCAATAATACTATTCATTAGGAACATGTTTTCACCTAAATGACGCTATAATTCGTATTGCGAATAGGGATTTCAAAAATCGTATTTGATCATCCCGGCTCTCGACCAATCGCGTTGAGTGGGTAGGTGCCAATATTCCTTGAATAATAATAATAATAATAATAATAATAATAATAATAATAATAATAATAATAATAATAATAATAATAATAATAATAATAATAATAATAATAATAATAATAATAATAATAATGATAATAATAATAATAATAATAATAATAATCAACGCTGTACCAGGAATACAAGACACAAATTTCTGAGAAGACGAGAAAGAGGAAGAAATGCGTCCCCGTGTTGCACGAAAACGACCGCTATATTGTCTCTGATGGCCAACGAGCGACGCAGAAGCCGTGCACTGTCCAACGATGAAGACGCCCTACATGTCGCAAGGAAACATCAACCGGCGTCTCCGGTGCTTCTCGGAGCCCGTCAACCACCGGGTCAGGTGCCCGCAAGCTCCTCGCGCGGCTCCAGGAACGACGTCGCTGATGAAAAGGCAGCCGCAACTCCTTCGCCCGCAGCCAAAGTTCGTCGCAAGAGCATCCCGCAGCCTAATGGCAAGGACTTCTGCGAGCTTCCTAAGCTGCCACCGACCATGCCCTCGACATCCGCGGGCCTTCCTCAGCCAAGAAGTGAGGTGCCTGCTAGGTCCAGGGCCGGCTCAAGGCATGGAATCGCTGAAATAAATCCGGCCGCACCTGCAGCGCTCGCGGTTAACCTTCCTCGCAAGAGCTCTTCATTGACTAAAGGCGAAGAAATTATCGGTATTGTGAAGCTGCTGCCGTTCAAGCCCGTTTCACCGCCTCCTCGAGAAATCCGACAGCAACAACAGCTTCCAAGATCTAAGCGAGCCTCTAGGTATGAGATGCAGGCGAATTTTCCAGAGCGCCAGGCTAACGCCCAAGCCCCAAACGACGCCCTCGGAAAAAGAGGTGTTGCTGCTGGTGACCAACGGAAGGTCAAGGGGGCTCCAGGCCATAAACAGGAAAGCCAGCCGTTTGTGACAGCACCGGAAGAACCCGTCCAAAACGTGAGTAGAGCGTCAGCACTATGTGCAAGGCTTGAGTGAAGCCAAAGAACTTGGTAACATGAAAACGTGCCCGACACAATTGTTTTTGCGAGTGGCGCTTAACGCCAACATGCTGTTCGAATATCTAGAGTTGTATCATTGTCGAACCTTCCAAGCCGTTTGCCCCTCAGTGCAATTATAACTCTGTAAACAGTGTTCAGTGCACTCAAAACAATGACTTCAAGATAAACGTTCGCAATTTTTTAATCAGGAAACGACAACGCTCACCTTTTGTCGTAGTTATAGGTGAAAAGCTGGGCTTGCCACAGTGAGGTGCATGGTGCTCTCTCTCTCTCGAATGATACCCTTTTGCCACATTTTATTTGAGATATGTATAAGCTGAACCTCCTAAGAAGTGGCGAAGAGGGGAGGCGGACAGTCTATATATACGTTTAGGCGTGTCACAATCTGCACCCTTTGAAATGGTACCGTTCCGACCAACAGGGGCGTAGCCAGAAATTTTTTTCGGGGGGGGGGGGGGTTCAACCATACTTCATGTATGTTCGTGCGTGCGTTTGTATGTGTGCGTGTATATATAAGCAAGCAAAACTGAAAAATTTCGGGGGGGGGGGGGGTGTTGAACCCCCCCCCCCCCTGGCTACGCCCCTGCCGACCAACTCTCTAACCGGCTAGTTTAGCGAATGAAGAACAATCGGCATGGGCGCAACCAGCGCTGAGACTGCAGCCCACAGCCTCGCCAACATGTTTAACATAGCGTATTTAATGTATACGCTGCACAGAAAACACGAGGACCAGAGGGAAACACTAGAGGGAAGAGCAAACCATCAAGTGAATTTGATTTGGAGAAACATTGAAGAATTTGTTTGTTTAAGTGTTTCCTTCTTGTGCTCGCGTGTTTCACGCAGTGTCTTAAGTATGTTACACCAACTCGCCCACATAAGCTCCTGTTAACATAGCGTGTTACCCTGGCATATCTTAATCAGACTTGGAAGTAAGTGTGTCGTGTTAACGGTAATTTTTTGTCATTAGACTTTTTTTTTGCACAACCACCAGGTGTGCCATTAAAGTTGTTCAGGGCACCTGACCACGGCGCCTCTTGGAGTCCGTACGGTCTTTAGCGTCGCTTACGAGTAGATAAAATGTTTAATGGACGCTGCAGGATGTCAAGCCTACGGAAAGAAAGGAATATTGCAGCACTATTTGGATACTCTACGCTGCAGGTAACCCCGCATCCGTTATGGCCGGAAAAGGTGGTTGTCCAGAGGCCCTCCCACGGCTGGCAGTCCGAGCTAGACGACTCGCAAACGAACGCAACGTGGCCGTGCATGCTCTTCACGGTGGCTTTCCTGGTCGGCTTAGTAATCCTCCTTCTCTTGTTGCTGGTCAACTCAAGCAATAAGCTGGCCTCGCTGGAGAGAACTACGGTCACGAACCCGCTCACTACTCCGGCGACACGGCAGGAGCGGAAGATGATCGAGTCGGTGACGAGTCCGGTTTCGGTCGTCCCCGACGGCACCGAACACCCGACGACGACCGAGGTCGAGTTCTCTGCTGAGAACGAGGAGGTCGTCGATGCGTCGACGACGGTTCCAACAACAGTTTACGGAGAGGTGGACGAAGAAGCAGAAACTTCCTGGGCTGAAACAAGCCGACGCATTATATAGCTTATATTTGTGATATTGCAGCGATTTAGAAGAATTCTAAGATATATGCAATTAATGGACGAATAGAATAATATCAGGGAATAGATTATCAACATACGTTTCAAAACAGTGAAAACAATAGCGAGAGAGCATGTGCTCAAATCATCCTCGGGAGCATTGCCGTTGTGTTGAAGCTTTCTTTCTTCCTCGCTTTTATAGCGTCGTTTGCCTTTTCTGCCGTGAATCAAACCGAACTTGCCCATTCATTGATCCCCAAAGGGAGACGCCCTCGTAACCCGCCATTCGATGGCTGCATTGGTGTATTACCGGATGGTGCATATCAAAAGAAAGCAATCTCGAAATGAATTGATCACATACGATATCTTCTCGCGTCAGGCAGAAAAATAAACCGAATTCGTCCACGCGTCCGCTGAAAGTACTTTTCGCTGCCGCGAGCTCTGGCGTCAGCATAGCTCGCGTCAACTGCGCATGCGCAGTTCGCTTCGCGGTTTTTTAGCATCCACCGTGGATAGAAGTCTCACGCTTGAGCAGATTGCTCCTCACTATCGTATAACTCTCAGGTAACGCAGCGGTATAACAGCGGTCGTAAGCAGCATAGCCGAACAGATAAAGGAATAGGATCATTCTAGGTCATTGCATTTAGCTCTTGCGTCTGCTAAACCACAAAGGTAACTTGGTCACCCATAAGTTCTATGTGAAGTGCTGATACGGCAACAAGATAAAGTAAAAAGAGCTTAGGTGTCTTGAGCAAAGGCCGTCACACCGAAGATCCTGCCATTTAATTTTTGATAGAATTCGCCGAACAAAATCATTCGTGATGTGCCTCGGATGAATTCCTGGGAAGTAGTTTTGCAGGTGTCGGGCTGACAATGCAGCTACGTTTCCTGAAACAGGAAAAACGATTTTAAGGAAAGATTTAATTAATGTGTATCACCGATTATCAAGGATATCATGCTGTTTTATGTCACAACGAACACCTATTTCTCGTAAAAGGATATAAGTTGGGATATATGTTAAGACGAATGACTGCTACCATCCACGAAAAACTATGGTACTCGATCGGGTGCTGCGTCCCTCTCAAATGAACATTACCAGTTGTGAAGCTTATGGTAAATCCGACGCCTACAACATCACACCTACTACTACAAGGACTCCCAACCTTATTCGTGCCTCACAAGAGCCCAAGCCATGCCAACATCAGGGTCCATGTGCCGGGCATGGACCCTGATGATATTGGAGTCAATCTGAGGTAACTTTGGTTAGCGTATTTCTCCGGGGTCGAGCAACGATTGAATATGGCTTGCTTAATCATAGGAATAAAAATGTAATTTTTATTAGACATCTATAAAGGCGGAGCCAACACTGGAACCAGAATTGACGTTAACCTGGCATGACGCCTATATCATAGGAGTACATATGGGATGTTTATTGCTTTGTTATGAAATTAGATAACCAGCACTGCAACGACATGAACGGCCAGTCATGTAGGCTCCCTAGATGTATTTCTCCTGCCCCGCCACCCTTCGAAAGCTTTGTGCACCCAGCGTGGTTTCTCACTGCCTCCAGAATCGGAGGCGAATCACCTGGTTTTGCACTGCCTCCGTGATCAGCCCACCTTTGAATAAGCTACGATGTCATGTGATGACGGTGTAGGCCTATGCTGCAGGAGAGAAGGAACGAGACGGCTGAACCAGAATCGATTCCAGCAAGGAACACAAGCCGTGGCTTCAGGTGCCACTGCGAAGCGTCCTCTTTATTTTCTTATCCTGATGGATGGATGAAAAACTTTATGACAAATATTGCTGAATGGGTGGAGTCTCAAGTCCGGCATCCCATTGGCTTGCGCCCCGGTCCTTGCGCGGGCACTTGGGCCTCTTGGACCCCCCGGTCCGGGCTGGACAGTGCCGCCTCCCATCCATATCTACTGAAATCCTTAGACATCTGTTTTGGGTGTGTTGCACGGGCACTCCCATGCCATGTGATAAAGTGTAGCTAGATTAGTGTTGCATAGCCTGCATGTTGGTGAGGGGTACTTGTCAGAGTCGATTTTGGAGAGTACGTGTGGGTTGGGATACCATAGCGTTTGTAAGCGGCGCCAGGCTACCTGTGCGGCTATACTGAGTTGAGGATGTGGTGGAGGATATTTCCTCCGCGCAAGCCTTTGGTTTTGTAATATTTGAGTGTATGTGGTCAGGTGGGGCGTCTGATCTGGAAGGACTGGAGTCCTTACACTGAAGGTAGAGTCCTGGGGTAAGAGAGCTCGGGTGGAGGCAGGAGCTAGCTCGTTGCCTCTGACTCCACAGTGGCCAGGTATCCATATTACCTGTTTCCAGTCTCCCTCAGTACGGCCTTCTGCTGCTTGTGAAAGTATTCTGCGTGCTAGAGGACTGATTTTGCCTTTAAGGTAGTTGCGATAGGCCGTGATTGAGTCCATAAGGACGAAGGCTGACGCTGGGTTTCTGAGCGCGAGGGCGATAGCGACCTGCTCCATGCTTGTAACATCATCCTGTATGGTAGATATGCAGTCGACACATTGCCCCTGGTTTACTACTGCCACCGTGCACTGTCCTGTGTGGGACCGGGCGGCGTCCACGAAAAAGGCGCTCTCGTCATCTGAGTATTTATCATGGGCTTTGGCTTTGGCTCTGGCTTTGCGCCTATCTGCATGGAATGTGGGGTTCATATTCCGAGAAAGAGGCTTGGTGATGATGCCTGTCCGCCATGCCTCCGGCAGCCTGTGTTTGTTCCTAACATGCGTTGGTGGTGTGATGTTCAGTTTAGAAAGCACCCCCATGCCAGTTCCGGAGAGGGCTAGCCTGATCATTTGATTGTCGAGATAGGCTTTGAATAGCTCTGCTGCGGTGTTGTGAATTCCCAGTTGTTGGAGTCGTTCTGTAGACGTCCATCTATTGAGGCCTTTTGAGGGTATCGCGCAATATGTTGTCGATCTTTTGTTCATATGCCCTGGATATTTGTAGGTAGGGATAGGTTACAAGGCTGACTACAAAAGATTGAAAGAGGAGTAGGAGGCCCTGTTCCTTCAGCCCTCTGTGCTTATTGGCAATCCGGCAAATCATGCGGGAAATTTGGAGGCACCTGTTCCTAAGTTTCTGTACTGCGATCCCGTTGTTTCCCTTGTTGCTAAAGTATGCTCCTAGGATTCTGAAGTTTCTGACTTCCTGAACGTAGGTGTCCTCTATCTTAATTTTGAGAAGTGTGGTTTTCGAATATCTGTGCCGGAAAACAAGCAATTCTGACTTAGAGGGTGAGCATTCAAGGCCCGCTGCGTTACCGATTAACTGGACTGTGGAGGCTGCTTTTTGGAGGTTGCTCTCTATGAGTTGTAGTGAGCCCTTAGACCATATGGTGAAATCATCTGTGTACAGGGCGTGGTGGATTCCCGGAATTTGTTGTAAGGCATGCGGTAGTTTAAGGAGGGCAATATTAAATAAGAGTGGAGATATCGCTGCGCCTTGGGGGTGCCGCGGTTACCCATGGTGATAGGTTGTAAAGATAGATCACCTATATGAATTGTGGCCGTTCGTCCTTCTAAGAACGCTTTGACGTATGCATACATTCTTGGTCCACAGCCGAGTTCTATCAAGTTAGTCATGATGGTGTAGTGCCATACGTTATCAAAGGCCTAGGATGGCTCTTTCTTGTCGTCGGGCACCTGGGGTAGGTAGGTCGATTATCTCATGTTTGAGCTGTAAAAGAACGTCTTGAGGTGAAAGATGAGGGCGAAAGCCAAACATGGTGTCAGGAAGGATGTGATGTTCCTCTAAGTAGTCTGTTAAGCGAAGCTGTATGGCTTTCTCTATGACTTTGCCTGCGCATGACGCAAGGGATATCGGACGTAGATTATCTATGTTAACGGGTTTGCCTGGCTTGGGTAGGAAGATCAGGTCTGCGGTTTTTCATTCTGCTGGTAGAGTGCAAGTTTCCCAGTGCTTATTAATTTGATCTGTGAGGAGCTGGGTCATGTCATCACTCAGATTGGCTAGCAGATTTGTTGACACTTGGTGAGCACCTGGCGCCGTGCCTTTCCGCATACGGTGAATGGCTGTTTTGATTTCTTTAAGTGCGAACTGTTTAGACAGGCTTGGGTTATCGGGTCCGTTGTAAGCTGGTATTGGGGTGGGGTCTACTGCTGTGTTAACGTATTTAGATGCAAGGGCTTGAAGAAGGTCGTCATTTGTGCCTTGGAAGTTATGTACGACTCTGTTCAGAGTTCGGCGAGTGGCACCCCTGGTAGATGCTGGGTCTATGAGGTTGCGCAAATTGTGCCATGCGGCTTTCGTGTGAAGTGTGCCCGTGAGTGAGTCACACTTAGTTAACCAATTTTCCTTGGCCAAGCGTGCAGCATACTGCTCTGTTGTGTTTGTTATGGTGGCGATGCGATGCCTAAGTTTGCGGTTGTGTTTTTGCCGCTTCCAACGCCTAGTGAGTTGCCGTCGTGCTTCGCACAAATGGAGCAAGTGTGGGTCGGCTGCCGGAGTTGCTGGTGTCGTCTGGATCGTTCGCGTCAGTTCTGCCTTCAGCCGTAGTATCGCGGTCGCCCATTCGGAGTACGAGCCGAGAGTGTTTTGGAATGGAAAATTTTCCGCTTTTCTGAAGGAGGTCCAGTTCACTAGTTTCGCGGCTTTGAGGTGTCTTTTATGCTTCCTGTATTCTATGGAAATGTGAAGGATGTAGTGGTCGCTGCCGAGGTTTTCTTGTGAGTTCTACCATTGTGTTCTCGGGAGGTTATGGCTTAAGGTTAAGGCCGGGCAGGTGTCCCAAGTGACGCTGTTGCCAGTGCGAGTCGGGTAGGCCGGTTCCGTAAGGAGTGTGAGGTGCTCCTGGGTAATGTCTTTATATAGCTTCCTGCCTTTCTTATCCTCCTTGTGGTATCTCCACGCGATATGGTGGGTGTTGAAGTCCCCTATGATTAATAGCGGGGTCTGTTGGGCTACTGTTCTGGCTTTCCTTATAATGCCTCGGAAAGATTGTTGCGTGGTATGGGGTCTGCTGTATATGTTGAGTACATATACGGACGGTTGTGACCTCTTATTAGGAAGAAGCTGGATGAAGATATAGCGTACGTTGGTGTCGTGAAGCTTTAGGTCTACGGTGATCGCAGTGCATGTGTTATGTACTAATGTGCAGACTGATGTGTTATGTTCGTTGATGTGCGTGGTATATCTAGGTATTCTTGCATCTGCGACTGCTGTATCTCGCAGTGCTATGATATACGGTGGTCTAGGCAGTGTATTGATGTATTGTTGAAGTGATGCTGCTTTCTTGCGAAGGCTTCTGCCGTTTCACTGTATTATTTCGAGAATCAGAGTTGTTGTCATTATATAGTTAGGGTGGAGGAAGATGTCAACGACGCAGACTAGGATGAGGAGGAGTCGTCGGTATCGCCTACGTTATATGCAATGCTTGGTGTATCAGGAGCACTTGCGTTTGGCCTAGTTGGTGCTTGCTGTTTGACATATTGACCGCACAAAAAAGACGAGGACAGAGGGAGGTACGACGACACGGGCGGTAAACTTTCAACTCATTTTATTGACTGAAAGACGTAGCAATATATAGCCATTTATGACATGCGCAGACACAGTTCCGTCCGCTCATCAGTCTTGGTGTATCTTTGCGGCCTGTGAGTTGTTTGATCGGTAGCCGGGCGTTGCTCATATCCAATTGGGATAAGGTGCGCTGATATTTGATTTATGGCGAGCCGTCAACGCGAGAGAAGACGACGAAGTTGCGCTTCAGCTGCTCCGCACGTTCGAGCCTAGCGCGTGAGAAGAAGACGCCCGCAAGAACGACAGCGGCTGTGGTTGTACATCGGAGAGCAAGCAGCAATAAAATATGTGGGAAAGTGAACGCCTCACGTCATCCCACAAGTGGTGACCCGGACATCGAACGGCAACGCGCCTCCTGCTCGTCCCTTCGCCAACGCACTGAGCGTCACGGCCATCCCCGTTTCTTCGGTGACTACAGTAAGGACTTCAGCAACGTACATTCCGACTGACCATGGACACCACACCCAACAGTGACGCAACGCCGAATCCCACGGTACCCGACCCTGTCGTCGCTACTCTCAAGATACCGGAGTTTTGGCAGGCGGACTCGGAACTCTGGTTTCTGAGCGTCGAGCCATTCTTCCGACGACACCGGGTAACATCGCAATCAGCGAGGTACGACTATGTCATCGGCGCTTTACCACCTGCTGTCATCGCCATCGTAAGAGACATTCTGCGCTCTCCGCCTCCTGACAACCCCTACGACACTCTTAAAGCAGAGCTCATCCGCCGGACAACCGAGTCGGAACAGCGTAGGCTGCAGCAGCTGCTCACCGCGGAGGAACTCGGTCACCGCAAACCTACGGAGCTTCTGCGTCGCATGCGACATCTCATCGGGGACAACCCTGCTGCATTGGACGCATCCATCCTACGAGAGCTCTTCCTACAGCGACTGCCGCAGCAGGTGCGGATGATTTTGAGTGTGTCCTCCACGGAAACTCTTGACTCACTGGCACAGATGGCCGACAAGATTATGGATGTCGGTGCCCCGTCCATATCTGCTATCGAGAGACGTGATTCTTCCCACTTTGCGCCGGTCCGCGATGACCGCTTAGACCGCCTCCTTCAAGCTAACGAGGAGTTCAACCGCAAAGTGGACCAGCTAGCCGCTGAACTGAGCTTGCTGAAAGCAGACCACCGACGCACTACTTCACGACAACGACGCCAAAGCCGCGATAGATCACCAAGTCTGCCTCGCAGCGTCTGCTGGTACCACCACCGATACGGGGCACGCGCTCGTCAGTGCCATCAGCCATGCCAGTTTGCGGGAAACGCACGGGCCACGCACTGACGGCGGCCAGTGTTGCAGGCCCGACATACAGCCGCCTATTCCACGTCACGGACCGCGTCACCAAAGTTCGGTACCTCATCGACACGGGTGCCGAAGTGTGTGTTGTTCCTCCTATGCTGGAGGACCGTCGGCGACGCCAGACCACGCCGCCTTTCACTGCTGTTAATGGTTCCACCATACGGACCTACGGACAGAGGTCTGTTACGCTTGACATCGGCTTGAGACGCACATTTCGTTGGATTTTCCTAATCGCCGACGTGCGTGTACCAATTATTGGTGCGGATTTTCTTTGGCATTTTAAGCTTGTGGTGGACCTACGACATAGCCGCCTCGTGGATTCTGAGACCCACCTAACAGTTCAAGGCGTGACATCGAGTTTACCACCCTTACGTCTCGTGCAAGCTCATGCCAGTCTCTCCGCCGTGGTCTACGCTTCTGGAAGAATTTTCCGACCTCTTCCGTGCTCCATCTCTTGAAGACCCAGTGCGCCACAATGTCACTCATCACATTGTGACAGTAGGAGCACCGGTGTTTGCACGGGCTCGTCGTCTCGCACCTGACCGTTACAAGATTGTGTTATATCGTGCATAATGATTAGGACAGCATTAGCGAAGACATCACTGTTTATTCTATCTTCTTCCTTCTCCCTGAGGCGGCCGCCAAGCGCGTGCCATCTCACAGCGCCGTCGTCGGTAGCGACGCCTTATATAACGTATCCCCTTTTGCAAAAAAAAAAAAACACAGTTGTCCTTTACTGTCTAACATAGTCCTTCAACTTCTTCGGAGTCTTCTTCTTACGTGCGCTTCTTCTTACGCACGCATCACATCCTGACAGGTTAGGGGAAACTTGCGTGCTCTCTGCCGCATATGCTCCAGGGTCTGCATTTTCACGGCTATCCACTCCTGATGTGTCAGGTTGTGATGCACTAGATGACTGATTAGATGTCGGTGACCAGTTCATGACAGCAGAGGTTCCGGATTTCATCTTGTTGACAGCTCCATGGTGAACAGCGGCTAACTTCGATGCGTTCCACACTCGCCCATCTTCCAACAGATACGAGGCTGGTCCAGGTTTTTCAATTATCTTCTTGGGCGCGGAGAATTGTGGAGACAGCTTGCCATGAACTGTGGATAACTTAACCCGTACGTAATCACCAACGACGAAGCTGGGTACCTTGGCTCCACGTTTTTCATCGGTGTAGCTCTTCGACATCCTTTGCTTGTTTCTTACGCGCTCTCGCAACTGCTCAATCGCCCTTGACGGGTCCGCGCTGAAGCATTTGTCAGGCAATCCCACGATGTCGAGTCTTGTGCGAGGTTGGCGTCCATGAAGAAGAACAGCGGGTGCCACACCAGTAGTCGCGTGAGGCGTACAGCGATGTACTTGCAGGTAATCAAGCATGGCTGTTCTTATATCACGGCGTTCAAACAAGGCTAGTTGAATATATGACTTCAGCACCCTATTAAACCTTTCCACCAAGCCGTTAGCTTGCGGGTAATACACCGAAGAGTTGTCATGCGTTATTCCGCGTTCTGTGAGAAATTCTTCAAAGCTTGCTGAAGAAAACTGTGGTCCATGATCGGATACGAGACCACGTGGGTATCCTTCTCGTGCAAAAAGTTCAAGTAAAAACTTCTTTACTGTAGAAGTGGTCGCATCTCGTACGAAAACCACTTCGGGCCACTTGCTGTGATAGTCAATAACAGTAATGGCAAATCGGCAGTCGGCTGAAGCTTGCGTGAAAGGTCCCACGATGTCGATAGCAATCTTTTCCCAGGCTCTGTCAGGAAGAGGAACGGGTTGCATCGGCGCTGCAGAGGTACGTGCAGACTTGTCACAAGACTGGCAAATCACACACGTGCGCACAAGTTCTTCAATGTGGCTATCCATGCATGGCCACCAATAGGACTCTCTCAGGCGCGCTTTGGTACGACTAATGCCTGGGTGTGACTCGTGGGCCAGATCCATAAGACGCCGTGTCACAGTCGCAGGCACGACAATCCTGTCACCCCGGCACAGTATATCACTGACGACAGAGAGTTCAGCTCTCACGTAAAAGTAAGGCAGCAACTCTTTTGACAATGCTTTCTTGTCAGGCCAAGAAGTAGTCGTGAAGTGCTTAACTTCGCAAATAACCTGATCATTGGCACTTGCTTCTTGAAGTTCTTGCATGGTAACTACTGGAGACAAAAGACATATAAATTCTTCTTCGGATGTATCGCGGATTGAACTCTGTACGGGTAACCTGGAGAGCGCGTCGGCCACGACGTTTTCGCTGCCCTTCCTGTATTCAACGGTATAGTTGTAGCAGAGCAACCGTGAGGACCAGCGCGCAATCCTTAATGGTCGGTGACCAGTGCCTTTCGTCGAAAGGAGCGTAACCAAAGCCGCGTGATCTGTTCGTAAGATGAAAGGTCGTCCCCACAAGTAAACGTGCCAGTGTTCGCAAGCCCAGACGCAGGCAAGGGCCTCACGTTCGCCGACTGAGTATTTCCGTTCATGCGGTTGAAGTGTGCGTGAGGCAAATGCGACCGTTTGCAGCGAGGTTCCGTTATCCTGCTGAAGTACAGCACCTAGTCCATATCCGGATGCATCAGTTGTAACGTACACAGGTAAGTGAGGATCAAAAACATGAAGAACTTCGCAAGATGTAAGCAGAGATTTCAGCCGCTCCAAACTGCTGTTTGCTGCCGCACTCCAAACGAAAGGCGCATTCCCCGAAGCAAGGCACGCATTGGCTCGACAACATCAGAAAAATGAGGGATGAACTTGGAGTAGAAGCCTGCAAGTCCCAGCAGCGAGCGAAGTTCGTTTATGGTTGTAGGTGATGGTGCCTTGGTTATCGCCTCAATGGATGACATCAACGGAAATAATCCTCTGGCGGTGACAACGTGGCCTAGAAAAGTCAACTCTGCTACGTCAAAAATACATTTGTGGTTGAGCCTGAGGCCAGCATCAGAAAGACGTTTCAAAACAGCGCGCAAATTTCCCAAATGATCCTCTCGGGAGTGCCCATACACGATGATGTCATCAATGTAGAATAGGACACATTTGCACCCTTTCAGGATCATATGCATCATTTTCTGAAACGCTGAGGGCGCCGATGCCAGTCCGAAACAACCCTCTTGAAGCGAAATAGTCCGTCATGCGTTATGAACGTGGTAAGGTCACGGCTCTCTGGACTGAGCGGTAACTGGTGGTATGCAGAAGCTAAATCTAGCTTCGAGAAGCGCTGTGCCCCAGCCAAGCTGTTCAGGAGTTCCTCAGTTTGCGGCAAAGGAAAACTGTCGACTACTACAGCTTTGTTTGGCTCCCGTAGGTCAACGCACATGCGAATCGAGCCATCTTTTTTTCTGGCTACGACAATAGGTGAGACCCACTCTGAAGAGTCGACGCGCTCAATGATGCCCTGAGCTTCTAATTTCTGAACTTCGGCCGAGACTTGCTCGCGAATGACGAGTGGTAGTCGTCTCAACTTGCTGGCCACCGGTTGGACAGACGCGCGAACTTTGACCTTGTGAGTAAAACCTTTCACAGTTCCCAGCTCTTTTGCAAATAGGTGCTCAAACTCGGACCGTAATTCCGGAGGTAGCACAGGAGTTTCTTGCGTCATTAGAAGACACCTGAGAGGCGACCCTTGAATCTTCATATCCAGAGCCGCGATGCCATCTAGTCCAAGAATGGTTGTTCCTCCAGGCACAACGTAAAGTAGGACAGAAGTGCATCGGCCATGGAACGAGGCCGTAGCAATGAAACATCCTTGTATAGGAATTGCTGACTTAGAATAATCGAGGAGCTGGACGGACGTAGACATCAGTGGATACGCTTTGGAAAAGTGGCGTTGGTAAAGTTCTTCGGCCAAGATCGAAACCGATGATCCTGTGTCGATCAAGAATGACACAGAAATTCCTTCAATTTCCAACGCTGCGTAAATTCCCTTTTTACGGCTCCAGATTTGACAGACACTTAGGTGGTCGTCTGGGTCAGCTGTGTCGTTATCTTCGGCGCCAAAATATGTTATATCGTGCATAATGATTAGGACAGCATTAGCGAAGACATCACTGTTTATTCTATCTTCTTCCCTCTCCCTGAGGCGGCCGCCAAGCGCGTGCCATCTCACAGCGCCGTCGTCGGTAGCGACGCCTTATATAACAGATTGCACGGCAAGAATTCGAGCACATGCTTGACCTCGGATACGTCCGCCCTTCTTCCGGTACCTGGTCATCACCGCTACACACGGTCCCCAAAACCTCAGGTGACTGGAGACTGTGCGGTGACTATCGCGCCCTCAACAAAGTGACGGTACCGGACCGCTATCCGATACCACACATCCAGGACTTCACGGCATTGCTGCACGGTTCCACCGTATTCAGCAAAATCGACCTAGTGAAGGCATACCACCAAATACCTGTCGAGCCTTCCGACGTACCGAAGACTGCCATAATAACACCTTTTGGCATGTTTGAATACATACGGATGCCCTTCGGTCTACGAAACGCAGCACAAACCTTTCAACGGTTCGTGGACCAGGTTCTTCGTGGTTTGACCTGCTCTTCGCGTACATCGACGACATCCTCGTCTTCAGCACTTCAGCAGAAGATCACGAACTTCACCTGCGTCAGGTTTTCACGCGGCTCCGGAAATATGGACTTGTCGTCAACGGATCGAAGAGCGAGTTTGGAGTTTCCTCACTGGACTTCCTTGGCCATCGCGTGGATTCCCGTGGGATCTCTCCACCGACGGCGCGCGTGGAAGCTATATTGCAGTTTCCACGGCCAACAACTACGAAGAAGCTGCGTGAATTCCTCGGGCTTGCCAACTATTACCGTCGGTTTATTCCACACTGCGCGGCCATCTTGCAACCGCTTCATGCACTTCTCTCCGGTCAAACGAAGCCGAACGCTTCCATCTCCTGGACAGACGACGCTTAGACAGCTTTCAGTTCCATCAAGGAAGCTCTGGCTAACGCAACGCTCCTCGCGCATCCAAAGAGCGACGCCATCACGTCACTCACCGTGGACGCCTCCGACGTCGCCATCGGAGCAGTCCTGCAGCAGTTGGTCGACGGAGTTTGGCAGCCGGTCGCTTTCTTCTCTAGGAAACTCTCACAGACCGAGTCCCGTTACAGTACGTTCGGTCGCGAACTACTCGCGGCCTATTTGGCTGTCAAGCATTTTCGTCACGTCCTCGAAGGTCGGCAATTCCATATCCTCACCGACCACAAGCCGCTCACGTCTACCTCGACCGCTACCAACTCTGCCCACACCCCACGTGAGATCCGCCAGCTTGCCTACCTATCGGAGTTCACGAGCGATATCCGGCACATCAGTGGCAAAGACAACCCCGTGGCTGACGCACTATCCCGCGTAGAAATCAACGCAACGGTGGATGAGCGCCCGCCAGTCGACTTTGCAGCCATGGCTACTGCACAACAGGAGGACAGCGAACTTCAGGTTCTCCGACGCCAAGAGAACTCCCTCAAGTTCGAAGATGTCCAACTTCCAGGCTGCGTGATTCCCCTCGTTTGTGACACGTCTACCGGTTGTCCTCGCCCGTACGTTCCAGCGCCATTTCGCCGCAGTATCTTTGACGCCTTGCATTCCTTGTCGCACCCCGGCATACGTGCGACTCAACGCCTCATCACAGCGCGATATCTATGGCCACGTATGAACATCGACGTCCGCCGCTGGACACGTGCTTGTCTCAAGTGCCAGCAAACCAAAGTCCAGCGTCACACAGTCAGCCCACTGGGTACCTTCACACCTCCGGACTCACGGTTCAGTCACGTGCACCTGGACCTCGTAGACCCTTTGCCCCCATCGGAGAACAGCCGGTATATATTAACGTGCGTAGACCGGTTCACGCGGTGGCCCGAGGCACTACCGCTCACCAACATCGCCGCAGAGTCAGTTGCCCACGGACTCATCACCGTGTGGATAAGCCGCTACGGAATTCCCAAGACCATCACAACGGATCGAGGTCGTCAATTTGACTCCGCGCTCTTCCGGACTTTGTTCCGCATGCTTGGTGTCAACCACATCAAGACGACAGCCTACCACCCTATGTCGAATGGCATGGTTGAGCGGTTTCATCGCCAACTCAAAGCCTCGCTCATGGACTCACGATCATTGATGCCCTGGACGGAGCGACTGCCACTCGTCCTCCTCGCCCTTCGCAGCACGATACGCACGGACGCTTCTTGCTCCTCAGCTGAGCTCGTTTTTGGCACGACCTTAAGGCTTCCTGGCCAGTTTTTCGACGTGTCTCCGGTACCACCAATGGACGTCGCTGATTATGCCAGTCGCCTCAGGAACGCCATGAAAGACGTGTCTCCTATCCCACCACGTCAACACTCACGCCCAAGTTTCGTCAGTCGTGAACTGCGGGATTGCACACACGTCTTCGTACGGCACGATGCTATCAGACCACCACTACAACCGCCTTACGACGGACCCTTTAGAGTCATCAAGCGTTGCCCCAAGCATTTTGTCCTGCTGATTAATGGACGCGAGGACAGTGTCTCCATTGACCGCATTAAGCCGGCCTTCCTCGACACCGACGCCGTCCTCACAGACGACAAGCCATCCTCCAACACCAGACGAACGCGCTTCGCAACAGTAGCAACTACCAGCTACTCATAAGGATCGCTCCTTCGCGCACTGGCTACCTCGCTAGAGGGGGGGCCCTATGGCGAGCCGTCAACGCGAGAGAAGACGACGAAGTTGCGCTTCAGCTGCTCCGCACGTTCGAGCCTAGCGCGTGAGAAGAAGACGCCCGCAAGAACGACAGCGGCTGTGGTTGTACATCGGAGAGCAAGCAGCAATAAAATATGTGGGAAAGTGAACGCCTCACGTCATCCCACAGATTAATAATGCATCGAGTTCAAGTAGTTTGGGTTGTACTGCTTCCTTGACCACAGTTAGGCCTTGTTATTTGATTTGTTGAAGAGAACTCAGTTGGAGCTCTTTTATCGCCTGTATTTCGTCATTTTGTTTCTGTATGAGTGGCATGAGTGTTTTGATGACGAGGTCGGCAATCTGTTCGACCTGGGAAGGATTCGCTCTAGTGCTAGGCAGTGGGTCGTGCGTTGTAGGATGCTCTAGTGTATCGGTTTCCATGGAGTTAGGTTCCGTAGTGCGAATTTCTTTGGCGCTCATAGGTGTGTGGCTAGGTGTTCTAGATTTCAATGCTCTCTCGAGCTGTTCGATCTTTCGTTGCTGTTTTAGGGGCGAAGCTCCTTAAGGCGGCACCCGTTCGTCCCTCGTAATCGTCGTCATCGTAGTAGTCCGTAACAAGTCTTACGCTTTGACCTCCAAGGTGGTGCCGGTGGGAGATTTCTCCTGTGCGTTGTTGAACAATAAAAAATTCGCAGCGTGCGCGTTAACTAAAAGCCGAATTCTTCTGTCTCTCATTCCCCATTAGCAGCCATTGGCATGTTCCAGTAGGAAACGTTAGTAGAAGTAGAAGTGTAAGTGTTAGCTAAAAGCCGACTTCTTCTGTCTCTCATTCCCATTAGCAGCCATTGTTTACCTCCAAGGTAGTGCCTGGTGAGATTTCTCCTGTGCGTGATTAAACAATAAAAATTTTGTTCAAAACGCCGTTGATTGATGAAATAAACCAACGAAAGACGCCAGATGTTTTGTAAAAGCAGAACGAAAGAACGCCAGATGTTTTTCTTAAAGTGTAGTAGTAGTAGTTGTATGTAGCCACCTCGCCCGATCGTCAACGGGCGAGGTGGACCGGCAACGGCGCGAGGACCCTGCCGTACGAGAGTTAAATCACACTAAAAGACATACTTTGCGGGCGATACACTCTAGTGAGCTTTCAACTTTTCGTCTTAATGTACATGATAAAGAAATTATTTCTACGAAAAACGCAAGGCACACCTTGAGCAATATATTTGGTTTTGGGACGCTAAATGGAACCATGAGGCGATGCGAAGCCGGAGCACTTGCACGATCGCGTTCCGTTGGCTTTCGTTGGGCATGCTACCGACCTCGCGTCGTGGAACGCGCGTCCTGTCTTCCCTCTAGCCTTGCCTTTAATTCGCACAGGGCGAGCGGGGAATGCGGTCGCTCTTGGCGCTCTTTCGCTCGGGAGCGGACTTCTTCCTTGCATTTCACCGATCACAAGTGATAATGAAGGGACCACGTAAACCAACAGTACAATAAAAGTTTGATGTTTAATATATACACGATGTTTCACACTCTTTATATTATGTACTGGGCGCATTTCACGGAAGAGTTTCACGGTTTACAGATGATTCCCTCCGTAGCTTCGCCCCACTCATCATCATTCACCCCGTGGATATGCTGTGATTTTTTCTAGGAGTAGTTGCTGCGAGGAGATGGTTTTGTGTAGTTGAGTTATGGTTTGTTCGTATTCCTGGTTAGTGGGTTGAGTGGGAGCTACGGGCTCTGCCCAGTCTACCTGGGGGTTTTTTCTGGCTTGCTTTGGGCCACGGCTGCGGCTACGGCTGCGGTGTTTCCCGGTAGTAGCTGCCGGAGACGCAGGTCTGGATTTCGGGTTCGGCCCCGGGGATTGTCCTTCACTATTCTGGTGTTCGGCATTCTTCGTGGCTCCGCGTTGTCGAGATGGAGACCGTGATCGGGAAGCTCGTTGATTTAGGTTCTCTTGCGTGGGTGTGGTTTAGGGGTTGCTTTCGTTGTCGTAGCGGTGGCCTTTGCTGGCTGGCCAGAAGCGTTTAGGGCACTGCCGTGCTCCTGTCGTGTGTGGTGCGTTGCATAGAAGCCACCCCGACAGGCACTCGTGATCCGCAAGGTTTACGTCGCCGCCTTTCCCGCAGCTGGGACAGCTGTTTGGTGGGGTTGATGGGTTAGGGCAGACGTCGTTCCGATGTCCGATGGTACCACAGCGAGAGCATGTGGGAACTGTTTTACGATATTTCTGAACAGGGCTGTTTTCTCCGAAGATGAGCACGTTTCTTGGGATGTTGGCGTGTTCGAATGTAAGTACCACTAGGTTGGTTGTACCGAGGCGCCTTGCCCCAATGACTTTGTTAGCAGGAGATACGGTGCGTTCCACTATGTAGTCCGTTGAGATGGGGTTGGCGATTCTGATGACGCCCCTACCCATTTTGTCGGTAGGCTTCAGGTAACTGTGAACTGGCACTGACTTGTCTGGAAAGACCAGAGTTGTAATCTTCAGTATAATGTGTATGAGGTCCTCGCGTGGAGTGTTGATCACAATGATGTTTTGATCCCAGATAGGGTAGAGACCGTATTGGGTGAAGTCAATGTGCGGGTCTGTTGCTTCTGTCGCTTGAAGGAGCGCCTTGTGTATGGCTTCGGCGAAGACGCATTGACCTTTGTATTTTGCTAGGCGACACGTGACTTTGGGTTTGATTACGGCGATGAATGCATCCGGGTTCAGTCGGGGCGCATAGCGTGGGTGCCAGGTCTCCTCTTGGTTTGTGTTGGTCGGTGGGTTATTGTTGCGGTTGGTGACCGTAGTCCTGTCCTGATCTTGGGCGCTACGTTCGTTTGGCGTTGTTTCTTTTGTGGTCGCGCTCCTGCGCTTGTTGATGTCTTGGATAACCTAATTTGTGTATGGCGTGAAGGTTGAAGTGCTTGGGGTGCTATTTTGAAGGAACTGCATGGTTTCCGCGTCATAGCCTTGTGTTACAGAGCCGGTCGCTGAGGTGGATGCCATGACGGCTGCTCGGTGGCTGCTGCGCCACCCAACTAGGCCTTAGGCCAAGTGAGCGTCCACCGTGACAGTCACGATTTGCACTAGATATCTGGTGAACGGAAGGTCCCACCTGGTTGGTATGAGGATCCAAAAAAAGCCCTGAGCTTGATGAATCCAATGGCTGTTTTGGCAGGGGTGTAGTCCTCGGTAGTTGCAGCGAAATAATTTCCCGAAGATGGAGCGAGCGAGCGAAACATGCGTCCGCTCTCGACGCTCTTGTAGTAGTATATCTTCTCCTGAGGTCGCGCGCTCTCCGGTTTTGCTCGCCGCCCAAAGCAGGATGCTACAACGGCATTATGTGGTGTTACGTCACATAACGTGACGCCAGAATGAGTGACGTCATGTCGTTGAATCTGGCTCAGTGCTGTTGTTTATTGATTTAATAGCACTGAACTCTGTTTCGTATGAAACATTACAACTGGTGTGAACTGAACTCTTTGCAGCAGTCTTGAAGCGTGTTTGAGACTGCGTGGCTGTGCGATGAATCCAGAGTAATTTTTTGATGTCTCGCACAAATGCTTCGTACATCACTTTTTGTTGTTTGGACAACAGCATTGAGCCAGAAGTGCTGAGAAGTGTATTAACAAAGAGTGATAAGAAAGCTGACAACGTCTAAAGAAACTAACAAGGTCTAAAACAATATAAACTACTGAAATAACCAAGAGTCGATCTCAATAATTTACCTGAAATCGTGGAAAACTCTTCTGTTTGCCAGCGCCCACCAATGACATTGATTGCGGACATGAAAAATTAGTTTTTCGCTTTAAACAAAATTTACACAAATAAAAATTTCCACATCATAAAGAAGACGTTGGAGCATGTAATGAACCTTCTCATATATTTTGATCGCGAGGGCTTTGATGCTTAAATTACTAGTGAATTTCCCGAAACAGTCACTTTTTGTGAAGTTTGCAAGCATTTATGTGAATAAATGTTTCTTTACATATGTTGAAAATATTTTCAGCAGATAACATACCCTGTCGAGTGGTAAAAAAGCTAAAAAACATGGCTGATCCCTTCGTCATAGGAATCGGTATAACGCGAAAGAGACACGTGTCTTCACAGAAGTATTTGATTGTTGATTGCGTACTGATGTATGACAGCTTGTACAACGTCTATAGGTGTTTCAAAGTTATATGACCGTTTGACATTGATGCACCCACGATTTCGCCTAGTGGCACATTTCCATCGCGACGACTAACGCCCATGATCATGATTTAACCATTGTCGTAGCTGTAGTTGTTAATATATAACTGGACACAGCATATCGTGAATCCCGCGCAAAGATGGCATCAACAATCACATAATAAACGCTGGTACGCAATATGCACTTCTTTAAAGCGTCGTCCATTGAGGAGAGAAACAGCGTGGTGTGCGCTTCCGAGTAATAGGGTAACCTACGCCTGTGCTCATGCATACATTAGCACACTGTGCTTTAGCAATCCGGGAGGCCGATATTCGTACCTTCAGCAGTGAACGCGCGAAGCCCTTCCGTTTCCCGTTGGCCTCTGTCTCGCTCCATCGAGGCACGACGTTCGCCCGTCAACATCGTTGCCTTTCTGCGGCGCTTATTGCAGCAGTTCTCCTAGTCTGTGCCATCGCACTCGTATCAATAGATGGCCGAGAAACACCGTTGCTGCATGTGGAAGCCGCACTACGGTGAACACGCTAGCACAATGCGAAACACAAAGCGCGTAGCGGACGCACTACTACAGCGCGAAAGACAAATCGCGAAAATGCGTCGTCAGCGAATCAAATCAGCGCGCTCATGGCCTCTGCGATTAGCTTCGCCAGCGTTGCGGGAGATAATCGCAGTGGCCACGCTCCGCTGTGCTGAGTAAGGCCAACAACACCTAGGTGGCGTTGGTAGGGCGCGTTGATGCCAGCGTCCCTACGAATGCTGGCATCGAGACGCCGTATTGCTGAGACTACCAAAGCGTTTATTGTCGGTGCTCGTTAATATCATAATGCAGTACTTCGCTTCTCCGTTCGTACGCGGCGGCACCGCCCTGTCAAACCAAGAGCGCAGGTACAGGGAGGAGTGTGGGATATAAAAGGCGCGTCTGAGAAGCTCTCCGCGTATCGTCGGTGGCACAGTTAACCAACTGTGCCACCGACGACACCGGTTAGGCGCCCGGCATCTGTAGTTGCGGACCGAGAGGTGGTGGGTTCGACTCCCGAGTCTGCTAACTTACGAAACCTTTTCTTTGTATTCTGCCCGTCTACGTTTTAACAACGTCATATCCGTGACGGAAATACCTCAGTGAAGTCTTGGTGGACCCTTGCATAAAACACTTTCATGTTAAAAATTTTTGCGGCTGAAGCATTGCCGCTGTTTTTACAAAAAATCTCTTAATTTGCACCTTTTTTTCTCCTTTTTTGCTAAGCCTATTTAAACCAGAAAATTAATTTATGGTTTTACTTGTGACGTCACGTGAAAGAAAAAAATCGGCAGATCCCACGCGTTGTGGGAATCGTTTTCATGGGAAGCAGTCAGCGAGTACTTCTATGCTGTATCTTATTGCTTTGATCCAGGCGTTGCGAGGTTGAGCGACGTGTTTTTGTAAGTGTGTGCTGTATGTAGTAGCTGTGTGCTCATCGTGGGCTTGCCAGGCACGTCGACAACACTGCCGTTTAAAGAGTAACTTACGGTGCGACGTAACGTCAGCCCTCACGTTAGAGTACATATGCCAGTATTATCGAAAGTAAGTGCACTTTATGGGGCAGTCATGTGAATATCATACGTTCCTTTCGTTAATGTATTCCTCCCGGGTCGAGCAATACTTCAATATAGCTTGCTGAATCACAGGAATACAAATGTAATGTTTCTTAGACTGCTATAAAGCGGAGCCAACACTAGAACCACCGACGTTAACCTCATATGAGGCCTGTATCGTAGGAGTAGATATGCAGTGTTTATTGCTTTCTTGTAAAATTAGATAGCCAGAACCACAACTACAATTGACGTCGCACCAACAATACAGCTGTATAAGCTCTTTTTCCAAACCTGTTTATAGACCTGTCGTGGCTCTGTGGTAGAATACGTGACTGCCACGCAGAATTTTTGCGTTCGATTCCTGCTCGGATCCAGTTTTTTATTCTTTCCATTCGTCGGGTCAGTGCTTCCAATGTCGGTTTTTCTTAACGCTCTCGCCTTTAAATTAACCGGCATCTGTTCTCCCTGTTCCTGGGTAGACACGTGAGATCTGCCGAAATTTTCATGTCATGACCCAACAGTCATATTCGTCAAATCCTCTTACCCTCCCGTGCCAATTTTGGTCTACACCAAGTTAAGGAAGCGATCATAAGAGCACCCAGACGTACGCGGCTAGATAGATACGTAGTTGGAAACGCGGAAAGTGCCAAAGGTGCGCAATGAAATGCTTCGCATTCAACAATGACAATAGGGTGCCTTAAAATAGAATGAGCCGTTGTACCCAGTTTCATGGTTGAATTCGCGTAATTTATTCCCACCCTGCTTTTCCTTCTCGCCGGAACGTTCAAAGGGCGGTCACGTGACCACATATTTTTTTGCAATGAAAATACCTTACCAAAATCGCATTTTATGAAAATCTCACTCACTTCTAGCTCAATTTTAAATGCGATTAGCGAACCTTTCGCACTTTGAGCGTTTCTTTCTATCTATCTATCTATCTATCTATCTATCTATCTATCTATCTATCTATCTATCTATCTATCTATCTATCTATCTATCTATCTATCTATCTATCTATCTATCTATCTATCTATCTATCTATCTATCTATCTGTCTGTCTGTCTATCTATCTATCTATCTATCTATCTATCTATCTATCTATCTATCTATCTATCTATCTATCTATCTATCTATCTATCTATCTATCTATCTATCTATCTATCTATCTATCTATCTATCTATCTATCTATCTATCTATCTATCTATCTATCTATCTATCTATCTATCTATCTAGCCGCCTACATCTGGGTGCTCTCATGATCGCCTCCTTAACTTGGTGTATACCTAAATTGGCATCGTAGTGTAAGAAGATTTGACGAATATGACTATCGGGTCATGACATGAATAATGTGAAAATCCTGTCGCTTACGTCGTCAAACCCTTTCCTCCAGACACGTATGGCACATACCCGTTTACCACGGGCCGCGGTGTACGGGTATGCGCCACAGGTGACGGACAGTTTATATCTAACCAGGAACGGCGAGAACACACATTCGTAATTTAAATGCGAGAGTGTCAAGAAAAAAATGGCCGCGTATCGGCGTGCTTCGCTGAAAATGTCGTGAAAGACGATAGTTTTTCGCCGGACGTACTACATGTGTCCCCCTCCTCTATGTTGAATCGCAGCATCTGGCTCATAGCGTCGCATTTGGAGCGCAGCCCAAAAAGCACTAGCATTTTCAGCGCACCGTAAGAAACACTAGGGTCTTTAGAATTGCGCATTTATGTATATTCTAGTAAAGGAACACACCACCTAATACTTGCGTATTGATGTTGCGCCTCAGATATGCGTAACATTTCTTTTTGGATCGACAATGTTCACAAGTATGAACGGCGCTACCAGTTCAAGATGGCTGGGCGTTCAGCAAGTGGCTAAACTTTGGCCGAGTGGCTGAATCGGGTGACAAACAGAAATACCAACGGACAGACAGACAGACCAAAATTTCTGCGTTGAAGTATCCCAAGAAAGGCTATCGTCTAAAAAAAACCGACATCGGCAGCGTTGCCACGACGAATAGCGAGAATCAAAACTAGGATGCCAGCAGGAATCGAACCCAAGGATTCGGCGTGGCAATCAGGTATTCTACCACAGAGCCACGCCAGGTCTAAAAGCTGGTTTGGAAAAACAGCTCATATTGCCGGTGAAACGTTAATTGTGGTTGTGGTGCTGGCTATCTAATTTTATAACCAAGCAATAAACGCTACATATGTACTCCTACGATGCAGACGTCATGTCAGGTTGACGTCTGTGGTACCAGTGCTGCCAGTGCTGGATCCGCCTTTGTAGCAGTCAAAGATTACATTTGTATTCCTGTGATTCAGTTAAAGTTATACAGTATGAAGAACAACAGTAAACTGCTCTGAACGGGGGAAATCCTCCAATGAAGCAGTACGTATGTACTGTGCATCAGTAAGAAGAAAGGTCATTACAAGACAAAAATATTGAAGGTAACAGGATGACAGCCGTGGAAAATAAGAGCAGTTTATGTACAAGCACACAGCGCGCATGGCTGTAAGGTCACTTGATATGACACATTTGAAAATAAAAAAAAAATACACACTGTACTCTGTAATGTTAACATTGAATACTTGAAAATTGAAGAAGCAAAAAGAAAATCACCATAGAAAGTTCGTAAACCCAGAAGGTCTTTTTCGCGATCTTTTCGATGGACGCGACTCATGTGCGATTCGTCGCCAGATGTTGTATCGACACGGCCGAACGGGACGACGACAAAGGGAGAACAAAGGTCCCGGCGCCCGGAGAGCCGGCCGGGAATAAGAAGGAGCAGCAGCCGAGACCCAGGCGGAACTCTTTATTCCCAACACAGCATGTCCTTAAAGGGACAATAAAGGCAAATAACAATTTATGTCAGAGTGAAAGCTCAATGTATGACAACGTCTAAAACGTCTATATTTTCAACAGCAGTGCGCTACTTACCGAGAAATTAAGCTAAATGTATCACACGATGAGCGCCACGAGTGGGACATTTTGGAAATGATCTCTATGACGTGAGAGAGTACGACTACAATTATTCACTCGTAATCAAACTGGCTGCAATAAAAAAAGAACCTTCCGTGCACCAAGAGACGTAATAAAATGCAGCTTGTTCGTTTCTGTTTGATTCATTGAAAAAAAAAAAAAAACCCTCTTAGGCGTTGCCATCGGGAACGGCGCGCGGGGTTCAAAGGTTCCGTTTTCGCCGAACTGTGCTTCGCCCGGCGCCCTGCTTCGCTATCGCGGTCGCGTCTCAGTGGTAGTTTCGGTATCGCGTAGTGCCGCGTGTGCTTCGCGCGCTCGTGAAGTCGCTCTGAGAGAAAGTTCGACAAAAATTGGGGGACGCCTAAGCTTCGCCTTTAAGAGTTGAACGCGATAGCGATATCCTGTTCCTAGTGCGCAGTTCGAACACTACGAGTATTTAACAGAATGCGCGCACTAAGGTGTGTGCTTTATGTAATGGGTAGCATGCTTTAAACCAGGAGCAATTATGCGCGAGAAACTTTTTCGAAGTTGCGATGCACCCACTACGTGGTCCTAAGGGAATACGCGCTGTGTGTGCCTTTTGTGTTGGGTGGCTGTCTTTAAACCACGAAGTCGTTATGATATTGACATGGTGTGACGCCCGATGGCAATGTACGCTTGTACCACGCAATATTACTGCGATATTACATCTCGTACTGTGACACCTGTATACAGGACGCGTATTTTCGGAAGCATGAAAGTTACTTTCAGTGCAGCTCCAAGTAGAGGCGTGGCTGTGTGTTAGAACACCTGCTTGCCACGCAGACGGCCTGGGTTCGATTCTCACTCGGACCCAACATTTTTATTATTTATTTTATTTGCAGCTTTTTCCATTTTTCGCTCACGGACAAGATGATGATTTTTTGCTCACAACCAACGGCCCCGACGCCGACGGCGGAATTTCTGCGATACGAGCTCTTTAACGCTATCGCGTTAAAATGCCGCATGCATGTGATGTTGCCGGATGCCCGAATGGTGCACGCCGCCAGTGCACGCCGCCGCGCATTCAAGGCGGGCAACGTTGGGCACGGCAACAGTGACGTGAGAAAAACCGCTTACAGGCGGGTGATTTGAAGTCGGCTAACGCGATGCGGACCACTAAAACGCGATATTATTTGAAAATAAGCACTTCCTTGGCACAAAAGTAGCACTACGAGGTTTCCGGACCGCTATTTCAACAATCAACGTCGACTTAATATTTGCCTTTGGTGTCCCTTTAAATACAGCACTACAGCGCCTCCTAAGGGCGGCATTCATATGTCTGAAACTGGAACCGGAACTGACCCCGACACCATACCCACCCATTGCAAAAAGCTGAACAAAGATTCATTGGTCGTCACCAGCTACGGGAGCATCAGCAGAGGCCCTCGATGACGCGAGAGCCAACGCTTGCAGTTACTAAAGCACAAACGTTGCAGTTGCGTAGTTTTGCACCAGGCGTCACGCCACTTAAAACCACGTAACATGTCCGCGCAATGAAGTTGCCCATTTATTACAAGGAGCTCAGATACTATTCGTTATGATCATCATCATCATCTACAGCAGCAGCAGCAGTAGCAACGCCAGTACCGAAGCTAAATCCCAGTTCATCAATAAAGTACAATCCTTCCAGAGAAAAATAAGTTGCCCTTTTTGCAATCTTAGTGCGCTAAACTCCTCCTTCCGAAAAGCCGTTAGAGACTGGAATTTCTTGGATTAATTTAGTGTTGTTCAGCCCAGGCTAGAATTTTTAACTGAACTCGTGAAAGAAGCTATTCGCCACTGGCATCTTGCGCGGTCGGCCGCCAAACATTCGCACGACAAGCAGACACGCTAGCGAACAAACCCACTATGATTGAAACTTCAGTTATTCACTGAAACAATTGCAATATTTCCTGTCAAGTGTAGACTGACGCAACTGGAGCACATGGTTTGATCACAACAGGGAGCCACCAGGTGATCATAACAGGGAGCCAAGTGCTCCTCGGGTCCTAGAATTAGCAAGAGCTACATCCACGACCTCGGGGCTCCACTAACAGAAAGGAGCTCGCAAGTGCAACAGCCGAGTACTGCTATTTATGCTCTTTCTCCGTCAAATTACTCATTTGTTAAGGTGTATTGCCTCTTAAAAGAGCAATTTGATGGTGATCGTGATGACCATGATAATGCCAAATATAGATTTATTACACAGCAACTGAAAAATAGCTCAAAGTAATAATAAAGGAGACCCGTTGTCCTAGCGCCTTGGTTACCTCATAATGAATGCATGTCCACTTTGAAGCGACACAGCATTCGAAATCGGGCACACTAAAGCGCATAAACCTGAAGGTTAAATTTTATAAGCGTATATATGTGAAAACATGCATTACCCTTTAATGCACACTGGATGGGAAGCCATAAATAATATTGAGGCTATCGATCCGCCCTACTTCACAGCTGGAGGCAAGTAGTCTTCGGCACCGAAACAGTGCCATCTCGGCAATCAAAAGCTTTTACGAAACTGGGAGAATTCCTTACGGCCCGGTTGATGTCTGTTTCGGGCAACAACCGAACGAATGAATCACAGTGGTTGTACACCCACATAAGATAACAGAGTTGTCCTTCAGTCATCGTCACCTTGCCCACAGTGTGGCTGTTGCCCCAACCTTCCTGGCGCTCTGGGTCAATGACTGAAGCGAAACCCAGTGAAAGGCTAAATGCCTTTAGCCAACCGCGGTCATCCTCTTCGCTGTGGTTTGACGGCTCTATTCTGCGAAAGCACGTGCGCCGAGCTTCGATATTACTAAGGGTCTCCTGCGTCCAGGTAGTCTTCTCAAGAAGGAACGACCACACTTCCGTAGCCATACCTACTCCAATGGCGGGAATGTTGACTGCCCTTCTGGCGCTGGCGTTTATCTTCAGCAACATGTAAAGGTTAGAAGGAACGAAGACGACGTTGTCCCGCCTGATGACTTCTGGTCTGAAGAGATGACGAACGCCGGGAATGTCTTTAGCTACTCGGGCTTTCCTCAGGTCGAATGAATATGATCGAGCTAATAGCAAATTTTGAGCGAACGAATGTGAAGTGTTAAAGTTGGGAACATGGAGATCAGACACCGCTACCTCTTTCGGTAGCATCAGCTTCATTCCTTTCAGGTATCGAATTACTGATTTTTTGTCGCTACTTGAAAAAAGGCCGGGCGTCGAAGAAGTCATAGCTCTCGCAGCGACATTGTCGACGACGTAGGAGAAGTAGTCGCGAATGTAGTCGTCAGACGTCTGCGTCGATATGGCTTCGGCTTTAAAGACTTCCTCTAGCTCGCATACGGCAAGCTCGTCGCAGGATGGCAGGTAGTCGCCAATGCGGGCGTCATCCATCACGGCACGCATTTCTTCGTAGGCGTTCAGGGACGTGCACGTGACGATGTATGCGGCAGCAACTTGCCGATTCGCTGCATTCGCCATTGCACTGAGCACGTCGTTCAGCCTGTCACCTTTAGCCTGACGTACAGTGCTCACGTTCGGATATGCGGGGGACACGAATTCTGAAACTATATCATTCCAAACTTTGTTTGGTAACGCGGAAAATGGCGAGTCCATCAGGCTCTCCTTTAAGTTCCCTTCGTCTTCCCGGCTTCTAAGTTTAGACATAGCCTTGCCGAAATCCACAACGTGTTCTGCTTGTATTGTTGTGTTCCAAATTTTGTTGAAAGCCTTGACGATCGCAGCGGCTGTTAAGTTCCTGGACGCTAGTATTGCATCGCACTTCGCGTTTCTCACCAGGCTCAACTCCGACGGAGAATCGTCGGATGCCGGTGAGATCGGGACAAAAGAGACACCCGATGGGAGCCCGTACCTCAAGCTGGCCTCCGCGAAGAAGCGAACGATCGTTGGAAGGTCCGCGACGGAAAGAACAGCTCTAGCCCAGGTCGCGATCGCGGACGTCATGTTGAGGATGGCGGCTGGCACCACCTCGAGCGGCACTCGTTTCGCGGTGATCCCCGAACGCAGAGCGGCCAGCAACGCACCAGCGTCGCTTCGTCTCGATGAGAGTCGCAGCAGTCGCACCAGCCTCCACTTCATGAACATGCGGAACACGGGCGACATGTAGTTGGAGTTGGGGTCCTCGTGCCTGGAACAGACGTAGCCGTAGAAGTCTTCACACAGGTCGCCGCTGGCATTGAGCACGGACGCCACTTGCGCAGCTTCGTCTATGCAGCAAAAGCCTCGAGGCCCGGCCGTCTCGTCGGTGTCGTTGTGCTTCATGGCGCTGGTTGTCGTAGACCGGAGGATGAACCCCATGAGGATGACGGTGAGCACGGCCAGGGTGGCCGCGACCACCAGCACTATTACGAGCGGACTCGTCTTCTGTGCTTGAGAGTGATGGGTCTCCGTTTCTTCAGTACTAGGGACGCTGAGGGTTCTGAGGGACTTCTTCTTTCCTCCCATTGTTGAAGGTTTGTTGATCTAAGGTGATATGGTGCAGCGAGTAGGGTAGAGTAGAGTAGACCCTAGAAGTTGTGGCTCATGCCCACACTGGAGGATTGGCCAAGAACTGGTTAGTTTTTAAAGGCAAATTTGAAGTTGAAGTTCAAGCTTTGTTTGATTAATACGGCAGAGGTGTAAATGAATTAGAATTAAGATAGAATTAAGATTCTCACAAGTAATAATAATATAGAATAGAAATGAAGCAATAAAACCGATAATTTGGGAAAAGAAAGAAAAGAAAATAGAAATAATAATTCGAGCCGCTAATACAATCAAGTGCAAGATCGTCTTCTTCCTCTACTTTAGAGGGCATTCAACTGGAGCTCTGCAATTTGAAATTTTGATTTTCAATTAGCGAAAGCTAGGTAGGATTACGTTCTTAAAAAATTGTAGACATCAAAACTTCCTACAATAACTTTATTTGTTTTCTTGGACGGCCGTATATTGGGCGCCCTAATAACGACCGGCAGGCAGACGATAGCGTCCTCAGTAATTTATTATAACACAATTTACACGACGCATTTGATGATTTCGAAAACTTCGGCCAAGTGGTTAAAAATCTCCAAGCGACAACATGAAAAAATTTCACGCGGTGTACCAAAGCTATGACGTTAGAAAACAGATGTACCCATAGGCCTGCGCAGGGTTCGCCGTTAGGTGGAGCCAAGTTTCACCACAGCCCTCCTCGCCCCACTGGACGAGTCCAAAAGAAAACAATAAGTTTTGCCATGGATAAAAAAATCGCAAGGCCTGCGCAAAACACGCAGCACAGTCAAAGCGAAAGCTGGACGAGCGACCTTTCTTGAGCCCGTTGTGGACTGTAATACAATACAACTACACATGCAAGGTACCCACTATGCCATTTTTCGTCATTCTGCGGAGAACCGTGGTACCCGCCATAGTCCTGTAAGTCATTATGTGCACTTTGTGCTGTGGCTGATAACGATGAAGAATTATACCTCAGCCCTTTGTAATGGATTGGACGCATTCAACGACCGACTCGTTTCGCAATTCGCATTTTGGGAAGCCTGGTTGTTATTTTACTCTTCGACCAAGCTATATTCTTTGCCAGACACGATCCTTGTATAGTGTCGCCAGGCCTGTTTTATTTCAAGGCGAAAGCCTTAATTGTCTCATACTCGCGGCGTCCGCCGTCCGTCCCTCCGTGCCCTGGAGCGGTGCCAGCTCTGGCCTTTCCCCCTCACACTCTCAGCAATTACGTGATGGCACAGCGGCGCATAGCAACAGTTGCGCATTGCTCCTTCCAACGCGCGTTGCGCAACTGTTGAGCAACGTGGCGGCGGCGCCCAGCGGTGGCGTCTGTCCGTCAACACGCAACAGTTGCGCATCGCCCCTTCCATCGCACATTGCGCAACTGTTGCGCAACGCGGCGTCGCCGCATCCAGTCGAGTTAGTTGGATGGCTCCCAAGCGGCCCGCTGATGATTCCACGGCAAGCGGTTCGGAGAAGCTCCCCAAGAATGTGGATTCCCCCGATACCATGGCATACTCTGTCCAATGGCCACACGCTTTCGCCGAACACACTTTGGAATTTACAAAGTGTCCTTCAATTTTACTCTTCCACCATACAATATTAAACATTAAATCATAAATCATAGTACTGTTTATGAAGTTGGGAAGCACCCCCTATGCCACTAATCGTCATTCTGCGGAGCAGCGTGGCACCAGCTACACATCTGTAAGGCATTATGTGCACTTTCTTTGTGCTGTGGCTGACGACGATGAAGAATTATGGCTGAGTCCTTTGTAGTGGGTTGGAAGCATTCGACGACCCAGTTGCTGCGCAATCCACATTGTGTAACTTCTGGTTGTTACTATACTCTTCTACGACGCTCTATTACACATGTTAACACGATTCCTTGCCCGACATGACGCGTCTATAGGATCTTTTTAGAAATGAGCTTCAAGCGCCGGCGTGGCTCTGTGATAGAAAAATCGAATGCCACGCAGAGTGCCCGGGTTCACATCCTATCTGGACGCAGAATTTTACAGCGAAAGCTGTTATGAGATCATTTCACCGGCCGTTTTTGGCGCCGTAGTTGTCCACCACCGCCGCCGGTGTCCGTAACCAGTATCGCTCGAAATAAGAAAAAAAAACGAAATAAGAAAAAAATTTCCAGGATGGAACGAGGTTCGAAACTAGGCCCTGTGCGTGGGAGCCCAGTATTCAACCTCTGAGCCATGCCGGTGCTTCAAACTGCTTTGCAAAAAGGTCCTACGCAGGCTTCATGTCAGGAAGGAACTACATTAGCATATACAATATAGCGTGGTAGAAGAGTAGAATAAGACCAAGTGTCGCACAACGCGAATTCTGTAACCAGGCGTCACACAATGCGAATTGCGCAACGAGTAGGTTGTTGAATGCTTCCAACCCATTACAAAGGGCTTTGCCATAATTCTTGATAGTCATCAGGCACAGCATCAACAAAGTGCGCATAATGCCTTACATGCGTTTAGCAGGTACCTACGCTCTCCGTAGAATGGCCAAAAATGGCACAGTGCCTGCTGCCCTACTTCTCAAAAATTACACTGATTTATAGCGTAGTGGGTTCCTCGCAAGTGCACTTGTATTGGTTGCCAAGGAAGCCCATAAGCGCATTAATCACTTCCTCGGGGTCTCAGTAAAATTACAATGATTTATAGCGTAGTGAGTTCCTCGCAAGTGCACTTGTATTGGTTGCCAAGGAAGCCCATAAGCGCATCATCCATTTCCTCGGGGTCTCAGTAAAGTTCTTCGCCCCCCCCCTCCCCTCGTCTCTCTCCCACGTCAACGTATGTTATACAGCATGACGGGAGAGGGAAATAGCGACCGGGCGTCACCCAATGCAAATTACATAACTGGTGGGCCGTTTAAAGATGCCAACCCATTACAAAGGGTTGAGCCATAATTCTTGTTTGTCATCAGTCGTCGCGTCAACAAAGTGCACATAATGCCTTACAGACGTGTAGCTGGTGCCTCGCTTCTCCGCAGAATGACGAATAATGACTTAGTAGGCGCTTCCCAACTTCACAGAAATTGTGATTTATGGCGTAGTGGGTACCTTTCAAATGTACTTGTATTGTAGCCCCAGGAGAGCGTAACGGGCTCTAGAAACGCCGCTCTTCCAGCTTTCGCTGTGACTTTGCTGCGGTTTCAGCGCAGGCCTGGCGTTTTGTTCTTATTTCCATGTTTTTTTTTTATTTCGCGCGATATGGTTTACAGATACCGGCGGCGGCGGCGGACAACTACGGCACCGAAATGGGCTGTTGTTGCGATCTCATAACACCATTAGCTGTAAAATGAATGTCAAGCCGTAACTTGTTGCTCATATCGGTCTGCCTTTTCTTTCGGGCTTTCCGGGGGTAACGGTGGGAAGTAAAATGTTCGTGCAACGCAACGTCAGGTCTCCTCGGCCGTCATTATTGACAAAAAAGCTGCATGGCTCCGTTGACGGCATAGGTTCCAACAACGACGGCATAGGTCCAACTCAGTAAAGATATGAAGCTAACTTGGCGCCTTCCTTAGATAATTAGGGGGCATTCCCCCCTCCCCTGTGTATACACCATTTTACGGACGCACTCACGCGCCGCCATCTTGGACTGATAACGCTGCAGTTTTGTATCCGTATCAAATAAACAAACAGTGCTACGGTGACCTCGCACGCACGAAAACTCTTGGGCCGGTACATTCAACATTTCATGACCATGATTGTTTCATTTACGACATAGAAAGCCGGCGAAACAATCGCTTATCAGCCCATGATGGCGGCGCCCATGAATCGAAAGCTCAGCCAGGTGGCGTTGCGGCGCGCGCGTTTCGCCGCATTTCTTGCAATAACCGGTCGCTGGTCTCCATGCACCCGCCTTTTGACCGCGCTCTCTCAGCCCTTTCACGCGCCCGGCACTCGCTGTCGTTTCCTCGTCGGGCACGGGCAGCCTCACGTGTCGCTTGCGATGAAGGTTTAAAAAGATATGAGAGATGGCAAAAACATTTTGACGTTGTGAATCTCACCAGAGGAGAGCGGTTGATCGACCGACCACCTTTGCGGCAGCGAGTAGGTCGTCCAGGACGATGCTGTTGTGCGAGCGCTACGTGCGTGTTGATGGTGAAGGGCCACATGTCTATGACATGACTAAGGAGGTGACTGCGCGTGTTCTGTAATTATGTTGCCAGTAAAACGCACCTTCGTTGCGTCAACCATGTCCGCTCGGAGCTGTCAGCAACCAACCACCACGCTTTCGCGTGAGTTTGTATTGCGCTCGACTTTCGATCGCTTGGATGCCAAACTTGTCGTGCGGCTTTAAGTTTATTATGAGCTCAGTGTGAAGAGCACAAGTTTACGTCTGCCCTGTCGAGTCGCTGGCAGCACTTCAATACGCAGTGTACAGTTTCACGGGAGTTTTACGTTTGCCGAGGTTTTTATCGAATGATAACAGCGTCGCATAGTAAGTTTAACGCCACCTTTGATTTTTTACAGCTGCCTTGTAAAGCCTAGTGATGCGAGCAAGAAAAATGTTTCATGCCCACTTCGTTCATGCGTGCTCCTTGCAGCGGCGTGTTTCATTTTGGACGATATCGACGCCTGATCACGCACCGTGTTCGCTGATTCAAATATCGCTTTGGTTGTTTCGACAGCTCGCTTGGTTAGCATCATACAATGCAATACTCATTGTCGCGCATGTTTATGACTACGCCGAGATGTCCCGGACGATAACCAAGTCTGATTTCTCGAAACCAGCGAAAATTTTATTGCGGCCTTGGTTTCCTTTTTAGCTCGTTTCCGTAGCGGCAGCTGTAGATTGTCCGCGGCTCACGCGCATGCAAGGCTATAATATTTTAACTGCCGATATCATTACGAGGCACACCGTGGTGGGGGCCTTCGGATTAATTTCGCCCACCTGGGGTTCTTTAACGTGCACCTAAATCGAAGTACGCCGGTGTTACTGCATTTCGCTCCCATCGAAATGCAGCCGTCGTATGCGGGAATCGAACCAACGACTTCGATCTTTGCAGCGCAACACCTCAGCCTGCTAAGGAATCACGGCGTGTGGGATGCAAGACCAGTATAAACGCTCAGTGTAAACATGCCGCTTAATTCTGTTTAGATTGAGCTGCGACGGGAAATGTACCGCCATCGGCTGAATAAAATACTTGTAGTAATCACGGTACGGTATTTAAACTGTAGCGTATTAAGCTAACATGCTCCGCTGGTGTCACATTACAAATGGCTGATTCGTAAAGCCAGCGCGGAATCTCGAAATGTACAGTGGCTGTCTATTTGTTGCAGCTTCGGTTCACAAACGCCCTTCCCTTTCAAATGAGCACGGCCATAGCCTTTCTCCCCGTTAATAGTTGGTAATACTGTGCACGACAAAAATTACTTCAAGCTGACACGACTGTGAAAGCATCGCTTATTGCGGCGAATTGTCATGATCCACTGTTGACGCCTCTTGCTCCTTGCACTGCTTGCATGGGAAACGGTAGAACTTGACGGACAGTTTTCGGCTCTTCGTCACTTTTAAACTTTTGTGACAGTTCACAATGCACGAGAATTGCGTGCCTGTTTTACAGGATGACGAAGAAACGGCAGCCATAGCGAGAAAAATGTGAGATAAAAGCCCCGAGGGGCACGGTTTCCGCGGGCGCAATGGGAAAATCAAGCAATCGCGACTGCTCCGAGCAACTGGAGGTTCGGTCCCTCTCCGCTGGGACGGCGGACGGCGCTGCGCAAACTTGAGCGGGGAGAGGTTCTTCGCAGTACGGTTCCACATGGTTTTCCTTTGCGCACGCATGGCCGTCCCCTAGCAACGGAGACACGCGCCTTGCGAGCGCGGCCAGATGTTCTCTGGCGCGGCCGAGAACAGGCTTGTCGGGCGTGTGGTAGTGCGGTAGTACGGTCCCTAGAATATACTAAGCGTAGTGGTAGTGCCGCATGGCCGCTGCGACTACGCTCAGCACTTGTTGAGAGCAGATTCCGTGCCACTTTTCCTGCGGCGCGGGGCACTGCGGAGCCTGCAGTGGCGACAGCACCTGAAGAAGATGTAAGGCACCTGCGGGACTTGTTAGTAGCGACTGACATTTGCGTGCGGTAGGTATATTGCCGTACTTATGGCGTTTACCGTACGGAGGTGCTGAGATGCCCCAATGAAATGGCCTGTACTGAAGTACAATAAAAACTCAGGGTCCCTTATGCACTTGTCTGAGACGACTGGAAGGTGAAAGCCATCAAGATGATGTTCTAGATGAATTACCAACCCGTTTAAACGCTCACGTTAATAGGCCTAGTTGCTGCATAACTTTGCAGGTAAGAACTTCAGCACAAACGAGGATGAATCACAAAGAGATGAGACGATCCCTGGCGCAGTGCGCATGTTCCGTCCTATTAGCGCTGAAATTCAAAATGTATTGAAGTAACATCTGTATCGGATGGAATGAATTAGCACAAGCACAGACCCTTAATATTTTCATGAAGCTAGATGCATGGGTCGCGGGCCGCTGCGGATGCCTGCATGCAGCGCATATAATCGCCCATCGTAACAGCTGCACGCCCAATACTTCTTCCAAATGTGCCCGCATGGGAGCCTTCGTCCCTTTTTGCTATTCTTCTAAGCTTGATTTCGGCTGTCGTAGAGCGACATTTTTAGTTGGGTCCTCATAGCTGTCGGCGTGCGGCGTCTGCTAGCGCGCGCTGCCCATATTTTCCAAGACAGGCGTTTGCGTGAGGCGGGTGCCAGTAAAGTCGAAAGAACAGGAAAAAATCTAGGGACTTTAGGTTCCAGCGTGCGCTGCCCATGGTTGCCAGGCGTGACCACGCATGCTCAAAGGAGACCCATGTGGAACGTACTGCAAAGAACCTCTCCCACTTGACCGTTAGAGTGCCTGTGTAAGTTTCCTCCGCTACAGGGTGGATACACTGCTTTTATAGGCGCCATATTGGTTGAAACGTTCCCGTTCGCTGGCACTGCCTGGCATACAGCGATGCAGCGCTTTCAGTAAAATGCCTGGAAATTTGGTTCAGTTTATCCGTTCTGACAGTAGGGCTCGCTCATATGTTGTTAGTAATCAATAGGTTTGGCATTTATTAATAAACGCGAAGCATTTTAAACTAAAGGCATTTTGAGCGTATCTGTCTATATAACTGGCCACCTAGGTCTTCATGCTCTCGCGGTCGTTTGATTAACTTGACGTATACCAAAATTAGCATGGCATGACCAAAGAGTATGACGAACATAAATGACTGGTCATAACACGAAAATAATGTCATGCATGTCATGTGTCATGGCATACATGACGCTGTCATGAGGCTGTAGGGGCCGTTTTATTAACTTGATGTAACCAAAACTGCCATGACATGGCAAGACGTATAAGAAACATAGCTCACTGGTCATAATATGAAAATCATGTCATGCATGTCACGTACACCACGACGTACATGACCTGGTAATGGTGCTCTAGGCGTCGAAGAGTTTTGGCGGGCAGTTTTGGCGGCACCTGGTGTCGTGGTCGCGTAATCCGCATCGTGATGGCATGTCTGAGATTCGCGTTGTTTTGGAAGGAACGGGTGTATAACTTCACACGGGTTTGTCAGTGATGCTTTGGTTGGGTCAATCCGGATGAGCTTAATCCGCGCTAATCCGGATTAGCCTAGTCTGGCTGTACTCAGTGATAAATCTGGCTAAGCAATCTCAACTTTCTAAAAATTGGCTTTTCAGGATTAGATTAGTCCGGATTAGCTTAATCCAGCTTATACCAGATCAGTTTATTGTGGCCATACTCAATCATCGAACTGGCTGGACACTCTCAACTTACTCAAAATTAACCAGTTCAAGATTAGCTTAATCCGGATTCGCTTAATCCGGGCTAATTCAGTTGGGCTGAATCTGGCCATACTCAGTCATCCAACTGGCTAGGCAATCTCTACTTACTTAAATTACTTTTTCAGGTTTAGGTTAATCCGGATTAACTGAATCCAGACAGGTGTAATCTACCCCATGGCGTGATTAACGTAATTGAATTGGATTGAACACCACTTTATTTGGTCCTGCGCATGAGGTCCTGCGTTTAGCGTAACCCTACAAAATTCATACTAATCCTGCGTAATCTGGCTTAATCGGTACCGGTAAATATTGATTGGCATCGACTAGTGTTGGTCCAAGCTTAATTGTGCCGCGATATACTGGCCTAACTTGGTTTTTTAAAGCTTAACTTGGCTTAATCTGGTAGCTTTATTGGTATCGATTAGTATCGATCAGTATTGATTGGGATCGATTAGTAGTGATTGGCTTGAGTAAGCTTAATTAGCCTTAGCTATGATCAACTTATTTTAACTTGGCATATCTAAGTTTCAGTTGGCTTAAGTAGGCATAGGCAATATGGGCCGAATTTCCGTTGACTCCTCACAGCCTAATGAAAAGCGTAACAGCTCATCTGTAATAGAAGCTTCACACAATAATTATGCCGTGCAGCTATAGCGAGAGAAGCATTTAGTTCATACATGAATTTGTCCAACAGCACGTTCACGGACAGTGATCAAAATGCACGGTCACACGCTGAGACGAGTCAACAACCGATCTCGGATATCTTGGTACTGTCTGTGGGATGCCAACGGTCGCGCTTCACTTGTGCCTCCCATTTTTTTCTTCGTTCCTTGTTACGAGGGAAGCGAAACATCCGTTGGTGTTTCGCATGTAAAACTCTACACATTGGCACACAGTAGCGTGTCATAGCGGCCAAACAACTGATTTAATAACTTAAGCAGCAACGCGTTTGGAGCACCGTCCCCGCGCTAGCCACTGCACTCCTCCTCACACATTAGAACCAATATGGCTCCCCGTGATGAAACGGCTGCGCGTAGTGGGTCAAAAGCTCTCTGCACACTGGAAGCGGAGGCGCTAGCGTAGAAGCACCCTATTCGCCTCGAGCTCTTTGAGTGGCGCCCTCTCGCGTGTGACGTCAGAGAGGGGACTCGGGTGCCGCTCTTTGAGCGCGCGTTCGCTACGTGAAGGCTGCTGTACGCTACCGGCCAGTCTCTCCTGCTCGAGTTATTGAAGCATTAGTGGGCAAGTTCATAAAGCAATTTGTACGGAATGTTCAAGCAAAATGCCCAGCGAAATCGAGCGGAGTTGCCGTCAGGAGCACGTACATTCAGTGTCAATTGCTCCTGGTGTCGTCTGCTAGCCATGAAATGTGTACATCTACATGTATGGCTACGATTTCTCATCGCGACTGTCCTGTGGCTATGGCGCACTCAAAATGACTTTCCGGCCCATTTTCGATCACTGATTTCAGCGTTCCGGCTTCGGCTACCATGTCTGCGTTGAAGCGCAATATACGTATACCGTGTGCTGCGCGTCTTCGGTTGCCAAGCCTGCTCCTCTAATTTAATTCCTTTGTTCGGAGTTTTAAGCGCATGACAATTCGACGTGTGATGTCATTCAAATAAATTAAATGGTCGTTACAGGTAACAACCTTTAATTAAATCCAAGTTTTCAGCAGCTGCCGTGTAAGCGTGTACTAAGTACTTGATGTTCAAACAATAAATAAAAATGTTGAGAGCACGTGTCAAAAGGGGATGCACGACGGTGATATGAAATAACTCTTAGGTTGTACGGAGTTGTCTTTTTTTTTGCAGCATATTTTAACCCATACGTTAATAAATCAAAGTTTGCTGACTCGTTCCCGGTCCTTTGAAAGTATGCTGAACAGAATTAGTGTAATCATACTAACGTACATAAATACAAAGCTTTCGCATCAAAATTCATAGTAAGACGTATTTGCAATAAAATAGTGTAAATCACTCTCAGCGGTGGACTCCTGATAGGGCGTGATGCGGTCACTGTACTAAAAAGACTCGCAGGGTCCCTTACGCATTTGCCTAAGAAGACTGTAATGTGAAATCCATCTTATTTTTGTTAGTTGATGTTCAGTCATTGTTCCCCGCCTCCTTCCGAATGCTTATTGGACGTAACGTGGTTTTGCACTGCCTCCAGGATGAGAGGCATTGCAGGCTTTTTACACATCGCGTGGCTTTGCATTGCCTCCGTTATCGACCCACTGATCACGGAGGCAATCCAAACCGACAATGTCATGTGATGACGTCATCATGTGGCGTGACGTTATCCCCTCAAGCGCGTGTCAACGCCAATGGAACCACACACGAGTGAGTAAGGTTAAAGATTACTAGCTACTTCGACATGATTAAGACTACAGCGCAAACAGAACACGCAAAAGAACTGCTTCTGCGAGTTTCATTTACGCTGGAACCTTAACAATAGATACAGTTCTTGTCGAATATGCTCTGTGTGTATAATCCGTGCCTGACCCTGTGCCTCAAGATGTCAGCTTTCACACATTTCTGTAGCCTTAAAATGAACGAATGAATCAATGAATGTATACACTATTCCACAGAATTATTGTTCAATTGCATGGCTCGTCTTATTTATAGATCTTAATATATTGCGTCTTACATCACATCACTGCATATTCTCCCCTAATCGTAGCTGAAAATGCGAGTTCTTTATTGACTCGGAGACTGCTTCTGATATACCAGTTTACTACCCGTGGAGGAGGAAAAACATTTATTAACGGAAAGGGGTTTGTGATGCTTGGTCCGCAAGTACCATCTAGCAGTGCTGGCTGCCCTCAGCCCAGGACGCCACAGGCAGTTGCCGCCTTGCGTGCCCTGTCGATCAAACTGATCTGGAATGATCCATTTTAAAATATCGCTGGCATCAGGCCGGTGTGCTCACGTATACCTTTATGTACACGTTAGTGTGTCTAAAGTCTCGCTTGGCACTTACGCAACGCATTCCCTTTGAAAGTCAGCATACATGGACTATGCATGCTTTCAGCAAGACACCATGGTTGTAATTTGCAGAGAATCGTGTATAAAGATAATATAATAATTGTTGGGGTTTAACGCCCCAAAATTATGATATGATTATAAGGTACGCCTTAGTGGAGGGCTGCGGAAATTACGACCAGCTAGGGCTATTTTACCTGCGTCTAAATCTAAGTACATTGGCCTCAAACATTTTCGCCTCCGTCGAAAATGCGGCCGCCGCGGGTGGGATTCAATCCCGCGCCCTGCGGGTCCCGTGTACAAACAGAAGAAGACAACAGACGTGTCTCAGCTCAATCGTTTCGGTCATATTGACAAAGACGAACGAGTTATATTGAAACTCTGCACACCGGTGAACTGTGCACCAGTCGCAGAGGTCCCCGACTTAGAAGCCGTTGTCTCGTCGGTGGCAGAAGTAGCTGAAACCGAGATGCTCTGGGCGTGTTCGCTACTCGATGAATCCGTCTTGCGTTCATCGACGGTGACACCGTTTCTTATTTCCCCGGTGGCTTCCGCAATGCTTCGACTAAAGTATTCGGCAGTTTCCTGCGGATCGCCGATCCTGGCTCGTTCTCCTATGTCACCGTTCCTGACGTTCTTCGAGGTTCCACGACGAAGGAAAGTGGTCTCATCGGTCGCGTGCTTCATGATCGTCGCGGCATTGTCCTCGAGATCCCTATCCTTTACGGCCAGCTTCCCGGCGGTGACCAGGAATCCCAGGACGCAGGCAGTGATGGCCAGTGCCGAGACAAAGACCGTGGCATGGCGAACTATGGACGCGTCTGGGACAGCTCGCTGTCTTCCACCAGATCCAGGCGTAGCGTCCCGGAGTTCAGCGCGGTGATCGGATCCTGAGGACGGCGTGCAGGGATCGCCGTACTGCAACCTCTTCCAGGGGTTGAAGATGAGAGATGCCGCTGGCGATGGCGTCACAGAATAGTGGGCGCTCGGCGGATCCTCTGGCACTTGCGTGTTAGAAACCCAGGGCGGCCTCTTAGGAAGCGACGAAGCGAACGCGGGAGCAGAGATGCTGGACCGAGGTGGCACCGAATCCTTGCGCTTGGGCGACTGCATTGCTATGACCTTCTTCCTTTGGTCCTGTAGTAATGACGCTTACCCACTACAGGAAAGGCTGAAGTAACATAGCAGTGCGGCTTAATTAAGTTTAAGGTGATTGTTAGGCGCAAGTTAAAGAAACCCTGGTAGTAGAAAATTTATCCAGAGTCCCCCACTACGGTGCGCCATGACTTCGTGGTTTTGGCACGTAAAACCCCAGAAAGTATTATTGTGATTATTATTTATTGAGGTGGATGACGTTAGGTGTTCAGCATTCGCTCTATAGACCTCATCATCATCATCATCATCATCATCATCTATAGACCTGCAGCAAAAGGAACAGGCGGTAATGATGGCGGCTCTGACGGTAAAGCACTCCTTTTGGCTAGCTGATATATATTGAGAATAGGTTGGGAAACTCTTGCGCTGCATTGGATGTACCAAACACTTCCGGGAGGCAAGAAGACACATCGGGTATGGGCGTGCGTAAACTATCAAATATTTATTCTTTCGTGAGGCGCCACCCGAAGTCGCGGTCGAAAGGAGGGGAGGGGTGCAAGGGAAAGGGGTGAAAGCATGAACAGAAAAAAGAAAATTGCAAAGCTGAAAATCGAACTGCGTAGCGAGAATGGTGCGCATAATAATGTCATGTAGCATTCCTTATTGTATACGCTGGCACAAGGGCCGGAGGTTTCAACCTTATTGAACCATGAAGTTGGGGTGCGTATGCATACGCCGAATTCTCCTGATGTCGCACTGTACGCCTCCACTGTTTCTATTGTTCTGTTTTGGCGAGCTAAACAAGACCTTAATCTGCTCAGATCCTGGCAGAGCCAGGAGCTGTTCAAATGGATCCTGGTGACGGCGACAATGATTCAACGGCAACCTCGCGATCTGGTGCGCATGAGCGCAAAAGCAGTTAAGAAAGTAAGACATGAAAGGAAAGACGCTCTTTCCCGTCCTGTCTTACTTTCTTCAGAGCCGCATTCGCACTCCTCTTCAAAAGATGCCGAAACAGCTCGACAAACAACTCACTAATTTAGCAACTCACGTTGCATTAGACTATCTATAAATCTCTAATGAAAAACTGCAGTTTATGCAGACTGTAAAACTTACTAACAACAGTCGTACAGCCCTGAGCAAATAGGATAAGAGGAATGGAGGTGGGAACGTGCAGGGCTGCTCGACTAATTCAATGCTTTAATCGAATCACACACTAAAGTTCGAGAAAATGACCTTCAGATATCTAACCTAATACCAACTATTCTCACTCCGTGAAGTAGTTAAGTATATGCGTTCGCTACTGCTCCACTTGGCAAAAAGGCTTCTTCATATTCTTCCTCGGCTACCGGCAGCTGAATCTTGATGCAAACAGAGCCGCTCATCGTCCCCCACATCGGTGTCGTGAAATGTAGAAAGTATTCGCTTGTCTTCTGTCTTCTGCAACGGTGCTCGGTATTCCAAGAGCAAATTTAAACATCCATAATGGTCCACACCAACGGAACTCGGCGTTCAAGACTCGCAAATAGTGCAGGGGCCGTCACGGTGAAGTTGCAGTGTATTGAACGCTAGGCCCACCAACGGAAAAGCTGGCGCCACGGTTGCCGTGACGTGCTAGGCAGGATTAGCGGTGAAGTCGTCTGCCTCAGGATCACTCACGCGCTCTGAAAAAGAAATTTTACAATGCCACCTGCTCTGTAATTCTCATTAAATGGGGAGGTTTTTTCGCTTCGGTTGTGCGCTTCACAGTACTTGAAACCATTGCGATACGCAGTCGCTGTTCTTTAAAGAGACACTAAAGAGCGAAACGATTTTTCTCCTATTAGTAAAGTAGTCTTCCACGATACCAAAAACACCGCACTTGCTGCAAGAAGACGCTTAATAAGCGAGAAAATGCGCAAAAAGAAAATACAGGTGTCGACGCCACCTTGGAATTCCCGCACCATTTGCCGTGACGTCACATATTTTTGACGGCGCCTGCTTGGGCCTACGTAATTCCTAATCGGTTAAATCGAAGTACATTGTCCTCTGAGGGGGCCAGAGACTTGACATAGCGAGTTAGTGGAAATTTCACCGAGCCAGTGGTGCCAAAATACGTTAAATGCTCTTTGAAACCTTTTCCGTCACGAATTTCAAAGTTCGGCGCGAAATTTAAAAATGAAACTTTGAACTTGGTTTTCTCCTCTAATAATAAACCTATGGTGGTGAAATAAACTACACAAGAGTTCTTCGAGCACACTTTATCAATCTTAACCAATTCATTGTTTCTCTTTAGTGTCCCTTTAAGGCGTCTCATATGGTAGGCCAGTGCTCGGTGCCGCAGTGCAGGACGTACGCAACGATACCCGGTGTCACCCTTTACACGAATCCCAGGGTCACAGCTGCGTGAAGCTTTGATTGGGAAACTTAGAAATGGTAAACAGCCATCGACTACAACACGCGCGTGCAGCCAGCACATCCGCAAGGAAGATTTCTGCCTCGGCCTGGGGATGAAATGTTCGGTTAGTATCAGAAAGCGCTCACAGAGACGCTCGCTCGTGCACGCTGGCCGGCTAATGACTCCCTACTCCCGCAAGCTGGTCCATACAAGTTACACACCTTCATGTCGACCCTAAATTTATGTTGATTCACTCCCAAATTCAAGTTGGCCCATCCCAACACTATTTGTTTTCTACTGAGCTGTATGTATTATTGTCAAAAAAATGACACAGCTTTCGCCTTATAGACAAGATTTTGTCCCCAAAATTGCTGAAAGATTTACCACAGAATGTTGCGCATTAAAACTTTCCACTGTCATCTCGGCGCCTTGTTTTTTATCCCGCTTTGCAGATGCTTGCTGCAATAGTTTTGCTGTTTTTCACTGTTATTCCTAGCTAATTCGGTTCCTTGTTAACTGGCGTCGTTTCGAGAACTAGTCCAGCGCGCGTCGTTGTAATATTCGTTCGCCTTCGCGTTGAACGATGACACATGATTCGTGTAGTAGAGTGCTTCTCCTTCTAACAGTAGTCGCTAACCCTATGGTGCTGACTTTGGTCGCACGTTTTGATGTTATAGCTAATGAAAAGTTCAGTGTAATGGAAAGGGAGTGGTAGGAACCATGTTAAAAAAGAAGGAACGGCATGCTCATGTTTGTCGTAGCCTCCACCAATTAATGTACTGGATAAAAAAAATGGTTGATCCCTCTGTCATGAATCGGCATAACACGAAAGTGGAACGTGTCTTCACAGACGTAGTTGAGCGTTTGTTGTGCATTGTTTCGCCCCAAGCGCGAAGGAATGAGTGCTATAGCAACAAATTGTAATGTCACGCGAAAAGCGGCAAGCAGCTCGAAACTTGCAACGCGCTGCTCAAGCAGAAAGGACGCACGGAACGAATGGCACAGTTGTAACTTATTTCTGTCTGAGCAGTGCGCTCCTTCCGCAAAAGCTGCCGCTGCAGTGAGCGAAGTAACCTTCGTGCTCTCAAAGCAAACTTGCGGTGGGAGCACAAGACGTACAAACCACCCTTATGACGAGATAAGCGCGCACACGAGCGACCACGTCCTGTAGAGGCGCGCGCTCACGCAACGCGTGGGGCGACGACCTTTAAAGCGCACTCTTCGAGCCCTTCGCGCCATCTCGCTAGTGATAACGAAAACACGCTGATGTGCCACCCATCTTTGAGTACTGCAACCGGCAAATGGTGTATATAAATAGCTCGCCGTTATCATGCCCCAGAACGTGCCGTCTGTGGCCGAATCGTCTCGCGCTGCGGTGCGAGTGGTCGTAAGTTCAACCCCTCGGTCGGTGACAGAACTTTTTCTTCTAGTTTTTTCTTTGCCATCTCTTAGCCTTTATATTTTACAACGTCATATCCGTGACGAAAATACGTCAGTGGAGCCGTGATGGACCCCGGCATAAAACACTTTCGTCTTAAAAAAAAGAAACGGTAGGAAACTGCTCGTTGAGGAGACCGATAAACTCAGAGTGGGCGCCACTGGTGTACTAATAGTAATAATAATAATAATAATAATAATAATAATAATAATAATAATAATAATAATAATAATAATAATAATAATAATGAAAGGTCCAAGACTTACAAGAAAAACAAATGTTGCAGTGGCTTAGCTCGGCTATGCCAGGATAACGTAGCGTTAGCAAAGGTTCAGCTGATTGTTGTTAGCTTTCCTGATTGTCTAGGTATAGCTTGATTATCATGTTTACTGCTGCTCCAATGACACACACATGGTATACATATTATGCGGCACATGTATGTTTATTTTGCCAGGCAACTACTTCGGGATCCAATGAGTTAAGCTTCTCCGCTCTTCTGCGCCGTTGAGCAGCATTCGCGCTCTCCTTCTCCATGGCTAAACCACACTGACAAACGCCAGTCAGAGGCGCTATCAAGCGGCTCCAGCACAGTGTCAGACGGCGACTGCACAGCGAAGGCGAATAGCTGCGCGCGCGCCGGCGCCAGTACGTCTACCTCGGCTGCGACGTCAATCCTCTGGAAAGCGCAGACCGGCGGCAGCGAGTCGGGCGCGGCAGCGGCGGAGTGCGCGGGAGGTGCGGCTCCGATGCGCCAGCTGTGTGACATCACTGATCCTCGCGCATGCACAGCACGGCTCTTGAGGAGCCACGCGAAACTGGCTCGGCTAGGTCAGTGTAGCTAAAGCTACAAAAAGTTCGGCAGATCCCACGCGTTGTGGGAATCGGTTTCATGCGAAGGAGCTAGCGAGTACTTCTATGCTGTATTTTATGGCTTTGAGCCCAGCGTTACGAGGTAGATCGACGTGTTTTTGTAAGTGTAGTAGCTGTGTGCACATCGTGGGCTTACCAGGCACGTCGACAACACTGGCGTTTAATGGGTGAGTTATGGGGCTACCTAACATGAGCCCTCACGCTAGAGTACATATGTCAGTATTATCGAAACTAAGCGCAGTTTATTAGCACGATCCTAATCGGCGTAACTTTTGTTAGAAAGGTCTTAATTAACCTGATTTTATTTAGAACGCCCCTAATTCGCGTTGTGGTAATTATAAAGGTCCTAATCAGCTCGTTCGTCGCTTTACATGGCTTCATTAGCATGGCTTCAGTAAGACGTACATTAATTTGCCCGGTCTTAGCATGACCTGGCTTAATTAGCTTGGCCATAGCACGTCCTGACCTAATTAGCTAAGCATACCGCCAAGCCAGTTAGCTAATCAGCCGGGCGCATGTGCTCGGGGAGCGGGGAGCGAGCAGATTATGAATAAGAGTACGACGACGGCGCGCGCCGGCCGCGCAGCGCGCTAGAATGTACAGGCCGACCATGATGATTACAAACGTGGCTATAACGTGGCCACGGCGATTAGCTCCGGCCGCGGTGTCGTAAGGCGCTCGGCCTGAGCTAATCTCAGAGGCCACAGTGATGATTATTCTAAATGATATTGCGTGAAGACATTAAATGCTTGAAAAGGAATTTAAACAGCCCGTACCTCTAAAAAATATTGTTAGTAAAAGTTTGTGGACACTTTTCTTGCAGGGGTGCACTTCTGCACTCACTGGAACGACAAACAAATGAAAGAAGATGCCTCTGGTTTGAAGAAACCACCCAACTTTTTTCGACCGCCCTTGACGTGACGCCGCGTTCCATCGTAACCAATGGAACGTAGCGCACATCGAGGGATGGATTTGATCTTTTCGTACTGTTAGCTCGTTCAAAAGAGGGTGTCGCCAGAGCTTGGAAAGATTCCGAGCTTCGCCAAACTCCGTCTTCAAGAGTAGAACGCGATAGCGTAAATCGCCTTCTCAATTGCTATCCTAGTTTCGATTCACGGTCGAACCATGTGACAAGGAAACGAACGTCTGTGCGCGTAACATTGGCCGTTTCAAACTATCCTGGAATGCCTACTGCAAGTAAAGTTGCGAATTGCTGACTACGCCCTAAGCCTTCCTTTTGCGAATCAGCGAAGGGCCCACTACATGTCCATAAGACAACATGCGAACCTACGAAGCTGCTGATTTTGTTGATGCTTTTGCTGCTGCTGATGATGAATAAATATTTGTGAGAGCTTTTTAATGGGTAGGCCTTTAAAACGCCCATTCGTTGTGCAATTCACATGTTCGGACGACTGGCGCGATTCTACGATTCTGCTACGCTGTATTACATGCGGTTAGAGACTCCTCCGACTGCTTACCCGAAGGTCGTAGGATCGAATCCAGGCCGCGGCGGCTTCATTTTCGATGGAGAGCTTCATTTTCGATCATGAGAACTGCAAAATGCGTGTGGAACATTACACACCAGCCCATAGGACACGAGGGAAATTATTTCGCTGAGAACAGCAAATCAATACGATTAGATATAACATTTTCACATTTATTTATTTCAGAAATAACACTTATTTTGCGTCTAAAGCATCGTAAAAATGATGGAAATGGGAGGCGCCTCATTAGGAGACCCGGTTGCTGGGATGCGTCGCATACTCCTTGTATGTCTGGTACACGCTACCCAGGATAGAAAGCTGTAAATAACAAGAAAACATAAGATAGAAGGTATACAGTTTGCATGTCTGAAGCAAGACATTGACTAGCTATTTTCTATAACAAACACAACTTATAGAATTGCTTTTCACTGCATTTCCTCGTCACGGGATATTTACAGCTGAAAATCCCGCTGAATGTACGTATGCGGGGCATGTATGTCATCAATAAACCACGCTACTACTTGACGCCAACGGCCGACTCAATTCGGATATTCATATAACCTATTTTATCACGAACGAGTGTTTCTTGAAAATAGTTTAAAAGAACCCAGGAATGTAGCTTTCGAAGGTGATTTCCAGCCATTCATTAGAATTTATTTCACGCTCTCGTTTGCTGCGCTATGTTTATGTGACCTATGGAACTAAACTGTACAGTATAAATCTTTTATAGCAACACATTTGAAAGGTCGAATGCGCTTGTTGTTGGTAGGTGATTAGCTTTGACTATGTAGGAATAGTGGTGTCTGGCGATAGAATTAATAAATGATGACCTTGAGCTTCACATTTTGCAATAACTGGACTGAATTACACATATGTTTACATTAGTTTTTATCGCTCTTGCTTTTTTCAAGTTATTTTACTTGTGAATTTTGTTGCTCTTATCGTTCATTGTTTATTGCGAGTGCGGAGGCCTTGCTGTATCACTGCACATTGAAATTATGAGTGTGTTAGTGTAAGCTCGTCTTCGAAATTTACAATATTTTTGCGTCACGCAGTGGCAGTACGCACACTTTGTGCAAACAAAAACAACACCACCAAAATGAAGACATTCATTATATGTGCATAGTCATCAACATATGAAACGAAATAAGGACTCATGTTACTTTATCAAGGCCACTCCACATTTACAGATATGAGCCTCATGAGATAAACGCTTGAACCTCAGGCCTAGACCGTACATCAATATCAACACCATTTCGTTCTAAAACATTTAAAACAGAGGGTAGAGTAATTCTTAACATTTGGGCACCGTAATTTTGCATGAGGATTTTACTTTGAATTTTTTCATAAGCCGAAAAGGCAACACGGGAACGGATTCGGCTAGTTCTGCTATTTCGTTAAGCATTAATATATTATTTTTATTTCATAGTTATATTGGAGAACTATGCGTAATTTTTACAAACTAAAGACCTTTGGAATAGCAGCAGCTTGGAAGAGCTGTGCAGAAGGATGATCTCTGGGTAAGTCGTAAATCAGGCGTAAAGCTTTCTTTTGCAAAAGATAGACCTTTTCTAAAATTGTGAGCGTGGTAGTGCCCCATACAAGCTGGCAATAATTCACCTGTGACAAAAACAGAGATTTGAAAGGCATCAGCTTGGTTTTAGTCGGGAGGGCATAATTATTACGGTATAAAAGACCAACAAAGCGTGAGGCAGCTAAGCATACGTGATTGACATGTACATGCCACAGCAACTTTTCATTAAACCAAACACCCAGAGTTTTGAAAGCTGGCACAATTTCTATGTTCTCGGATCCATAACTTAAAGATTGAAAGCACAGTACAGTTTTACCTTTATGACGAAAAATCATTGCTTTTGTTTTGTCCGCATCATTTGTAAAGCATTCAAGCTTGACCAACGCTCGAGAATGGCGAGCATTTCGTTAGCATTCCTCAGTAATTCGTTTGCATCTTTACCGCTAAAGAGAACACTGGTGTCATCAGCGTATATAACAAAAAAAATTACACCACCTCCCGCTAAAGGGGACCAGGAGGTGATGCGAAGCCGGAGCACTTGCTCGATCACGTTCCGTTGGCGTTAGTTGGGCATGCTATCGACCTCGAGTCGTGGAACGCGAAGAGGAACGCTACGCGCGTCGTGTCTGCGAGCTGAAATAGCCAGTGGAGCACTGGACGAAGGGCCCCACCCACTTTAGTTGCTAATAGGAATAATTAATACGCGTTTATTCTCTCTCTTTTCCTCTAGCCTGGCCGTTAATTCTCACAGGGCGAGCGGGGACCGCGGTCGACAGGTGCGCGAGGGGGGGAGCGTAGGAGAGGAGCGGAGGGGGAGGAGGATGCGCATGCGCAGTAAGGGTGGTCACGCCGCACACCACCACCGAATTGAACTCGGCCATAAGACGCTTCGCATCTAAAAACCGTACTCAGGCGCATGAAACATGAGGCAAGCTGCCCACACACGCGGTCACACACAAGAAAGACACGAGAAAGCACACGAAATTGCTGTTAGTTTGTGGGCTGATGCTGACGCTTGCTTGCGCCAACCCACTAACTGACGGGACTGTTGCCATTATCACACTTCATCGGAAGCATCAACGGAGCCAAGCGGAGTCAGCCGAAGCAAGCGCTGCACTGAACGCGTGCAGCGCTCTACCCGCTTTATATTCACACTTGAAGGAGAGGAGACTAGAGGAGGAGAGTAGCGCATGCGTCGCGAGAGCAGAATCAAGAACACAGGAGAAGCGCAAGCAGGTGGTAGGAGAGAAGTGGTGAGAGTAACGCGCAGCTGTTGGAGAGAGGGAAGGAGGAGAGTTGTGCATGCGTAGTGTGAGTGCGGACGCCAACGCCGCGGGACATGGAGCCGCTATAAGATGCTTGGCATTTAAATGCCTCGGAGTGAATCTGGACAATATCATTAATATATAAATTAAAAAAAATGGTCCCAGGATACTTCCCTGTGGTACACCTGACGCAAGGCGCAGTGTTTGTTAGACGTGCCCATTCACATTAAAGGGGTACTGACACAAAATTTCGCGGCCGAGATAGCCTGCTGGATCGATTTCCGTGTACGTGCGTGTACCATCTGCAAAATATCGACAGCGAATAAAGCTTGGAAGGTATTTTATATGAATTTTGAAGTTCGCATGCGCGATCCAGCATTATAGGCCGCACCTATTGCGTTGACACCCTCGGAGGTGACCCGAGGTGACCCCCCTACTTCCCCTATGTAACCGTTGTAGCCGGTGCAGCAAGCTATGATGACGTCGTAGCCGCCATTTCTGTTTTTACGCGCTCGCCGCAGCGCTGTTGGTGTCTCAAGGAAATCGTCGCCAACAGACGACGATGAGGAGGACGACGATAACGAGGACGATGAAGGCGACGACATCGCGTAGCACGTGCGGCAAGCGTGCGAATGCGAGGAGACGACGCGAACAGCGCGGAAGTGCGTCACACTTCTGTGTGCTGACGTGATCGAGCGCTGCAGCCGCTAGGTGGTGATAGTTGCACCCGGAAGCTTGTCGTTTTTTAAACCGAAACTGACACTGGTCGGTAATGAGGAGCCTGTAATTAATTATTTGTCGCGCGCTGCAGCAAACGATGTGCCGTGTTATGACTAACAGGCCCCCAGCAACACATTGCAGCAAAAAAAACGCGAGGCCCAAATATTTGTGTCAGTACCCCTTTAACATACTGGCGTGTATGAGACAAATAAGATGTGATTACTTCAAGAGCATGCACTCTAATTCCATAAATGTGAAGCTTGGCGAGAAGTATTTCGTGGTTTAGGCTATCGAAAGCTTTCTTAAGGTCACCGAATGAACTGGTTGCGTAAGATTTTACGGCGCGCGCGTCTCGACTGGAACTACCTTTGTTTTTCTAATGATAACATTCATGGCGCTTTTCTTCCGATAGCAATTGTATGGAAAATCTCGACGGGTTTTTGCAGAGATCAAACGAGCCGTCCCCTTTCCGTCGCTAGAAGGGTGCATGCGATAACATCACCCCTCTCGTGAGGCCTGCCGTCGAAGCAGACAGGAAACGCCCCACCCATCTTTAATGAGCATGAAGAAAGACGCGAGGGGGGGGGGGGTGTCTCGCGAGGAGCAACTTTGAACTTTGAATCTAAGGGCGTGGTCGCGATCGCGGGCGCGCGCGCTATCTCGAAAGCCATCACAGCCGGCGGCTCGTATACCCTTCTACGTGCTGCGCTCTCAACGCGAAGTGACTATGCGGAGAGAATCGCTCCCTGGAGCGGCCGTATTCTCTTACACCAGCGTTTTGTAGTTACGCGAGATCGGATAAAAAACAGTTAGCTGCCAGCCTCACTTCGTGTACCACTACAATTTGTTGCTATCGCATTCATTGCTTCGCCCGTGCGGTGAAACTGTGACTTTTTTTTAGTCACGGCTGCAATGTTTCATTCTACCGTGAATATTTGAAACAATATTTGTCATGGAAATCTGTTGTTTCTCTGGTGCCTATAGATGCTTCAAATTTATGTAAAATAAATAAATAAATAAATCTTTTCTGCAAACGTGTAGAAGTATGGGCGAACAGCATGTGCTTACTCGAAGAGCCGTCGCAATGAAGACTAATGCTGGTGACGCATTCAAGGCTTCATTGGCGTTGTACTGTAAAATAAAATAAGAAAATGAAAATGGAAGCTAATGCAGGCATTATGTCGTTAAATACCAATATGAAAGATGTCTCTAGAGCTTATACCATCAATTTTATCTCAGCGCCAACTGTATTATTATTTATCTTGATTAGAGGACGATGAAAACATGCAAATTCTCTCCTATAACAGTACTTTCAATTAGTTTGATGTAAATAAAATATATTTTCCATTAAAACTTTATGTTGCGGGTTCGTTTGAAATACTACAACAAACTTGCCAAGTGAGTTGCCAGCGCAATTACATAAATGAGCATTATTCCCAAAAATTTATGACGGGTACAGAAGCCAGTTTTGGAACAACGCATTATTTTATTAAGGAATTGCAGCAGCTCACTTTCGCTGTGTCATCTGAAAATTTCTGACCGTTTCACGCGCAACCGGAAACATATGATTCCCGCTTGTAAAATGCATTTTTAAAGGCCTATCATGCGCAATAGCAATGGTAGTTTCTTAATAAACCTTCGTGGGACATTTTTCCCTTCTGTGAGTCACCGATATTTCTATATAAATATCTCATCACTTTATCTGCCTATCTACCTTCGCATTTTTTAGCCTGTTTTCGAAGCGAACTTTGTTCTGAGCTTCGCTCACCTCAAAGTCTGCCCAGCCCTTATCGTCTTGCATACAACCTCATTTGTCGTCCTCCCGCGAGTACTTTGCACCCAATGCATGGCGTCCGACCTTTCATGCACAGCCAATTCCGATTGCACCTCTGCATTCAAGCACACCATTGAGCTTTCAAATGTAGGTCCTGGAACCGTTACACTTTGCCACGCACCTAGGACCACACCGTGGTTATTTTAACCGCATAACCCCGTTTCATTATTGCAGGATTCCTATTTTTATTTGCTGTGGCAGCTTTTTCTTGTACTTCCACGCACCTATGTTCTCATGTTATCATATTTGCCATATTGCGAGATATTTGTTTTCTTTACTAAAGGTATATACTGCTCCTGTATAATACCGCTGAAAGAATTCTGTCGTAGAATTTCGACAATCCCGATCCTGTTATAGTAAATATACCGTGTGTCTGAAGAAATGTGTCCGAAAATCCTGAAAGAAGTAAACTGTGATTATTGCTCGCTGCTTTCGGCATTACTTTTGCGGTGGCGGCAGACACCTTCAGTGACTGAAAAACTAATTACGATGGTAATTGTGACAATTAGATTAACTTTTTATGGACAGGATACATGCGCTGGGCCCCAAAAGGAGAATTGAAGTCTTTCCTGCGAAGAACCCATTGCCGCTTTAAGATTTCCGAAAAGCAGCCACTGGTGACTTTTCCGGAGTGATAAAACTGATCAAATATTCTGGTGAAACGTAAACCGAAACGATGAAAAGCGCAGTTGCCCGAACATCCATAGAACAGTCAATTAAAATGTGTTTGATACGGAATTTTTCTGAAGATTGATACGGTAACCGAATACAGCAGTAAATCAGCTTGCAGGCTCTATGAAAATGCAGGCAGGAACCGAAATAACATGCTATACGTACAACTGTCTTGGTACTAGCGTTATGTAAGAGCTGCCGCGGTAGCTTAGTATTAGCACGTAAGGCGTGGCGCAGCTAAGCTCGAAAGCGTGGGTTCGATTGCCGGTCACAGCGGGCGCATTTCGATGGGGGCGAAATTCAATGAACACCCGTGTGGTTAGATTTATGTGCACGTTAAAAAAAAACCAGGAGGCCCAAATTAATTCGTTAAGTTCCCCACTAAGGCGTGCCTCGTTATCGTGTTGTAGCTTTGTCAGATAAAACTCCAGCAGTTATCAGCCTTATGTAACTGGTAACACTTCTGTGCTAGTTCTTTTTAGAGTACCTGCGTTAACTGATGTTAAAATGCCATCATGCAGCGTACCTTCTTGAGGATGGCAATGAAGAAGGCCGTTATTATGAAGATATCGGCTAGAAAGTGGAATGCGTTCCAGTACAAAAATATGCCCAGTGCCTTGGCCGGCCGCTGTACGAGAAATAAAATAATGATTATGTTAAAGAGCAACGCTGCTGCTTTGTCGGTCATGTAAATGTCTGCCTTGGCGCTTTGGCTGTGGGTTTCAGAACACCCGCAATATGACTGATATAAAGTGCAAATGGAAACGACACGATAATTAGTTAAACGGATGCGTGGGCGAGTTGCTTCAAAGATTTAAACAGCGCAAAAAAGATGGAACACACGGAAACGCATGCACAAACATCGCTGACCTGTGTGCCTTTCTGTGCGTTCCGTATTTTTGCGCTGTCTAAATCTTTCTTAAACAGGGTAATTAGTCCTTGAAGACACGGCAAATTTTCTTTCGTTTGTATTCAACTCACGTTTTGTGAGGTCTCGTGTCAGAAGTATATATATGGGTGAAGCGTTCGAAATATTTGTAGCAAATACATTTATTAATAAATTATTTGTTGCTTATTTAATGGTTCATTTGTTTATTTATTTAGAGGTACTGCAGACTGCAGGGCTATTGAAGAAGTGGGGGATCCCCATATATATGTCATATACAGAACATAAATATATAAGAAAAATCAAAGGATGCTTTGCACTTTCTGAGAATGTGAAGGCGAAAGCATGCATGGGCATTCTGTTGAGCTACTGTTGAACTTTCTTCTGATGAGCTGACGTTTATGATGAACGCTCTGCTCATGCTCTGAAATGTGTGTTCAACTTGGTGCTGATGCCCTGTAGAACTTTGTGGCAGTATTTCTGACAGACTTTATAATGAAATTTGATTAACCTTTCTGTTCAGCTTCCAAAGGACTTTCCATTAACGATTATATAGAATTTGCTAACCTTTATGGGATGTTATATTGACTTGTGTAGAACTTTCAAGTATCGTTTACTTTAACTTCTGCTAGAGTATTATCGAGCTGATTTTGTACTACGATCACGCACATTAAAGTGTGTATGTAAGCTTTCAAACCACTATTTTGTTGCAACGAACTGAGGGCACGCAAACTGCACCATTTACTTTATCTGTAAAATAGCTTTCTCGTTATTACTTCAATCGCCACACTTCAATCACCACAGCACGCATCTTCCTCACCCAATTCCAACGACATGTCATTGCCCACACGATTCAGAGCACAAATCCACACACCATTCCCAGCAACTCTAAGCGGGCTCTCGGTATCAACACTCACAAGCTTTACCTCACGATATCTGTAAAGTAGCGTTAAGCCATACTGCATAACTTTTACAAAATATTCCCGGTCTTGACATGGCAAATCAACACACGTGCCTCTATTAGCAGTTGCCGTTCATAATAAAATTTTGCGCATCAGCAGAAAGTTCAGCAGGAGATAAACCGATAAACAGCAGGCCCCGCCACGGTGGTCTAGTGGTTATGGCACTCGACTGTTGACCCGAAGGTCGCGGGATCGAATCCCGGCCGCGGCGGCTGCATTTTCGATGGAGGCGAAAATGTTTGAGGCCCGTGTACTTAGATTTAGGTGCACGTTAAAGAACCCCAGGTGGTCGAAATTTCCGGAGCCCTCCACTGCGGCGTCTCTCATAATCATATCGTGGTTTTGGGACGTTAAACCCCAGATATTATTATGAGATAAACCGACGGTCCAAGTAGGCTTTCACTTACATTCTTGCAAAGTTATAAGCACCCACCGAATTTTTATTTTTGCCCTCACAGGAACTCCGCAAGGACGAACCTGACAAAGCAGACGCGCAGCAGAAGCGCTCACGCGTTTTTTTTTGTTTATTGCGGGCGCGAATGCGGCAGAAAGGAAGCGGGCGAAGTGCACAAGTAGATGGCGCGCTCAATACTTTTTGTGGACCATTTGTTTTGTACATCGCACTGCTTAGGAACACAGACATTTAACGCTTTCGTCTTTAACCTTCATAAAACATACTTTAAGGGACCATTCAATAGCCATAACAAATTCCTTTTCTGTCCAGCAAAGGGTCGTGAAAGGCAGGTTGTTCCAGTGTTTAGCAGTCGTGGAGGAAGGAAAGCTGTATCGAAAGGTGTTAGTGCTAGCGAAACACACGATATGTTTCCTTGATTACTGCTTCTTGTGACTAGGAGCATCGCACAGGACATGTATATATTTTAGGGGAGAAAGAAGGGGTGAGTGAAACAGGAAGGGCAGGAGTTTCGAAGAATCAATGTGGTGTCGGTGGTGTTCAAAAAGTACATGTGATGTCAGAAAAGTAGATGCAAATAAGATGACCGCTGGAAGATTCTATCGAATTGGAGCGTAGCTACAGGATTACAAAGCTAGCTCAGTTTGCCTGATTGTATACTGGCGCAATTTCGTGTATACCAATATAGGAGGCCTTCCACCTTAGCTAACCGTGTGACTTACGCTTGTGTCCATGTAGCTTCTAACATGTGCTGCGTATAATCGCAGCATTGTTGCCATGCCTTCCACTGTCATGCATTCCAATGATACCATGTATTCCTCCTCCAGACTTGCCTTCTCAAAGACAAAACGCGACGACTTAGTGACTGCGACTTGCACCAAGAGTATTCACACTCGAACAGACTTGTCCACGAGAAAGCAATATTGCATTGCCACTCTGGCTACTTGCGTGGATAAGTAGTAGATAAACCTGATGCTGTAGTCCATGACACCAGAACTTCTTGCATGCTGCTCTCCCAGTTGTTTCACATCCGTATTGAAAAAAAGTCTGAGGCATTCTTGTGCATACTTATTGGTTATCTATTATTAGTTGCTAATGGCTCCCCTTTAAGCAGATACGTCCTTTAGAATGAAGTTTCGCGCCGACGTGACATCCATCACGACTTTCCTCACATTGTCTTCGCCCTTGCATACTTTAACGAATCCAATCTAAAAGAGCTCCATATTGTTCTTACAGGGGCGCACAACCTAAGCGCCACCAGGATCCATGACAACCTCTGGCGCCGCTTTATAAAAAAAGTATTTGATGATAACTACGGCGTTACATGTCAATTTATGAATATAGTTGGACTGGGTCCTGTAAGCTTTCTGTTCTAAAATGGAAGATGTCTCAGCCAAGAAGCGTTGTCCTTATCGTGATGAAATGGGTTTTCAGGCTATTTTACTATGCGCGCCTGAGGAAAACATTGGTCGCAGCTGCTATATTATGTGGCATAATTGAACCATCCTGAAGCTTTCTGCTAATATTCGTTCCCTTCATTGCACCTTGAAGCTCCGACCTTTTGATCAGTGACAACTATTGTTTTTCCCCTGTAGCAACGTTTCTCTGTTTCTGCCACGTTGGATGTGTGTCAGTGTGGGGTTAAACTGCCGCTCGTAACGGCGACGTTACAAGTTGTGCGGAGTTCTTACGGGTCTTATAAGCGAAGGCAACAAGCAGCGTACCTTCTTAATTCCCGCAAGAAGAACGATGTCTGCGCAAACAGCCATTGCAGAAATCACGATATAGGCGATGGTAAAAACCCTTGTGGTGTTGGTATCTGCAAAACCATATATTAGAATATATAGCGTCGGCGTGATGATTTTAGAGAAGAGAATGCTTACAATTACTATAGGCTTTCTAATATCCCAAGTAAATCAACCTGCCTACCCTGCTTGATTTACTGCGGCTACCTTCATAATAAACACAGTGACCATTACAACAATCATCCCAAATATATACAATAAAGCAAGATTTCCAATTACGCATAAAAGAAACTCACAGGGTCCCTTATGCATTCGCCTAGACTAATCGAAGGCAAGAGAAGACTTCTCTTTCTTCTCAGTCGATGTATTTACCCTCCCTCGCCCGCTTCCGAAAGCTTCCTGCACCTAACGTGGTTTTGCACTGCTTCATGGAATGAAGGCCTTGCAAGCTTTCTGCACACCATCTGGTTTTGCACTGCCCCCGTGATCGGACTACCCTTGATCAAGCAACGATATCGTGTGTTGACATCAAGTAATGTGGCGTCATAATGACGTCACATGGACGTTACAAATTTTGGCTATCTCTGACGTCATGGTGGCGTTATATGGCGACGTCATACCGTGATGATGATGTTTTGCTTCACTCGTGTTGACGCCGACGCCGCGGGGCGCCGGTGGTCAGTTTTCGCGTTTTATGGGGCATCTAAGGGTTCCGCCTTTATAACTACAAATATTGCGAATTGCGCTACAGTCGTCCATAAACTCCAATGAATGGATTAGCTGCCAATTTCTTAGGGTGACAGAATTCGTGATGTTTGGGCGAAGCACTGGCCCAACGCTGCTAGTAATTGTGTCAGAGACATGCGAAGGCATGGATGTGCTTACCTACGGCCTTTAATTACCTAAGACCTCATTAATATTGTGTCTAACAAAGAAAAACGAGCCCTTGAAAGTCACCTTCTTACCTACGGCCTTGGAGTACGTTGGGAAAGGTTTCAGGGTGACGGGAAGGTCGCGCTCCTGGACCAGGTTGTACACGCACTCGCCAATCGTTGCACCGTTGAACAGCTGCGAATTGACCGCATGGTGTTGAAATTGCGCAGGCACAGCGCAGATAGAATGGAAATGCTGCTGACATTATGCGTAATGTTAGAAGAAGCTCAAGGCGAACTCCATTGTCCTTCCAGTACCTATGAAAAGATGGGAACTGATATCTGGTGGCTGGTATCTATCGTGTTTTGTTGCTTATCACCCCACCTTAAATGTTTAGTACTGATGGTGTCAGGCTTAGCTGCCTAGGAAAATGTCACTAGTTGCAGCCCGAATGCGATTTCATAGCTCTGCTATCCTGTCACTGGGAATGGCGACGAGCTCATGCTTTGTGCGTATAGCTGACGTAATGCGGATATCCCATTATTGCTTCTCATCCAAGCGAAATAATTTATAGTTCGTGTTTCACAAGTCCACAATGAAACGGTCCGACACCTTCGGGATTTTCCGAGCGTGCAGCTTCACAGTAGTTTGCAGATTGCTTGTCAAGGTTTTGAAAATTCTCGCTTATAACAGACTACATTTCTTCTACCAATGGATCTAAATTAACTTCCATTCTAGGCATTTACGTACAAAATAACGGCATAGGTAGATTCCAGGCTAATTTTAGGCACTCTAAGAAAAAATCGAGCATTGGGAGAGAACTTCTGCCGCACAACTATAATCGTCATCTGGCTTGCTCGCGTTTCCTTTCTCATAAAACCGGCTCTCGCCACTTTCATATCAGGAATGCTATGTCACGCTGGTAGCACGCACGCCGTCGGTGACCGGGAAGTGCCGGGACCGCGGTGATAACGCGAGGAAAGTACGCGAGGTAGGTGACGATTATAGAATGGTGTGGTAGAAATACTTCCCAAATTCCCGATTATTTCTTAGAGTGTAGTGTATCTTAACGCGCATCTAGGTCTAAATGCAATGACGTTTTTGCATTTAGGTTTTAACAACCTCGAAGGATACTTGAGCTTCGCCTTCAAGAGGAGAATGCGATAGCGTAATCCTACCCTGTTCGCATCGCCTTCTCAATCGCTAGCGTGGTTTCACTTCTCGGTAGACACCTAAATCGTGCCGCAAGGTCCATGCGCCTGCAAATCGGCCCTTCCAAACTATCCTAGAATGCCTACTGCAAGTGCACTGCGACAAGTATGCGTTTCGCCGTAGGGCAACACGCACACTAGCGCAGCTGCACACATCGTTGATGCTGTTGTTGATAATGATAATTAATTATACCTGTGTGCTTTGTAATAGATGGGACTTGAAACCAACCAGTTGTCGTGTTTTGCCGCTTGGGGTGATTCTACGCTTCTGCCATGCAGTATTGCATGTGTTAATGACACTCCTCACACTACATACATTCATTTAGTGTTTTTTTTTCGACACAATTTCGAGCACAGCGTGGCTCCGTCGTAGAACATCTGCTTGCCACGCATAAGTTCTGGTCCGATTTCCACTCCAAAGGAATATTTTTTATTTCTTTATTTGCGTCTATCTCGAATTTTCGCTCAAGGACAGCGCCGAGTTTTCGCTCGCAACCAACGACACCGATGCCGACACCGACACTGGAATTTCTGCGAAACGGGCTCTTCAGCGCTATTGCATTAAAACCTATTATCGTTGTGGAAACTTAAACGCTGTGCCCTCGCACTTAGCGGGTGCCTATGGGTTTGTTCATAACAAGGTGCAGCAATAGCAAGGTGGAGTTTATATTTAAGTGTAGCTAAGTGTTGCAGAAATCACTTGCCAGTCCAGCTCAAAGCCAAAATGACAGCCAACCAGCACGTTACCTTGACCCGTGGTGCCCACCGAAGAGCGCATGTCAATCAGCCGGGCAGCCAGAGCATAACCAACCTCCGTGTTTTATGAGTAATGAATTCCTCCGCAAAAAAAATGTTTGTGTTAGCGCGTACGAAACATGTTAGCGCGTACGAAATATCACTGCGCATACCTGTCAAATAAAAGTGATCTCAACGCGCAGGTACTGCTGCTTCTCGAGAAGTCCCGTTCCGTTAAAGGCGCCCTGCAACACTTTTCCAAGTAAGCATCGAATGGCATGGCTTCATTAAAGGAGTTAATTGCCTCACAAATCGACCAACGCAAAAATTTGTGGAATCCGTGAAGTACGAGTGGAGTTACGGAGATTTGTCGCACGCTTCAATTGCTTTGTCTCTTCTACTATCGTCCCGACGAGAGTACTGGAAGCTTAGCAATGACGAATGGCAAGGGGGAAAGAAGTTACGTCACGCGCACGTCATGCCCTTGAGCACTTTTTTTTTTGACGCGCGCCTTACTTTTGTACGCTCTACCCCTGTTCTAGTATACTCTACTTTCAGTGTGATGGCGAGCGCGGGCACGTGGCAGCCTTCCGCGGCGGCCTCGGTAACTATGCAGCTCACAATGCTCAAATCAGCCAATGACCGTGAATTTGGGTATATGGCCTCATTTGTGGAGATCAGACAACGATTTCTAGCGGACTTTGAAAATCAATTGTTAATTCCAGGCCGCGTGTTGCGCTGTAATGTTTGACTTCAAGTAGAAAACAGCGCTACGAGACGGGACAAAGAAAGGGCACAAACACGGCGCTGTGCCCTTTCTTTGTCCCGTCTCGTAGCGCTGTTTTCTACTTGAAGTCATGCACCAACCAGCCCAAATCCGTACCCTACTGTAATGTTTGACTCGCGTGTTCTGAGAAGCGTCGTCTGCCGATCGGCAGCGTTTTCTGAACATGCTGCAAAAGTGCTGCAGGGCCCCTTTAATTAGTTGTGTCAGAAAAGCCTTGCTTGTGACGCTGTCGCAGTATTTATGGGAAGTGCGCTTCTTACTATGCAAAATGCCGCAATGGTACGCAGCCACTTGATAGGCAGGTTGGTGCAGCAAATTGGAACCTGTAAGATAATAAGTGGTGGGGGTTAAGAAAACAAGCAACGCCCTTTCTAAGCAACGAAGTTATGTAAACTCTTTTACGATGTAGTAGCCACTCGTCTCATGCAAAATGAATATGGAGCAACCTTTAAGAATGTTTAAAAAGTACTTCGATGTTCAATGAACAGAACTGCCACGTTCAGTAAAAGAAATGTAATGGTTCGTGGGTCGAAGTATATTGCTTTCTGATTTGCCAAGCTTTTGCGACAAGTAGCGCTGATAATTTCAACAGATGACCCGATTCACGCAATGTGTAGGCAGTAATAGCTATCACCAGCGATATAGTTAGAGTTGTGTTATATATGTGCACTACATGTACACTGACAAACACACGCACATACATGCGTAAGGTGTCAGCGACACCCTCAAATAATATCCTTGTCAGCCATAAAATATACACAATTAGTAGGTTTCTGAAAAGGGTGCAGTTATCTGTCACTTAATCCCTACATATGCCCCATGGACATTTTTATTTGTTGGTGAGCACTTTCGCGTTAGAAGCTTAATTATAACAAATTAATTGAACCTTATCAGCGAAAAAATAGTAGGGGCTACTTCAATGTACTAGGAACAATATGTGCTACATTTGCTTCGCGTAACGCCGTTCACTTTCTTTTCAAAACCTCTGTGCTCGGTAGTTGGGACACCTTGTATAATAAGAGTTCATTGCTATCAATAATCAATTATTACAGCCGTAAAGTTAATCGTTACTACAGGGGAAAGAAAACCACCTTTGTAAAATTTGAGTATAGTTTCCTAACATTCTACTTATGTAGTTGGACAGCCTAATTACTTTCTGATACTTCAGGTAAATATGTGCTAGTTTTCCACTGATCAGCCGAGTAGAAATATGCCCTCCGTGTTTCGAGCCGGCTGAATGAGCACGCGATCAGTGACTAGGCTCGACACTTGATGTGTAAAATTTGCACGTTGTCACTGAAGGGGATCTGATAACTCACCACGAGCATCTTTCTTGCGGCAGGCCAAGCCTTCGACACAGGAACCGAGATCTGCTGGAAATTTGTTGTTTATGTTCAGCGGGTTATCACACTGAATAAGACTGCACCCTTTTCTTCTTCTTCGTGAGCCCCCTAGCGGCGTTTAAGAAAGCTAGAATTTCAGCTGAGGGAATCTGTAAATTCGGTATACTATAAGTCAACGAGTTTTGCCAACACCGCCAAACAGCAAAAATATATATATATATAGCAGGGCTAGACATGGAGGAAATTGTAGATAATGCGAAGAGTGAACATGAGAAGTGCTTGTGAACAATTATGATATCTTCACCTGATTTCTCGAGATCTCATATTAAACGTGCGTAGTATACGTCTATAGCCATAAACTACACGGCGTCCTAGACACCGATTGTACACCGTACAAGTGAAACTTTGCACAGCACATTGAATTTTTACCACATTGAACCAGCATTATTATAGCGAAGCTGTCTGTGTCTAAGATTCCAGCAAAAGTTCGCATCGGCCGGCGGAAAACGTGCATTGACGTCACAATACATCAGTCATCAACACCGGTGAATCACAAGCGAACACGTGATACCCTTCTCTATGGCTGTGACTGGTGATGTCGCACTGCCTCCTCGCGGCGCGGCCACGTGCGCGCGTGCGGCTTTGGAAACGGTGCGCCTTTCGCTCAGTTTTTAACACGAAAGTGTTTTATGCCGGGGTCCACCAAGACTTTCATGATGCATTTCCGTCACGGAAATACGTCAGCAAAATGAACGTCATCAGATGGCAAAGAAAAAAAGAACAATAAGAAAAAGTTCTGTTCACAGGAGTCCAACTCGTGACTTCTCGGTCCGCTACGATGGCTGGCGGGCGTTTAGCCCACTGAGGCACCGCCGAACACATGAGAGGCTACATGAACGCGCCTTTTATCTTTCACACTTTCCTCTGAGAGTGTTCTTGGATGGATGGATGCTGTGAGCGTTCCCTTTATAACGGTGCGTTGACATGTGTGCCATCAAGATCGAAAAAAAAATCACAGCATATCCACGGAGTGAATGATGATGAGTGGGCGAAGCTGCGGAGGTTCATCGGTAAACCGTGAATCTTCCGTGAATTCTGCCCAGTACATCATCACCGACGTGAGATCGGGCGCGTTTATACTAAAGGTTCGATGAGAGTCATGGCGACTTGCAGCTTACTTTAATTTTACATGTACGCTGTGGATTTTCATTGTTTAATCACGCACAGGAGAAATCGCACACACGCACTACCTTGGAGGTCAAAATCCAGTACCTATATATACGGGGTGATCAGTGAACGGTTGTGCAGAGCGAGCGGTCGGTTTTTTTCAATCAAGACGCTGCCGCGACGCTGCCTGCGTCGGCGCCGCTGCGCCGCGAGGCAAGATAGGGGGGGGGGGGGACCGTAGGAGAGGAGAAAGAGGGGGAAGCGTAGGAGAGGAGAGGGCGATACATATCACGTACTGTGGCAGCGCATTGTCTTTAGGGAGCCTTCATGTGTGCACGCCCCCTCCGTTTTTAAGACTGGTTACACACTACTACGACGGGGACGAACGGGTGCCGCTATTGACGGTTTCGCTGTTTACTAACACAGGCCCTGGACCGCTTCCGGTTTCGTGCACTGGCGTTGGATAGCAAAATTGGCGGGGAACAAAAAAGCCTTGGCGAGTAGCCCGTAGAGCTTCAACACTTTTCTCCCTGTGTCTAGCAAAATAGTTGAATTGTAGCGAAGCGTTGGAAGTCTGTAATGGGTCGCCCTCTCGAGCGCTTTCTAGTGGGTCGTCCCCTTCGGCTCTTCTCTGACAGCACGCTCCTCGCGCTCAGTCAACGGCGGTGTCCGTCTACTGCGCCAGTCTATCCGACACCGTTGCACTCCTCTCGCCATATGACCGTATTTGCACGAGGAAAGGCTTGCTGGTGCCTTTCGCGACCGTTCAAATCACTCAGGGAAGCACCTCTATTTTAGGGGTCAAGCTCCTTATAGCGGCACCCGTTCGTCCCTCGTAGCGTAGTATGTAACCAGTCTTACGCTTTGACCTGCAAGGTGGTGCCGGTGGGAGATTTTTCCTGTGCGTTGTTGAACAATAAAAAATTCGCAGCGTTAGCTAAAAGCCGACTTCTTCTGTCTCTCATTCCCATTAGCAGCCATTCTTTACCTCCAAGGTAGTGCCTGGTGAGATTTCTCCTGTGCGTGATTAAACAATAAAAATTTTGTTCAAAACGCCGTTGATTGATGAAATAAACCAACAAAAGACGCCAGATGTTTTGTAAAAGCAAAACGAAAGAACGCCAGATGTTTCTAAAGCAAAACGAAAAGACGCCAGCTGCTTAACGAAAGACGCCAGACGTTTTCTAAGCAATGGTTTTCTAAACAATGAAAATTCACAGCGTACATGTAAAATTAAAGTGCGCTGCAAGTCGTCATAACTCATCGAAGCTTTAGTATAAACGCGCCCGATCTCACGTCGGTGACGATGTACTGGGCAGAATTCACGGAAGATTCACGGTTTACCGATGAACCTCCGCAGCTTCGCCCACTCATCATCATTCACTCCGTGGATATGCTGTGATTTTTTTAGGGGCGAAGCTCCTTAAGGCGGCACCCGTTCGTCCCTCGTAATCGTCGTCATCGTAGTAGTCCGTAACAAGTCTTACGCTTTGACCTCCAAGGTGGTGCCGGTGGGAGATTTCTCCTGTGCGTTGTTGAACAATAAAAAATTCGCAGCGTGCGCGTTAACTAAAAGCCGAATTCTTCTGTCTCTCATTCCCCATTAGCAGCCATTGGCATGTTCCAGTAGGAAACGTTAGTAGAAGTAGAAGTGTAAGTGTTAGCTAAAAGCCGACTTCTTCTGTCTCTCATTCCCATTAGCAGCCATTGTTTACCTCCAAGGTAGTGCCTGGTGAGATTTCTCCTCTGCGTGATTAAACAATAAAAATTTTGTTCAAAACGCCGTTGATTGATGAAATAAACCAACGAAAGACGCCAGATGTTTTGTAAAAGCAGAACGAAAGAACGCCAGATGTTTTTCTTAAAGTGTAGTAGTAGTAGTTGTATGTAGCCACCTCGCCCGATCGTCAACAGGCGAGGTGGACCGGCAACGGCGCGAGGACCCTGCCGTACGAGAGTTAAATCACACTAAAAGACATACTTTGCGGGCGATACACTCTAGTGAGCTTTCAACTTTTCGTCTTAATGTACATGATAAAGAAATTATTTCTACGAAAAGCGCAAGGCACACCTTGAGCAATATATTTGGTTTTGGGACGCTAAATGGAACCATGAGGCGATGCGAAGCCGGAGCACTTGCACGATCGCGTTCCGTTGGCTTTCGTTGGGCATGCTACCGACCTCGCGTCGTGGAACGCGCGTCCTGTCTTCCCTCTAGCCTTGCCTTTAATTCGCACAGGGCGAGCGGGGAATGCGGTCGCTCTTGGCGCTCTTTCGCTCGGGAGCGGACTTCTTCCTTGCATTTCACCGATCACAAGTGATAATGAAGGGACCACGTAAACCAACAGTACAATAAAAGTTTGATGTTTAATATATACACGATGTTTCACACTCTTTATATTATGTACTGGGCGCATTTCACGGAAGAGTTTCACGGTTTACAGATGATTCCCTCCGTAGCTTCGCCCCACTCATCATCATTCACCCCGTGGATATGCTGTGATTTTTTGTAATCAACCCCTCCCCGTACAGTGTTACGTTGGTGCGAGCGGAATGTCTCGGCAGCGTGGAACCCCTCGAAGACGCACAAGTTATGGACGAACCCGATGACACGCACGGCCGCAGTTCAAGTACGCTCAGTGCTGTTTCGATGTCTGGTTCATCACCCGCTGACGTGTTTGGTTCCACCATAGCGGACAACCTTACGCAGGTCCAGCGTTCCCAGCTTCTGGATCATTTGGAAGAATTTCGCTCTTCTTTCGATGTCGCTCAAACGTCTCTCGGCCGCACGTCGGCCGTTACGCACGGCATCGATACTGGCGCCCACCTGCCACTGCGGCAACGTCCATATCGCGTATCTCCCACAGAACGCCGTGTAATCACCGAGCAAGTCGACGACATGCTTCGACGCGATGTTATTCGACCCTCCAACAGCCCCTGGGCGTCTCCTGTCGTTCTTGTTGCGAAGAAGGACGGTTCTGTGCGGTTCTGTGTCGACTACAGACGACTCAACAAGATCACTCGTAAGGACGTGTATCCACTGCCGCGAATAGATGATGCGATTGACAGCCTGCAAGGCGCCGAATTCTTTTCATCCCTCGATTTGCGCTCAGGGTACTGGCAAGTACCTATGGCTGACGACGCTCGACCGAAGACCGCCTTTGTCACGCCCGACGGCCTGTACGAATTCAACGTCATGCCGTTTGGGCTGTGTAATGCGCCCGCCACCTTTGAGCGCATGATAGATACCGTTCTGCGCAACCTGAAATGGCACACGTGCTTGTGCTACCTCGACGACGTCATCGTTTTTGCTTCGGACTTTTCCACCCATCTTCAACGCCTACGGCATGTTTTGATGCGTTTGAGCGACGCCGGTCTGCAACTGAATCTAAAGAAGTGCCGATTTGCAGCACGGCAGCTGACAATCCTCGGCTACGTCGTGTCCAAGGACGCAATTCTCCCCGCTCCAGCCAAACTTCGCGCCGTGACCGAGTTCCCGAAACCTACGTCCGTCAAAGAACTGCGCAGTTTCGTAGGACTGTGTTCCTACTTTCGGCGCTTCATTCGAAATTTCGCGACTATCATATCGCCACTGACGAAGCTCCTCGGAAGTAACGGGCCCCTCCATTCATGGTCGTCCGAGTGCGACGACGCTTTCGAAAAGCTCCGCCGTTTGTTGACGTCGCCTCCCATACTACGCCACTACGACCCTACGGCTCCTACAGAGGTACACACAGACGCTAGCGGTGTTGGCCTTGGCGCTGTCCTTGCGCAGCGCAAACCAGGGTTCCCAGAATATGTCGTGGCATATGCAAGTCGTACGCTTACTAAAGCCGAGACCAATTACACCGTCACCGAAAAGGAATGCCTGGCGATCATCTGGGCCCTTACGAAATTCCGACCTTATTTGTATGGTCGCCCATTTGATGTGATCACCGACCATCATGCACTATGCTGGTTGTCGTCACTGAAGGATCCCTCAGGTCGCCTCGCCCGCTGGGCACTTCGCCTACAGGACTACGATATCCGCGTGCTGTACCGCAATGGACGCCAGCATGCTGACGCCGACGCACTCTCGCGCTTCCCCTTGCCTGACGACAATACCAATAGCTCAGTGTCTCACAATGCCGTTTCTTCTATCGACATTCACACCATCGCTACTGAACAGCGCAAGGATCACTGAATCGCCTCATTGATAGACTTGCTGACTGATTCATCGGCAACACCATCCACTCGCGCATTGCGTCGTCAAGCCCACCATTTCGCCGTTCGCGACGACCTCCTCCACCGACGCAATTACGGCGACGGCCGCCAGTGGCTACTCGTAATACCCGCAGTCTGCGTTCTGAAATATGCGAGTCTTTCCACTCTGATCCACAATGCGCGCACTCTGGGGTATCCAAAACTTACCACCGCATTCGACAACGATACTTCTGGCGAGGGATGTACCGCTACGTGCAGAAGTTCGTTCGCTCCTGCCTCGATTGCCAATGCCGAAAACCTTCAACGCACGTGTCACCCGCCGGTCTACAACCATTACCTTGCCCGAACCGTCCGTTCGGGCGCGTGGGCATCGACTTGTATGGACCACTTCCTCTAACGTCGGCTGGTAACCGCTGGGCCATCGTCGCTGTTGACCACCTTACGCGATACACCGAAACTGCCGCCCTCCCAGCGGCTACAGCGCGCGATGTTGCTTCCTTCCTGCTGCACCGATTCATGCTGCGCCACGGTCCACCCCAGGAGCTGCTCAGCGATCGAGGTCGTGTCTTCTTGTCGGAAGTTGTCGAAGCCATCCTGAAAGAGTGCAACGTTGTTCACCGGAAAACTACTGCTTACCACCCACAGACGAATGGCCTCACCGAACGCTTTAACCGCACGCTCGGTGACATGCTCTCGATGTACGTCGCCGCCGATCACACCAATTGGGATGCCATTCTGCCTTTCGTCACCTACGCCTATAATACCGCCCTTCAGAGAACTACTGGTTTCTCCCCCTTTTTCTTATTGTACGGCAGACACCAGTCGCACACACTCGACACAATCCTTCCATACAAGCCGGATCCGTCTGAGTGTGCGCCTATTTCTGCCACAGCCAGACTTGCTGAGGAGTGTCGGGAGCTTGCCAAGACGTTTACTACGCATGACCAAAAGCGGCAAAAGAGCATTCGCGGTGACACCACCACTTCTGCGCCCACGTTCCGCCCTGGAGCACTCGTATGGCTCTCAGTCCCTACCACTGCACCTGGCCTCTCTTCCAAACTGCTGCCCAAGTACGACGGACCCTACCGTGTCGTCGAACGCACATCCCCGGTCAACTACCTGATCGAGCCCGTTGAACCATCTTCGGACATGCGCCGTCGAGGGCGCGACATTGTCAACGTGGAGCGCCTGAAGCCCTATCATGACCCGCTCATAGTGACAAGCAGTTAGGTCGCCAGGCGGCTCCCCTTTTCGTACCCGGGGTAATTGTAGCGAAGCGTTGGAAGTTTGTAATGGGTCGCCCTTTCGAGCGCTTTCCAGTGGGTCGTCCCTTACGGCTCTTCTCTGACAGCACGCTCCTCGCGCTCAGAGTCCGCGCTCTGTCTTGACTGTCGCCGTTGTGATTCGTCGACTAGTGCCGTCAATAAACGCCTTTATAGAATTAAATATTATTCTAAGATACACACAACACTGAAAGAGTTATTCCTTAACTATAAGCGCCTTTCTTTTATGTGAAAGTGGAAAAAGAGTATTCCCTTACTCTGACAAAACTGAACAAAACGGTTTACGCTTCGGTGTTGCAGAATAACAAATGAGGTTGGTTGGTTGGTTGAAAAACTTTATTTGGGTCCTGCAAGGCGCGCGTCAGCGCGCAGCGGGCGGACCGGAAGTTTCTTGGGGTACACCACGTGCTCCTGCAATCGCAATCTTCGCCCCTAAAATACGCGCCGTTGCTACAGCCGTCCCATTCGGCGCGTTTCCAATAGAAGTATATTTCTGTCAATGCTTTAACACAACGCGAGGTGGTGGCTTTAGCCCGAGCCGCGCTCATAGCATCCATTTATGTAAAAAAATAGCTCTCCGACGCTCGTCTGGATGTCACACCGCGTTCCCCGCTCGCCCTACGAAAATTAACGGCCAGGCTATACTCGCGGACAACTTTTCTTGGCAATGAAGCGAAAGCTACAGAGCCACAGTGCACGTATCCTACCGCTAATGAATGTAGTCCCACAATTGCGTCCGTATTTTCTGCGTGAGATATATAAAATACTCCTTTATTTTCTACATGTAGCTTTTTGAGACGGAACGCAGCGCACTCAAGCGTGATATTTGCATTTCTTTTACTTTATACGTTGTCACTTTGCGTTTTTGCGTGTGTGAAAAAGTCGCGCCTTTTACCCGTACCTTAGAGGCTAAGCAGCGTTTGCGTAGGAATGGAACGCTAGCCATCACTTTCCACGGCGTTACGAGACGCGCGCCAAACCGGACTACTTCGCGTAACAGTACATGTGCAGACGCTCCGCCCCCGTAGCTTTCCCTTCATTGCCAAGAAAAGTTGTCCGCGAGTATAGAAGGAAAACACGACGCGCGTAGCGTTTCTCTTCGCGTTTCACGACGCTTTGAAGGAGTGCTTATCGAGTATCAGTGTTTATTATGTGCTTGTTGATGCCATATTTCCGCGGGATTCACCATATGCGGTGGTGTCCACGTACTTGTTAAGGACTTCAGCTACCGCTAAGGTTAAATCATGATCATGGGCGGTAGTGGTCGGTACGGAGATGTGCCACTAGGCATCAACGTGAGTGCATCCACATAAAGCGGTGCTATACCTGCCAAGTAACAGTAGACAGTGTATGAGGTCTCATATACCAGTGCACTATAAACAATCTACTTCTGTGAGGACACGTTCCACTTTCGTGTTATACCGATTCCTATTTTGAGAGTACTCCATGGCTAGGCCACACATCGTTAGGACCACTTTAGCTATCCTTAGCTTGCGTGTTTGGCTGTGAAAAATTTCCAGACACGAAGAAGCATTTAATGGAGTTATCTCCATTAAACTATAAAAAAACTCATTATATTCTTAAAAACAGCGCCAATTTTAATATGGTAAAGGGAACACACGAGGATGGCGCTGTTCTGGTGTGTTTCCTTGTCACGTACGAGGAACACACGAGGACAGCGCGAATCTTCGAGTGTTCTCTTGTCCGTGTATAAATTAGCGCTGTTTCTTTAGATGGATTTCTACCAACGAGCTCGCATCCCGACACCCTTAAGTCACCTCTATATAGTAACACAGCACATACCATAGCTTCTAATGGCTAAATATGAAGGCATGCGGATGCAAGTGGCACATGCGAAGTGACGTATTAACGTGAAGATGTAAATGAAAAAGAAGGTACTGCTATATATGCAAAGATATCAGGAGTGGACACTTATTAGCATTGCCCTACGTTGATTTACTATAAGACAGCTTTGCTAGGGCACCTTCGCATTTTCTGTCAAAAAAAAAGGTTGGCCGTTTCTTCATCTTTGACGATAACTTTGGTGTACGCAGTGCGAGAAAGCAAATAAGAAGAATACTATTGGGAATGACATAGAGTTTCTTATTTACCTAGAGAGAAAACTGGCGCTGCGAGCTGTCGTACGCATGGTAATGCTGGGATATGCGAGATTCGGACTTGGCTCGTATTGGCATCGTTCACGAAGAGCCCGGGCACTTCGAAGACGCACCTGGCTTCGTCAGGCGCGTCTTCTAATCAATCATTCGTGAACATGATTGATTTCTTAATGAAGGAGTACCTAGTAAGCTATATCTTCTTTATCACTGCACAGAAACAAGTTTTATTTAACTTGTAAACTTCTGCGCCAAAGTACAATTTTATGAAGTGAAATACGTAACGAACGGCTAGTAAACTTGGAAGGCAGACGACAAGTCCAGCGTTCACTATGTGGCTGTTTTAGGGGCGAAGCTCCTTAAGGCGGCACCCGTTCGTCCGTCGTAATCGTCGTCATCGTAGTAGTCCGTAACAAGTCTTACGCTTTGACCTCCAAGGTGGTGCCGGTGGGAGATTTCTCCTGTGCGTTGTTGAACAATAAAAAATTCGCAGCGTGCGCGTTAACTAAAAGCCGAATTCTTCTGTCTCTCATTCCCCATTAGCAGCCATTGGCATGTTCCAGTAGGAAACGTTAGTAGAAGTAGAAGTGTAAGTGTTAGCTAAAAGCCGACTTCTTCTGTCTCTCATTCCCATTAGCAGCCATTGTTTACCTCCAAGGTAGTGCCTGGTGAGATTTCTCCTGTGCGTGATTAAACAATAAAAATTTTGTTCAAAACGCCGTTGATTGATGAAATAAACCAACGAAAGACGCCAGATGTTTTGTAAAAGCAGAACGAAAGAACGCCAGATGTTTTTCTTAAAGTGTAGTAGTAGTAGTTGTATGTAGCCACCTCGCCCGATCGTCAACGGGCGAGGTGGACCGGCAACGGCGCGAGGACCCTGCCGTACGAGAGTTAAATCACACTAAAAGACATACTTTGCGGGCGATACACTCTAGTGAGCTTTCAACTTTTCGTCTTAATGTACATGATAAAGAAATTATTTCTACGAAAAACGCAAGGCACACCTTGAGCAATATATTTGGTTTTGGGACGCTAAATGGAACCATGAGGCGATGCGAAGCCGGAGCACTTGCACGATCGCGTTCCGTTGGCTTTCGTTGGGCATGCTACCGACCTCGCGTCGTGGAACGCGCGTCCTGTCTTCCCTCTAGCCTTGCCTTTAATTCGCACAGGGCGAGCGGGGAATGCGGTCGCTCTTGGCGCTCTTTCGCTCGGGAGCGGACTTCTTCCTTGCATTTCACCGATCACAAGTGATAATGAAGGGACCACGTAAACCAACAGTACAATAAAAGTTTGATGTTTAATATATACACGATGTTTCACACTCTTTATATTATGTACTGGGCGCATTTCACGGAAGAGTTTCACGGTTTACAGATGATTCCCTCCGTAGCTTCGCCCCACTCATCATCATTCACCCCGTGGATATGCCGTGATTTTTTTTCGTCTGTTTCTTTCGCCATTTGGTTATCCCGTACAGGTCAGTGGGCTTTTATTCTAGATATATTTCTCACAGTCTTTTTGATTCTTTTATATAGTTAAATACCGCATCACATATGTCCCTTTTGCAGTGACCCCGTGCCGACGCCCCCCAGGGAGGGTAACGCCGTTACAGAAAGCTGCGGCACTTTTGAATCCTCTGTGGAAAAAAAGTAGGTTGGCCGTTTCTTCATCTTCTTTGGTCATGTCTTTGGTGTACGCAATGCGAGAAAACAAAGAAGACAAATATGAGAATAGACAGTTATTAGGATTGCCCGGCGTTGATTTAGGTCAAGGAATCTTTCCTAGGGTACCTTCGAATCTTCTGTGAAAAAAAAAAGAACAGGTTGGCCGCTTCGTCTCCTACAATGTCTTTAGTGCACGCAATGCGAGAAAACAAAGAACATTATTAGGAATGGACGCTTATTACGATTGTCCTACGTTGATTTATATGAAGGAAGCTTTCCTAGGGCACCTTCGAATCCTCGGTGGAAAAAAATAGCTTGGCCGTTTCTTCATCTTCGACAGTGTCTTTGGTCACGCAATGCGAGAAAAGAAAGAGAAGTATTAGGAATAGACACTTATTAGGATTGGCCTAGGTTGATTTATTTCAAGGAAGGTTACCTAGGCCGCTTTGGAATCCTCCATGAAAAAAAAAGAGGTTTGATGTTACTTCAGGTTCCTGGACCATGCCTTTGGTGCACGCAATGTCAGAACTCAAAGAATATTAGGGATGGACACTTATTAGGATTGTCCTACGTAAGTTTTTTTTCAAGCAAGCTTTCTCAGGGAACCTCCTAATTGTCTGTGGGAAAACACCCATAAGGTTCCTTATGGGTCTGCCTCAGTCGACTCGAAGGCGAAAGCCATCTTCTTATTTTTGGTCCAAGTTCATGTATTGAACCTGCCGCGCCCCACTCTGAAAACTTTCTGCAACTAACGTGGTCCTGCAATGCCGCCAGGGTCGGAGGCATTGTAAGCTTACTGCACCTAACCGTGTTTTGCACTGCCTCCAGTATCGGCCCACCTATGACCAAGGAATGGTGTCATCACGTGACGTCATGTTACATCACGTGACGTCACTGTGACGTCACGTTATGCGACGTCACAGTTGCGTCATAAATTTCGGCGATCTGTATCGTCATGATGGCGTCATATTGTGTAGTCATCACGAGATTGTGATTTCTTGCATCACTCGTGTTGACGCCGCCGACGTGGGACGTCGATGCGGGACGCCATTCAGTTTTAACAGCGAAGCTGTTTAGCAAATCGTTCCTTGTCCGGCGAACCAAAATACTATCAGCATCTTAAACGAGTATTTGCCACAGAAATTGGGTAAACGACAAGGTGCCCGTAGATCTATGCAAGGTGCTAACTCTTGCTTTCAGCGCGAGGTTCTGACTCTGCAGTTTCGACATCCGTGTCGCGTCTCTGACCGTCTGTGTTTGAATTCGAACATTTCTGCGCCGAGAATCAACGTAGAAACAACCTAGCATCACCTATATAACGCCTAGCAACGACCTAGAAGCAACCTAGAAACAACCTGCATCGCCTAGCGGCTGCGAGAAGACCCCCAAGCGATGGAAGGCCTACACCAACGACGACGTGCCCGTAGATCTATGAGAGGTGCGAACGCTTGATTTCAGCTCGAACTTCTGTCTCTGCAGTTTGGACATCTGTGTTGTGTCTGTGACTGTCTGTGGTTTATCTCGAACCTCTCTGCACTGAGAATCAACGTAGAAACAACCTAGCATCACTTGGCCTAGCAACGACTTAGAAGAAACCTAGAAACAACCTGCATCACCTAGCCAAGGCCTAGAAAGAACCTAGAAGCAACCAGACTAGTCTTCAGAATCGTCCAGCTTCGCTGTTTCAATCCTTGCGCAACTTAGTGCAAGCTTCGTCAATTTTTTGCGTTTGATGAGACATCTAAGGCTTTCGCCTTAAAATAGGTAAGTCGTTTCTTGCACGCAATTCGAGAAAACGAAGAAGAATATTAGGAATGAACACTTATGAAGATTGCCCTACGTTGTTTATTAAGGCGAACGCATTAAATGCCTCATCAAACACGAAACTTGACCGTCGGCGTCGGTGACGAGTGATGCAAAAAATTAAGATCACGTGCTGACGTCACCACATGACGTTATCACGGCATCACAGATGGCCAAAGTTTGTGACGTCATCATGACGTCACAAATTCTGGCATGACGACATGTGGGGTAACGCTACGTGATTCCGGCGTAAGGCCCTCGTGTGGGCGGTGAAGAAAACCGGAGAGCGCGCGACCTCAAGATAAGAAAATTAAGACGGCACTCTGCAGTGGCACGTGAAGCCGTGGCTGGTGTTCCCTTGTAACTTGATTCATGGCTGCGCTAAAAACACGGACAACAGAAGAGACGTACACAGGACTCTTCTGTTGTCCGTGTTTTTAGCGCAGCCATGAATCAAGTTACAAGTTTGCACCAACTGGCCCAAATGAAAGCATTACTGGTGTTCCCTGCTGGCATCGATTTTCGTTCAGCTGTCTCGTTCCCTCGCTCCTGCGGCATAAGCCTAAACCATGATCACATGGCATCGTAGCTTGGTCAAAGCTGGGCTGATCATGGAGGCAGTGCAAAACCAGGCGATGTGCCTGTGATCCTGGAGGCACTGCGGAACCACGCTAGGTGCACAAAGCTTTGACAAGAAAAAGACGGTTTTCGCTTTCATCTTAGGTGAATGGGCTAGGGAACCTGTGAGTTTTCCAAGGAAGCTTTCCTAGGGCACCTTCTAGTGAGTGAGTGAGTGAGTGAGTGAGTGAGTGAGTGAGTGAGTGAGTGAGTGAGTGAGTGAGTGAGTGAGTGAGTGAGTGAGTGAGTGAGTGAGTGAGTGAGTGAGTGAGTGAGTGAAATAACTTCATTCGGTCCCCAGCAGACGCGAGTAAACTCAACGTCACCTGGCTAGGCCCATTCGGGGACCATCAGGTTAAACTTGACGGCTCTCGCGCGGGCCCTCTGGACGGCCAGGATTTGAGAGGTCTGGTCCTGGTCTTTAATGAGCATCTTCATTTCCTCTTGAGTGAAAGGGGGACCGGCAGAGGCGTAACCCCACAGGACATGCTCGAAGTCCGCATAACCACCATACAGGGGGCAGTCCGGGCTTGGGAACCGTTCAGGGTACATTGAGTCCTCTGTGAATAAAAAATATATCGGTCGATTGTTTTTCTTCGGCAATGTCTTTGGTGCACGCAATTCGAGAAAACAAAGGAGAACGTTCGACAATCTATATTCACACAGGGCTGGTCTGGCGATATCGCCCCTACGCCACTTTTGTTTAGAAATGAAATCAGTAGAGCACTATTTTTTATCATGTCGCAGATACAGATTGCAAAGAAAAAGACTTCTTGATATCCCATTCACTAACCTGGGGCTAAACTTCACAATTGACAGTGTGCTTACCTCCGGTGCTTCAGCTCTGGGGTTCAGCCACAGGAATGCGTTTGATGCCGTGTGTAGATACCTTCACGAAACAAAACGAATACGACTTTAAATTCCCACTTGTATAAGTATCCTTATCATAGAAAAAGAAAGTTTATATTATTTTTATTATTATTGTGCTTCTACTTATTATTATTCTGATTCTAATTCCTATTCGGGACAACGATTAAAGTCTGATCTGAATGTTCGAAAAACTATTATTGCACTCTTTTTTTGTTGCGTATGTTTTTTTTTTCATTTATTTAGTTATTTTTATTCATTTTCATTGCCATGAACATTCAATACTGAAAATGCTTTAAAAATTTCCGTAAGATGAATCCTTGGTCAATATCCCTGAGTGGGTATGAGCCATACGGTAGAGGATACCACTACTACTACTTGCGCAGACGTTGATGGCAACAACAGTCACACTTTATTGCGAACCAGACACGGCGAAACAGCTGAGGTCAGTAGACGCCTTCTGTTTCACAGACTATAGACTACGCTGGATTTTAAAGCATGCGCCACTATTATTTAAGCCGAGTATATCAGAGTTGGGCCTAGGGTCCAGTGGCACACATCCGCTGTATGAAGCTGGGCAACAATCGGACAGTTTCGTTTATAAGTATGTTTTTGCATATATTCTATAGAATGTCTATTCAGAGGAAGGTAGAATAACAAAAATCAGAAAAGCGCGAGATTTCAATCCTAAAGCATCGCTTCCCTTCACCCATTTATGTCCTTCTTCTTCACTTGCCAGTCGGACTTGATTGTCAATGACCAGAGCAAGAGGATTCGCAGCTTAAAGGGCTCCTCACCAGGTGACCTAACGAATTTTAGTTATACATTGTGAGTTGTTGCGAGCCCAATAAAGAGCATTTTGCCACAAGAATTTTTCTAATCGGTCGGTTAGAAGCTGAGAAAAACAATAATTTGTAGCGGCGCGAAACCATGATGCGAGGAGGCGAGCTGGAAACCCTTGCCGCTCTCTCCGTGTAGCCTTCGTAAGCCAAATCCCTTCCCTGCCCTCTTCGGCACGCGAGCAGGAGGATCACATAACGCATACGCATGAACACGTCATGCGCACAAAATGTCACGAGCGCATGACGTGCCCGAACCAGCCCGAGCCCCCGAGACGCGAGCGGTGTTGTGGCGGCGTTCTTTGCGCTTCGTCTCTGCAAGTTATGCCGAATGCGCCCTCGCAGATCACTTGGCTTTTAACGTATTACTGAGCACGAAAGCTGCAACATTTGTACGGACGCGAGACTAGCGGTGTGCCGCATGAACATCTAGTTAGACGCGGGGGGATAAATGAGCCTAATGAGCGCTGGAACGCGGTAGAAAATTAGTTTCGTTGTAAAGGGTGGCGTCTGCACGATGCGCAAAGCGCGAGAACACGAACGCGTGCGAAACGGAGGTACATTAGTCTCGAATCTCGCTGCGATTCGCAGTAAAAATTAAAAAAGAAAACGCACACATTCGGTTTGTGTGTTTTATTATTGCTCTCAAGTTTTATTCATCCATTCAAGCAACAAATTACACAAACTACACGTCATGTCAAATAATTATCGCAGTGTCACGTGCTACTGTTGGCGACGTCAGAGCACGGTCGTCTACGCAGACGAGCGACGTCACCGCACTACCATCTACGTAGGGCCATTCTCTCATGTTCGTCATCCCATCATTCTCTGGGCGCGCGGCCGCGAGAAGAAGGGCAAGCAGCGTTCAGCTTGAAATTTGACCCATTTACGCTGCGCGTAGCGTTGCAAATTTTGGCAGACGCAATCGTGAACGCCCAGTGCATGCATTGCGCTCGTCAGCTCAAAATTGTTAAACCTGGTGAGGGGCCCTTTAAGCTGGGAATGCGAAGTGCATTTGGTTCTGGGTGTGCGGATATATTTTCTCGCTTTGTTCTGATGGCATGACTCTTATAAGAAAATTGAACCAAGGTAATTGTGCCCTGAGAATGCAAAAAAGAAAAGAAACTGCTGACACATTGTAATCACATTAGGCATAGAATGCCCACTTCATAATAAACATATAGAAATGCGTGCAGGGCCAATTCCTTACTTGTATTTTTTTGGAATGACACATTGGCGGCAGGCTGAAGGAAAGCTCAATGATGGTTACAATTCCTGCCGTGTATTTTTAAACGCGCATGTTACATTTGTTATTTAAAGAGGCACTCGCCGGGTAGTCTAGTGGTTTTGGCGCTCGACTGCTGGCCCGAAGGTCGCGGAATCGATGCCCTGCCGCGGCGGCCGCATTTAGGCGGATGCAAAACGCTAGAGGCCCGTGATTTATGTGGACAATAAATGACCCCATGTGGACGAAATTTCCCGATCCCTCCATACGGCGTCTCTCATAATCATATCGTGGTTTTGGAAAGTGAAGCCCCAATAGTAATTATTATATTATCTAACGAAGTAGGATAGGGCCGGTGCTAATGCTAGAAGCTAATGCCAGAGAAATTGTCTTAGAATGAATAGCCCAAATGAAAAAAAATATTTTTCTTCGGCAGAAGTGTTCCTGCACCTGAACCATCGTTCATAAATGAGTCAGCAGAAGTACATTGTTCAGATCGAGCGACTTTATTTCTGGTAAAACACGGTAGACTGAACACAAAATATGCTTTTTTATCTGTGTTCGTCAACTTGAACTCTGGGCTCTGACTCGTTGTTTGACCACAACAGGCGTTCGCTGGTACGCCTAAGTACCTACTATTAAATTTTCTGCGGTTTCGTGGGGCGTTTACAGTGGGCGTTTACAGTGGGCGTTACGCGAGTCCTTGGAATTTGCCCGGCGAATAAATCATATTGAAGGGTTGTGACAACTGGGAAGTTTCTGAAAATTTCGTGGGGTCGCAACATTCATAGGGGGACGTATATTATTGTATAGTGTAGTATAGACGTGTAGTATATTATAGCAAGTGGATGGGAAAGGGAAGTGGGGGTGAGTAGGAGAGACGTGAAGGTGAGGAGAAGGGAAGGGAGGGGATGAGGGTAAAGCATTGCATAGCCGTGCATAGTATAGTATAGCAAGGGGGTGGAAAAAGGAAGTGAGGGTGAGGAGGAGGGGAATGAGGAAAGGGAAATGAAGAAGGGAGAAGGCAACACCGCACCACAAATGAAGGTTTACTTTCCGCCATGGAAGCAGAAGAGGCTGCACGTTCGCAACGCCAACGCTTGTTTGACCTTGAATACAAGCGTTGGGCAGGTGAGGAGGGCAGGTGAATAACTTTTCCTCACCTCCTACGTCTTTCACGTTGAGTGCAACTGCACACATTCTTTTTTCTCCGGCGTGAACGCACTGCGCCCAACCGTGGTCTCGCCTTCTGCTGTTTCTCGCACTGATCGTAGCGCAGCAGCGCCACCGAAGCTTCACAGGCATGATCACGGGACATGGAGTGTGGCCACCGTGATTAGCTCAGGCAGTGCGACGTTGAGCAGCCGGTTCGCTGCAGAAGTTCATCGGGGAGGCCACACACGAATGAGCTTGAGTAGAGACACGAGGCGCGTCTTTTCACTTGAGGCGAAAGTGTTATATACCTCACTAAAAACGAAATTTGACTGTCGACGTCGGCGTCCCGCGTCATCAGCGGCGTCTCGCGTCTTACGGCGTCGGGGACGAGTGGTGCAAAATCATGTGATGACGTAACCATATGACGTCATCATGACGTCACATATACCAAGGACATGTGACATTATCATCATGTCACATATTCTGGCGTGACGCCATATGACGTAACACCACATATTGTCGTTGTTGCGCTCTCCTTTGGGCAACAGACTTGCACAAGGAAGCACTGCCGCGTAAAAGCGCTCCACCAGTGGCGCCGCTTCTATTCTTTTATCTATATTTCCTGTATCACTTTTGCCTACATAGAGGAATGAGCCGGCCAAAATTTCCCATCTGTGCACGCATAGCCAGTGGCGAGAGAAAGCTGCGTTGCTCGCAGTGGCGCATCCTAAGTTTGCTGACATCGGCCGCTAAGGGTACGGATAAAGTCCCAAGAGGAGGATGCCTAGCCTCCACAAGCCAACGTCTTCTGAAGCCGCTCAAGATTGCCTGGGTTAGCTCCGCAGTAAAGGCCGCACCTCGGTCAGTAGGGAGGACCTCTGGGGCGCCGTGACGCAAGACGATGTTCTCAACAAAAAAATTGGCTATCTCAGCAGCACCGCCTTTGGGCAGGGCCCTTGTCTCTGCGTAGCGGGTAAGGTAGTCGGTGGCTACGACGATGCATTTGTTTCCAGAATTCGACGTCTGGAACGGCCCCAGTAAGTCCATCCCGATTTGCTGGAACGGTCGTCGAGGTGGCTCGATAGGCTGCAAATGTCCGGCTGGCCTAGTCGGTGGTGTCTTGCGTCGCTCACAGTCTCGGCAGGTCTTTAAGTAGCGAGTGACGTCGGCGGCAAGGCGCGGCCAGTGGTACTTTTCCTGTAACACCGAGGTGTCCAGCCGTGGGGTCGTCGTGTAGAGCTTGGAGGACTTCTGGTCGGAATGCTGAGCGCACCTCGAAAATGTAGTTGGCTCGAAGCGGCGAGAAGTTCTTTAGGAGAACGCCGTTTCGCAGGAAAAACGGCGCCAGTCCTCGCGTGAATACCTTCGGAACAACAGCGGTACTACCCTCGAGGTATCCCATAAGGTCGCTGAGTTCCGGGTCGGCTCGCTGTCGTTCTACGAAGTCGTCGGTACTTATGATTCCCAAGAAATAGTCGTCATCCTGGTCGTCCTGCGGCGATGGGTCGACGGGGGCACGAGACAGGCAGTCGGCGTCAGAGTGCTTTCTCCCGGACTTGTAAATGACGGTAATGTCAAATTATTGAAGCCTCCGACTGCACCGTGCGAGGCGACCTGAAGGATCCTTCAAGTTAGCTAGCCAACACAAAGCGGGGTGGTCGCTCACAACTTTGAAGGGTCTGCCGTAGAGGTAGGGGCCAAACTTTGACATAGCCTAGATGATGGCAAGACACTCCTTTTCCGTTGTGGAATAGTTAGCTTCTGCCTTGGATAACGACTGGCTAGCATAACTGATGACCCTTTCCAGTCCGTCAGTCTTCTGTACGAGGACGGCGCCGAGTCCTACGCCGCTTGCGTCGGTGTGGATTTCCGTATCGGTGTATTCGTCAAAGTGCGCAAGTATCGATGGGGCACCTGCAGGCGTCGTTTCAGTTCTTGAAATGCTTCCTCTTGCGCCGTTTCCCACGTGATTTCGACGTCGGTGTTCGTGAGTTGCGTTAGTGGCTCGGCGATCCGTGAAAAGTCCTTGACAAAGCATCTGTGATAGGTGCACAAGCCGAGAAATCGGCGTACGGCCTTTTTGTCAGTGGTTCGCGGGAAGGCAGCGATGGCAGCTGTTTTTCGCGGGTCTGGGCGCACTCCGGACTTGCTGATCACGTGATGCAAGAACAGTAGCTCCTCGTATGCAAAGGAGCACTTTTCAGGCTTCAAGGTCAGGCCAGAGGTCTCGATTGCTTGAAGTACCGCGTCAAGGCGACGGAGGTGTTCGTCGAAGTTTGAGGCAAACACAACGACGTCGTCCAAGTACACGAGGCAAGTCTGCCACTTCAAGCCAGCCAGCACTGTATCCATGACACGTTGGAAAGTTGCGGGTGCCGAGCAAAGTCCAAAGGGCATGACCTTGAACTCCAAGAGGCCGTCTGGTGTTATAAAGGCAGTCTTCTTTCGGTCTTTCTCGTCGACTTCGATTTGCCAGTAGCCAGTCTTCAGGTCCATCGACGAAAAGTACTTCGCGCTGTGGAGTCGATCCAGGGTGTCGTCTATTCGTGGGAGAGGGTACACGTCATTTTTCGTGATCTTGTTCAGGCGGCGAAAATCGACGCAGAAGCGTAGGGTTCCGTCTTTCTTCTTCAGTAACACCACGGGTGACGCCCACGGACTCTTGGATGCCTGGATGACGTCGTCGCGTAACATTTCGTCGACTTGTTTCTTTACGGCCTCGCGTACTCGCGTCGAAACTCTGTACGAGCTCTGACAGAGTGGTCTGGCACTTTCCTCTTTAATGATGCGATGTTTTGCGACAGGTGTCTGCCGAATTCTTGACGACGCTGAAAAGCAGTCGTTGTATTGCAAGAGAAGGGTTTTGAGCTGTTCTTGCTTATGCTTCGGAAGGCCGGGATTGACGTCGGAAGCTGGTTGAGGAGCTTGGTTCGTCTAGTAGGGTCGGAAGCATCGGCGAGGGCGAAAGAATTGGTGGCCTGCACAATTTCTTCGATGTAGGCGACCATCGTGCCTTTGTTCACGTGTTTGTACTCGTTGCTGAAATTTGTGAGCATCACTGTTGCTTTCCCTCTCCACAGCTCGGCTATTCCTCCTGCGACGCAAATCGCGCGGTTAATCAACTGGTGCTGATCGCCTTCAATGACGCCTTCCAGGTCTGCTGATTTCTCAGTGCCGACGGAAATGATGACGCTGGAGCGAGGGAAACACTGACCTGGTCTTCCAGCACATTTAAGGCGTGCTTTCCTAGCGGCGTGTGCGGCGGTAGTGCTTTGTCTGCGGATAGTGTTGTCGACTCGGACCTCAGGTCGATTACTGCACCGTGTAGGCTTAAGAAGTCCATACCCAGGATGACGTCTCTTGAGCAACGTTGCAGGGCTACAACGCTCACCGGATAAGTCTGGCCGTCAATCGTGATTCTTGCCGTGCAGATTCCAGTTGGTGTTGTTAGGCGGCCTCCAGCTGTCCGGATTTCGGGTCCTTCCCAAGCGGTCTTTACTTTTTTTCAGCTTGGCGGCTTTTTTTCAGCTTGGTGACGTTGTGGCCATGAATAAGCACGTCAAGCTCGGTGGTTCGTCGTCTTGCGTAGCGGTTAGGTTGCGGCATCGGGTCACGGCTACGTCGGTTTGTCGCGCTGCTTCGACGTTGCGTCGTCAGGTCTTCTTCGGGCCGCGAAACTTCGACGTCAGGGCTCCGTCTGGCTTGCGGCGCGTTCTTTAATTTTCGTCGCGGCGTCGTCGTCGTCGGCGGAGGATCTTCGGTGTTTCGTTGTACAGCAACCGCACCTCCATCGGTTGCTGCCTTTAGTTTTCCGGATACGGGCTAGGTGACCGGGCCCGGGTTGGGCCAGAGTATGGTCGGCGTTGGGGAGAAACGCAGCGGCCTGGCGACGGTGATCACGAAGGTACTCGGGGGGTCCACTGCGCTCCTACGAGGTAGTCGGCGATGTCGTGGGGTCGTTCCCCCCGCTGTGGACATGGCGCGTCTACGGCGAAACCACGTAGCCCCACCTGTCGGTACTGGCAGCGGCGGTAGGTGTGGCAGGCTTCCCCGCAGTGGTAGCAGAGCGGGTGGTTGTCAGGGGCACGCCAAACGTCCGTCTTCCTCGGTGGGTAGCGCTAGCCGACAGGTGGGCGAGGTGGGGTCGGGTGCTGTCGACGGAATTGCGGAGGCGTGGGGTCCTGACGCGGGCGCGGCGTGGCGACGGCACGGCGTGCGGCACTGGCATAACTCAAAGCTTCTTGCTGAGCCTGCGGTGCTTCGGGAATTCCAAGCGATTGCCGGACTTCCTCGAGGACAATGTCGACTATTGAATCCACTTGATGCTGTGGCGAAAGTAACAGTTTCCGCAGCTCCTCCCGTACAATCGCTCTGATGGTTTCGCGCAAGTCGTCGGTGGCCAGCGAGTGCACTTAGGAATAGGCTGCAGACAGTGGAGAGCGGTTGTATTGTTTCGTCCGCATATCAAGTGTCTTCTCGATAGTGGTGGCTTCGGTGAGGAATTCAGCGACCGCCGTGGGCGGCTGGCGGACAAGTCCCGCGAACAGTTCTTGTTTACCACCCCGCATAAGCAGGCAAACTTTCTTGTCTTCGGGCATCGCAGCGTCGGCTTGGCGGAAAAGTCGAGTCATCTCTTCCGTGAAGATGGTGACGTTTTCGTTTGGTGGCTGCACCCGGGTCTCCAGCAAAGAAGCGGCCCTTTCCTTGCGGACGACGCTTGTGAACATGTGCAGGAAAGCGCTGCGGAGAACGCCCCAAGTTTGAAGCGAGGACTCCCGATTCTCAAACCAGGTTCTTGCCGCATCTTCCAGGTAGAAGTAGGCGTGACGCAGCTTGTCTTCGGTGCTCCAATTGTTAGAGGCGGCGACGCGGTCGTATGTTTCAATCCAGGTTTCTGGGTCCTCGAATGATGAACCGCGGAACGTTGGCGGCTCCCTCGGTTGCCGGAGCAGAATCGGTGCTGGCGGCACAGTGGTTGTTATCGTCGCTGTGGTCAAGGTCAGGGTTTTGGTTTGCCGGGTTTTTTCAGGTAGAAGCCCGTACTCTGGCGGTAGAACTTGTTGCTGGTGGCCTGCTCGCTGCTAGGCGTTGGCGTCGATGCCGCCTTGAAGGTGTGGGCTTGGCTCACGGCTAGAGGGGTCGTTCGGTACGTGGACCGGGAAGCACCTCCACCAGATGTCACGTGGTCGTGACGTCGATGAAGGTAGCAGTCAGCGTGTCCAAGATGAAACCTTTTATTTGGCCGAACTTGTGGCCGGAAAACGAAAAGTCAAAGGACAGCAATACACACTGTACCCTGATAGCGGCGAACAAAGCGTCGGCCGTCGATAACAACCGCTCATGGCTGGGACGCGCCGTCTTTTATACATCACGCATCGAACTTACCAGTCTTATTACTGGTGGTCGCGCAAGCTCTGGAATACTCTAGAGTCTTCGCGCCATGTGAGCAATCTTAACGAAACGATTTACCAAAATCTGGAACGTTCCCAGACATTCTGGCGCGGCTTGCGCAAGGCAGTAGTAACACATGTAAGGAGGCGGTAACGCAAAACATAGAAAGAAATGTGCGCGTGTGGCAATATTTAGAATGTTTTCAGCGTGATTAGACATTGCATGCGGACGTGCGGCCACCTTGCATGCGGACGTAGGCGCAGCCACTCCTAACGGGCTCCTTGTGGTTTTTTTCCAAAGTTTGCAAGAGTTCCTTATGATATAGCCACAACTCCATCGCCGTCGAACTCGCTTAATTATATTTGGAAGTTTAGAGGTGTTCACTGATGTTTGTTTGACAGGGGTATGATGTTGTTTAGTGTACCTGTCATGCATTTTATAGGATATAATTTATAGGCGTTTGACCTTGAGACATCTTCTGTTATAATTTAAATGTTATGTTCTGTTATGCATCTATTATAACCGATCGATTGATGACTATTTTAAATGTTTCGTTTTGTGTAGACAGTATGGCGGGGCATCGGAGCACTGCGTACGATGTGCTTGCTTCCGAGGATGGTCAGCCTCCCAAGCATCTTGGCAACACGGAACTGGAAAGTGTACGAGGAGCCCGCGGTTGCTTCACCGGTTCCAGCATCGGCCGTGCGAGCCATGCACGGCAGCCGAGGACCGTACGTGTCGCATCGCCCGCAAGCTGTCAGTCTGGAATGAGTTTCTCTGCCAGTCTCGACTCGAGCTACGAGAATCATCGGGCACACGCGGGCAGCTCTCCCTGGTCAGCTTCGAGAAGCCTTGGGCGCCAGCTGAGCGAATAACGCGAGAAGGCACGGCGCTGGCCTGTGGACTGCTAAACACCCACCGGTGCGTGGCGACTCTTGACATCAGTGTAATAGCAATGGAACCAAAGAAGTTCGCTCTGCTCGTCGACAAGCTTCGAGGAAACTCTTTTGTGAAAGTGCTAAGGTTCCGCAATCCCCGATTCTCGAGTGGTAGGACGCAAGAGGACATATGCAGGCTCATTTCTTCCTTGCCCGCATTAGAAGAACTCGAGTGTCCCACGGCCTGGAAGTGTCCCGTGGCTTTTCTGGACATCTTGTCGGAGCTCCTCCGAACAACCACGTGCCTGGAGGCGTTACGAATACCTATGGTGTGCATCAAAAACCATGGCGCGGAAGGGTTACTGGAAGCGCTCGCACTGAACAGCACCCTCAAGGAGCTATCGCTCGACGAGTCGTTCATAGGTGAAGCGTCGCTCTCCCATCGAGCTGGGTTTGCGAATTACTTGAGGAAGAACACAACGCTCGAGACTCTGACCGTGTTGGCTTGTAACAAAATGCAAGATTCTCTGATGTGGATTTTGAATGGTTTGCTAGAAAACCACACAATCACAAAGGTAAACCTGACAAACTTCGTCGTCGGTAGACAGAGTTCCGAGCTCATACCGCTTATTTTCGCCAGAAACAAAACGATAAGCAGCTTCAACATGATTTCGACGAGACAGGACAGGGAAGCGCACGACCACACCACCAACGATGACTGGCTGGAAGCGCTCAAACGTAACCAAACCTTGAACGCAGTCAGGCTGCCGTTCTGTGCCTTCAAGTTGGAACAGTGGGAGTCTCTATTCCAGGCGCTGCCGACGAAAGCAAGTCTAAAGCTCACTATCGAATGGAACGTCACTTACTACCACCTTCTGCCTAGAGTCTGCAGCGTGCTGAGAGAAGCGGTCGCAGAACAGCAAGTATTTTTCGAAACAAACTTTCCGCCAAACAGCGCCGATATGCTGGACTACAAAGGATTTTCTGAAATATTCGCATCTCTGCGAAGCGACACGAGGAGCGAATTCTCACGTATAATGCACAAGCTGCCTTCCGCAAGTCACATTACGTCGGTCCAGCTTGAAATCTCGATGCACACTATAGACGCAGCACTGTCTACGCGGATTGCCGACTACATCAGACACTCGACCACCCTGAAGAAGCTGCAGCTATTCTTGTTTTGCGATCCTCTCTACGTCCCGAGGAGTAGCTGTTGGGCAGACATCGTTACATCGCTGTCTCAGAATGGAAGCGTCAAGGAGTTGCACGTCAAGTTGCCCAATATTGAAGTCCAAGACACTGGGAGGCTCGCGCACGCTGTCAAGTCGAACAAAAACATGCAGCGCGTATACCTTGTGCCCGAAAGATCGCGTGACGCGAGCGCCTTCTTCAAGGTTTTAGCTGAAGACGTCAGAGAAAACCTCACGCTACTCAGTGTGGTCGTCGACGTGTCCCTGGATGATGAGGAGGTGGCAAGGGATTGGTTCGTTGTTTGGGATGCGATGCGGCGCAATTCTGGACGCCTCAGGCACGCTGCCCTGTTCGTGAGTGGACATCGGTGCGACCGGTGAGTAGGCGCGACGGAGTTCATTATTACTACAATTTTCTAAACGATAACGCACGAATCTGCCTAAACAAAGTTTACTGTCAGATCGACCTTGAGTTTGTTACATGTGATAAAGATCGTAATGCGACAACCAGTCCCAGTCCGTACCTTCGTGTAATACTCCCTACATCTATCGACTTGAAACGTCTGCGTCGTTTTAAGTTCACAGTTAACAAGTAAACGGTCTTACAGGAGCACTCGGAGCGTTCATGCCCGCGCGCTAACGAAGTCTCCTGATAGCTATTTTATTTTCGGTTCCAGTGGTCGGCGATTGCCCATGCTTGCCAACAAGTTTGAATTTACTAAGCCTCTGCACAACCTCACTATACCGCATCGTATACGACCTTTTCGAGGTGATCGTTCTGAAGGCAATCTAGCGCAAAGAACTGTGCGCGAAACATAAAAAAAAAACGCTATGCCGTTTACGTGTCTTCTTGGAAACGACCTTTGTAGGTTTAATGAAATGAGGCCGTGCTCACTCTATTCAGTAGCAGATTTCATTCGTGTACGCGTATCAAGTTTACCATACCGCCCGCATATTCTTCTGTACGCCACCTGTGTGAAGCCGCTTTATGCAGTAAATATCTGGGCGAACCGCGAAATGTAATCTACTGGGTCTGCGATATCATTCTACAATATATTATTGTTCAAAACCGGAAATGTATACTGTGAAGCTCCCTGGATTACATTACTCATTACAGCGAAGCTAATATAGCTCGTATCTTAAGTATACACACAGTATCTCGTTGCGAAAAGTAAAGCAACGTCGCCTTATCTGACGAAACTGACCTTGACAGGGCGTGCGCTGAAGCGCTGGAATGGATGCCCCTTCATCCAGCCCTGCCGGAACAAGTCGCCGAGCTTTCTTCGGTGCACGAAAGCGACGCCATCGTCATGATCAGAGATGCGCTGAAGTCACTGCAAGACATGCACGAATTCATGAGGCTCGCCGGGGTCGTCAGCCGGCGAGTCTCGTGCCAGTGGCGAGAAGACGAGAGAGTGCAGCTCAGTGACCTCAACGAGGACTGCTGGGGAAGGGTGCGCGGATACTTGCGGCTCAGCGATGTGGGCTACTCTTCGGCAGAGCCGTGAAAATTTATGAACGACAGTGTCGCGATATGTGACGTACATACGTGTCTCTGTGTATTCGATCCGAACATATTTTCGTTCGTGGATAGCTTAACGCCACGATGAATTTTGCTGAAAGCGTCTCAGCGTGTCTCATTACTAATTAGCTTATGACAAAGATAACGGACAGCTTAGCATGAGGCAACTGTGATTTTGCTTTAGATTTGTCTTTCTATTGGGAGAATAGTCGGAACAAGTTCTTGGAGGTCTGGTGCAATAGCCGAAGCAGGCGCAATGTTGCCACTAAATCCGCAACAAGCGGCGAATATATATACATTTCTTGCGCGATCTGCGTAATAAGTACATTATTCAAACCTAGTTTATTCACCAACCATCTGGATAAGGAATATTATCATGCATTAACAGGCAAGTAAATCTCTGCAGCTAGGATGGCCTCTTTGACTGGAATTGAGGAAATATTTCATATCCGAAATAAAATAGAGAAAGATAGATAGAACGAGAAAGAGAAAGAAATAAAGAGCGAAAAAAAGAAATAACGAAAGAAATAGAAATAACGATAGACAAGACAGACAGAAAAAAATGATAGAGATAAGAGGAAAAAAAAGCGGGGAAGAAAGAAAGAGGAAGATAAAGAGAAACAAAGAAGGCCGCCCAGCTCCGCACTTTCTTCAGGCTTGGCACCCTTAGAGCGAAGCTGCCCTAATTTTCATATAACTATAGCTCGCTAGAATTATAAAAGGTGTCGTGTTAATGACTGACTTAAAGGGGCCCTGCGACGCTTTGACAACTTTGTTCAGCGCTGCAATGCGTGTAGTAATCAATTCGGAGGATTTGCATGGTTCTGATGTATTCTCACCAGTTGAGCGTCGCTGTTTAGCCCCGTGGAAGAGACACTTGCCTGCTGAGGGTGTGTCGTAGCTTCGAAACACAGCCCTGTCAAATGATTTTGTTTAACATTATACATACATTTATTTATAGCACTACTTCTCACCTAACAGCGGGATCGACACAATTTCTCGTTGAGTCGGTACCTAGATGCGTGTGCATTTGAAAATGTGTAGTGGGCTTTTGGACTTACGATGTTATGCAATGGGTGTCAAAATGTATTTTTTCGTGAGACAACTCCGGTGCTCCGCCATTGCGAAGCTTTTACTAACAAGCTATAATTTCTCACGTCTAAATGTTCATGTCAGACCGTACATGACCATTACCGTGCTTTTTTTTCAGCGGCGTTGATTTTAGGCCCCGATCAAACCAGAGCAATGTTTTGCGGGAGCGCTGGTAGAGCACAGAAAGAAGAGCCTGCTGAATAAGCCATCAGAACATTGAAAACCAACTGGCCTGTCGGGGTACAGCTACAGTTGACAGACCGATTATGCGTTGAAATAAAGCATTGAATCAGCTTACCTGATGAGACAACTGTATTCATTCATTCATTCATTCATTCATTCATTCATTCATTCATTCATTCATTCATTCATTCATTCATTCATTCCACACTGCGGACCCAGGATCGCGTTTTCTGAGGCACGGTCCAGGTCATGCCGTGCGCTGACGTAGCTCCTTTCGCCCTGTGTAACCCCCCCCCCCCCCCCTGTGTAGCTTCCAGCGCGCTCGTCGAGAGGAAAGAAGAGACAGAGCATTTAGAGCGTGCGGCATATTTCTATAACTCTGCTCTTTCTTCACATATTAGAAAATTTCTTGTGGGGATTGATTCGGGAGGCAATAAACTCCGAAAGAGAGGTGATTCGATGATTACTTGAAAAAGTGATTGAGGACCCCTGATGCGATAGGAAGCTAAAGAAGTGGATCAGACAAAAAAGTCACAGTTTCGCCGCAAGGACGATGCAATGAATGCGACAGTAAGAAATTGGAATATCACACGAAGAACGAGAAGCTCGTAATGTAACCCCCCCTCACACAATACTCCGATGTAGGAGCCTGTGAGGTGATTTGAATAAATAAATAAATAAATAAATAAAATAAATAAATAAATAAATAATAGATACTTGCAGCGCCTGTCACAGTTGTTACGTCTTGTGCTTGAGCAACGCGCTGCATGTGTCGACAATGGAGAATCAGATGCTCTTAGATATTTCTTTTTCGTTTAAACGGCGGTGTGTGGAGTGACCCCCAGCGTGTCTGGCCACACGGGGGCGTCCGATGCAAGGTATTCCCGGTGTTCTTTGTTTTTTTTCTTCTTCCACATCACAAGTGATTACAGAAAACGGCCACTTTGTCGTGCGCGTCTCAAGGGCAGTTTTCAAGTTGGAAGAAAATTAGGAGCGTTGCGCGATAGACAAAACGCTCAAGCTCCTCCGAGGTTTGTTTACCACCAGCGATAAATGGTGTATAGAAATAGTTCGCTGTTATTTCGCCGGCGCCTGTATGGGACATGGTTGAGTTGTCTAATGCAGCAGGGTGAGGAGCGAGGGGTCGATGGTTCGAATCCCCGGTCGGGTGCTGCGGAATTTGTTCTTCTGTTTCATTTTTCTTTGTGTATTTTTATATCTATACATACATATACATATCATGGGCATGACGGCGACAGTGACGTCAAAACCAGCCGAGAGTGTCCATATAATTGCTATCGCAATAAAAACAGCGATCACCGAAAGCCTGCTTCTCTGAAAGTCTACATATCGTCATCGTCATACAGCTTTATTTGCTATATGCGTGGCGTAACTGTGACTAATAAATAAGTCCGTTACGTGCAACGCTTGCTTGGTCTGATTCCTTGCGCATTCGCCTAAGATGGCCATAAGGCAAAAGTCATCATCATCATTAGCATAGGTTTAGAAGGGACGTGAATTTTCGTTCCGCACGCCGTTTAAAAGCCAGCGTTGTTTTATTGCGATAACAATTATATCGACAGCCTCGACTAGTTCTTGCCGTTGCTGTTGCCGTCACCGTCATGTCCTTGCGGTATAAAGTCCAAATCGATAACGCCCCCCCCCCCCCCCCCCGCGCATCGTATGTTCTACCGCGGCTAAAAGCGCGCGAGCGTGGGCGATGAATGCGGCCGAAGCAGAGATCAAACGAGCCATCCCGTTTAAGTCGCTTGAAGGGTGCATCCGATAACATCAGCCCACTCGAGAGGCCTGCCGTTGAAGCAGACAGGAAATGGCCGACCCATCTTTGACGAGTATTAAAAAAAAAGACGCGAAGACGCGAGGGGGAGGGGGGGGGGGGGCGAGTGTCGCGCGAGGAGCAACTTTGAACTTTGAATCTAAGGGCGCGGTCGCGATCGCTGGCGCGCGCGCTATCTTGAAAGCCATCACACATCACACAGCATCACAGAAAATAGGTTGCCTTTTAAACGCCAGTGTAGTCGACGTCCCTGGTAGGGTCAGGATGTGCGCACAGCTACTACGCGTATAAAAACACGTAGATCCACCTCGTAACGCTTGGCTCAAAGCCAAAAAATGCAGCATAGACAACTACTCGCTGAATGCTTTGCATGAAACCGATTCCCACATGGCGTGGGATCTGCCAAATTTTTTATCTATCTGCTAGGTTTTCTAATAAGTACCTGTTTTCAGTGACGCGTGAAAAGCTGTGCAAAGGTGTATGTCATGCTGTGCTACCGCTACCTCTGTACCGAGCCATCTACAGTGGATGCCAAGGGCAAGATGTGCTTATGCGGGTGAAGAGAATGCTCCTGCCGCAAAGTCCTTTTTAAGCTTCACACCGATACATTGTCTGTAAATGCATTTCAAGAAGACTGTGGCCTTTTCTTATTTGGGGGCCAGATTGCATTATCTGCAAAAAAATCCCGGAAGTTTTCTTATATTGCTGGGAATGAATATATTTTTGGGATGTACTTCTGGGATGTATCGTCAAAGGACGATAAAGAAGGATCTACCGTTAGATCCACATGGTATGACATTTCTGCCAGTAGATGCTGAAGCGGGATTGCCTTTTGACTTGATTATGCTAAATGGCCTTCATTGTTTATGGCGGGCTCGAATGGCCGGATTTCATTGCGATCCAGATGCACGGCCCGCACGAATGTATTTTCGAGAGTACATGGCCAAGTTCGTGCAACTGCAGAAAGCGCAGGTGTTTGTACCTGAGTGGTTTTCGAAGGTAGAACTCTACAATGCTCAAGGAACTTGAAGCTTGTGTCTGTCCAGTAGGACTGACAGAACTTGTCGTTACTCTCACGTGCTTGTTTGATGCACAGTCGCGGTCACTGTTAGAGGGAACGCGGCACGCGTGGCCTAGAGTTACTGCATATGCTACCTTTAGGTAGCAGAGTTGCGCATAGGTCTGGCTAGCAACCGCAGCTATGCGGTGAAGTCGCACTTCGTTTTTGCAGGCGACATGCCTACCGTGTCGCCGATTAACAGGTCTGGTGTATCGAATACCGGCAATAAACATTGACTATCGATGACTAGTGTAAATTCAGTTCGCTGAGCGGCGGCACCTAAAAATATAGAAATTGGTCCGAGCGTCAGCTTCTCCGCAATGCATAGTTGCTAGCGGCGTTTGGAAGACAGATGCGCAACTCTGCTATCTAAAGGTAGCATATATATAGAGCACGGTGTAAGAAAAATAATTTAGGTGTGGACACTCTCCGCCCGCCGCGAAGGAGAGCGCGTCCAGATAATGTTCGCCTTTAATACATGCGCTGGCCGCAGTTTCGTGGGGGGCGCTGCGACATGGGGGCTTAAGAAACCTATTGCATAGAGGCGAACGCGCGTTTTTCTTCATTTTCTTTTCACCTCATTGCATTTTTTTTAACCGTGCACGCGGAGGAGGATAGTGCAACTGAACGCCGAGTTTTCATACGGCCACGGTGTAAACGGCGCACCCGACGCACATAGCGTCCCTAACAGCGTTGCGTACGTAAAAGCGCGGTGTCTTGCTTACAGCGCGTGAGCAGTCTTTCTGCTCGCTGACTTCTCACGTGCGCAACGCCGTTACGGACGCTACGCAAGCAGCTCGTCTTCTATAGTACATGCGCCGGCCGCGGTTGCGTGGGATGCGCTGCGACATGGGGGCCGAGAGGAGGAAAGAGGCGAACATTATGTGGACGCGCCGTCGGGCGGAGTGTCCACACCTAAATTATTTTTCTTACACCGTGATATAGAGTAACTCTAGCGTGGCCGCTCTCTTCGGGCCACCAAGCGGGCGCCGCGCGAAGTATTGCGGCGCAAGCGCAATCAGCGCCAGAGGCGGAGTTGGCTGCGCGTCGTCTGCTACGGTGCCTCCCACTTCGCCGCACGCGCTCTGGTTCAAAATACTGTAGTTATGGAGCTCGATAGAGTGTATTTGAACTGGGTTATCTGGGCGCGCCGTTCATGCTACACCCAGTATTCGGCTTCAAATTTCAGACGTTCGTTTTCGTCGCAAAATGAAGTTGGTCGCTCAAATTTCACTTGGTTACAAAAAGAGATAGAGCAAGTGGCATAAGATTAACAGCGTGTGCCTTGGATGCTTCACATGTCAAACAGCGCATTTAGGCGACAAAGTTACGCCCACTTTTGATAAAACTTTGCTCGTTATGAGTTTAAAAGGGGCTGCATGTATTCTTAGTGCGGCATTTCGTCAAAGCAATACCTTCCGGCATGGCCAGAGTTCCTGAAAATGAGCGCTGGGAAATCGTCGAGCTCTATTTCAAGGGTAGGTCGAAGCGAAAAATCGCCGAAGCGACGGGAAGAACGCTCAAGACAGCCAACAGGATCGTAAGAGCATTTAAATCTTGCCGCCGGATCAAGGATGCTCCGCGGAAGCCGAGGTCTCGAGTTACGACTGAACAAGAGGATGCTTGGATCGTTGCGGCGGCAGCCGTGAAGCCAGGTCTCTCTGCTCTGGAAATCAAAAATACCCTCGACTTGAGAGCATCCGTGACAACGGTCAAGCGACGCCTCCGGGAAGCGGGTCTGAAGAGCAGGATTGCAGCCCAAAAGCCTCTTCTTCGCGCTCAGAACATAGAAAAACGGCTGCAGTTTCCTCTACAGCATGCGCAACGTTCAACTGAGGAGTGGAAGCAAGTCGTCTTCACAGACGAGTGCACGTTCACTATATCGTGCGATCAGCAAGCCCGTATTTGGCGCCCTGACAACACCCGGCAAGCTACACGAGAATGTGTTTTTGCAAACGTGCTTTTTGTAAGAAAGAAATGTGCTTCCAGCATGGGCTCCCAATTTTGTACTGTGAATACGTTTAAATGGTTGTGTCATTCCGTTTGCATGCATACATCTCGAGACTCCCGGATGCTTTCGTTTTCATGACGATTATTGATTATGAGGTTTAACGGCCGACGCTACACAGGCGATGCGACGCGTCGTAAGGGGGGGCGGAGGGGCTCCGGATTAATTTTGACCACCTAGGAATCATTAACGTGCACCGAAATCGTTTAGAAGAACGCAATGACGACTTATGAGACTGCGGTTAATCGTAAAGGCATTTCAAACACTGCACGTTTAAACATAGCTTGAACAACTTCGTAACGGCTTCAGCTATCTGTACGTTTCCTTATTTTATGCGTTCACAATCGGTAGTCTAGACACCCAAATGTTCTTTTATCTTTTTTCTTGATGAAGGTACCAGCCAAAGTTCTTACAAAGAGTCTCGAAAAGCGGAAGGTCAACTGTAAGTGTCTGGGGCATGATCACAAAAGACGGTCTCGGACCTCTTGTGAGAATCGACGGCAAGTTCACAGCGAACAAGTACTGCGCAATTTTGACCACAGTGGCCCATCGCGAACTTGCAAAGGTGCACTTCTCCGGGGCTGGTCCTGTATTCCAACACGACCGTTCGCCTATGCACACTTCGAAGAAAGTTGAAGACCTACTACGCCAGCTCAACATCGCCATTTTAGAGTGGCCGCCCCAGTCACCAGACTTCAATATTATTGAAAATATTTGGGGCCAAATGAAAGCGGCACAGGACCGAGTTGATTGGCGGAACATGGGAGAGGCCTTTGCCCTGCAGTGGGCGTAGACAGGCTGATGATGATGATGATGATGAAAGCGGCACTCGCATCCGAGCCCCTCCTTGGGATGTCAAGGGACAGCCTTTGGAGAGCAGTCCACGCTGAATGGGAACGCCTTAAGCTGGATGCCACCCTTGTGGATTCGTTATACAGTTCCGTGCCACGTAGGATGGCTGTCGCGATTGCCTCCGGGGGAGATGCAACCAGGTACTAAAATTCGCCTTCGTCATTGGTTCGGACATTGCACCCTGCTGCCTCGATTGTCTCCGAAAGGGAGGAGACCATCATCTAAGCTTCTCGTCGCCGAACGTCGTCAGCCATACGACGTTCGGCGACGAGTATGGCGAGTACGAACAAGGTTCTGTCTTCGGCAGAAGAAGCGGCGCGGCGGGAAATATGATGGGAATTTGCATGGGCCCAACGATGACGGCCCGACCCCGAGTTTCGAGTGAGAGAGACGTGTCGCGCCAACTGCACGACAAAACTCATCGGGAAGAGAGACGTCGGTCGCCCAGCAACGAAGGGAATCCGATCCTGGCTTGCGAGTGGCCAAAGCAGGAGCTCACGGACCGTTTAGCGGCGTCAAATTATCATGGCTGTATCGACAGCTAAAATAGTACTTAGTAAAAAAGGCACCCCAAAGCCAAGGAAAAGGCACCAGCTCCGCAGTTTCATCAGTCTTCTCGACGCCAAGCAAGTGAAGCTGTGCTAAATTTTACCCTTGAATGTTGCATTTGTGCGCTGTGACGTGCAGCTCATGCAGTTACTGCGTCATCGCAATGCCCACTGAATACGTTGTAATACAAAAGGAAACATGGCACTGCCGCAGAACCCAACTTAGTGACCTAACCCATCCATGCCTAACCCAACGACGGTCGGAGTGGTGCCGCCGCGGCCGCGTCTTCGTCGCCTAGGCAACCGCGACCGCCGCGCGCGGAGCAGCTCTGTGTACCACGTGACTTTTTTAACGCGCGGCCGAAATACTCTCCCGGGAGGCACCGTAGCAGACGACGCACAGCTAACTCCCCCTGAGGCGCTGATTGCGCTTGCGTCGCAATAGTTCGCACGGCGCCCGTCGTGGCGCTCCGCGGAGCGCGGTCACCCGCTCCGTGTTCCCTCTAACAGTGGCCGCGACTGTACATGTCTATGAACATGCAATAATAAAAAAAAGATGGCGCGTGGCTTAGCAGTCTAACGTGCTGCGGAGCGAGGGGTCGCAGGTTCGAATCCCGGTGGCGCGCTTCGAAAAGTGTTATCTTATTTATTTCGCTTTTTGGCCTATATATATATATATATATATATATATATATATATATATATATATATATATATATATATATATATATATATATATAAAGCCAAAAAGCGACATATATATATAGGAAAAGGCATACGCTTCTAAAAAACTGTTTATTTGTCGACGTTTGGATCGGCGACCGATCTTCATCAGGATGATATTATCTATATATATATATATATATATATATATATATATATATATATATATATATATATATCCGGTAAATGACGCCGACGGCAACGGCGACGGCAAATACCCGCCGAGAGTGTCGATGTAATTGCTATGGTCATACTCTTGTCATGATTTATACGCCACGTATTATATATGTACATAGTGTTTCTGATTATTTTTTTTAATTCTTGATCCTTTTATTCTTCCTTATTTTTCTTGTCTATGTGTTTCTTCAATACTACTATGATGATGATGGAGTAACCGGCTCTAATGTAGCCTGCCCTGCCATATTTTTTCACATACAAATAACAAATAAATGAACAATTGCAGCCACAACAAGATCAGCAACAGGAAAAAAAAGTTAAGGCACTTTCGTACTAGAGGGGCCAAGCCTGAAGGAAGTGCGGAGCTGGGCAGGCGTCTTTGTTTCTTTTCGATTTTCTCTTTCTTTCTTCCTCTCCCTCTTTCCTTTTCTCTTTTCCCGATGTTTTCTCCCTCTTTCTCTCAATTTTTCAATTTACTTCTTCCTCTCTCTTTATCTATTTCTTTTTATTTCTTGCTCTTTGTAATTTTCTTCCTATTTTTTCCCTTTCTTTCTCTCTCTTTCTATTTCTCAATTGCTTCCTCTTTTTCTCTATTTTTATACGTGGTTTTGCCTGCGTTGCGCCAAGCGACGACAGCATACGACAGCCCGAGCCCCTAAAGTGCTCCGCACTTTGGATCATCAAGGCGTTCGAAGAATAAGACGAAGAAGACTTCTCTTTGGCGCGAGCGCGTGCTCAGTATGCTTAGACCGCCCCACTCGGGGTGGCGGTTTGGCAATATTTATTTCTGCTAAGATCGCTCATAGAGCTAAAGTTACATATCAGTCTATGACTTCAGAAAGTGAAATTTTAGCTTTAGGCATCACTCTCCCGGGATACCTTCCATTTTCATTATATATGCATATTTTCCAGCGGGTGTACAGAATTCTGCCGTGCTAGATGCCGTAATTTCATATTGCCGAAAAGATATAGTATTAGTGGGGGATTTCAACTCTCATCATATTTCATGGGGTTTCAGAACTGACTTGAACGGGAAGTGTCTATGGGATTGGGCTGCTAAGAATAACTTTGCGTGTATTAACACCAAAACACCCACTTTTATGTGTAATCAGTCTTATTCTGCGATTGATCTGACTTTTTCTAGTTTTACTATGTTCATCTCAACGTGGTCTGCTATAAATTCAGGCACAAGTAGCGATCATATGCCTGTACTGTTTGAGGTTGTATGCCCGGTAACTTCTGTAACAAGGCCATCGGTTACGCATGTAAATTTCAGAACATTTGAAAAAATAATACGCGCGGCTTTATCTAACCGAACTGATGATAGGGAACTAGATGCCATCAGATTAAGCGACATCTTAAAAGACTCGTTAAATCATTCTAAATTTACCATTCAGGTCACGAAAAGTGGATCCACTAACCCTTGGTGGAATGCGGATTGTTCGCGTGATTATAGGTTGAGAAAAGCTGCATGGAAAAAATTACTTTTCAACCAGTGCCCTCGTAACTGGAGTGATTATAAATATGCGGCCGCTGTTTTTAAGAGAACAGTAGCCAATGCGAAGGACAGATATGAGAGTGAACGGTTAGAGTTTCTTTCAAAGACTGCCGATAGAAAAACATTATTTCGCTTCCTGAGAACCAAGAAAGTTCTTCCTGAACTGAAAAACATGGAATCTGTTATATCAACGCCAAGTGAACTGAATAATTTTCTCGAAGATATAGCTAAGGGATTAGAAAATCGCTTTACGACTGTTTTATTATACCCCTCCCAGTCTCCTGATCGGGGAGAGGATTTTGAAGAGGTCACAGTTGCAGAACTAGCTAACGTAATAAGAACGCTGCCTAATTCCGCGCCAGGTCCAGATGGCATGACCACGTCGGTTATAAAAAAATTACATAAAATTCACCCCATTGGACTACTCGAAATTGTTAATCACTCAATCAGAAATTCATGGATTCCACCGGATTGGAGAGTTGCGAAAATAATTCCATTATTGAAAAAGCAAGGCACTGGATTTACCTTAGATAATATCAGGCCTATATCTCTCACATCGAATCTAGTAAAACTCATCGAAAGAATCTTACACATTCGGATAGACAATTGGTTGAATGACAACATGATATTGAGCCCATGCCAAATTGGATTCAGGCGTGGCTGCTCCATTTGGTGTGCGCACGTCGACCTAGAAAGTAGAATACAACTTGCTCGATATGAGAAACAATATTGGGCTTTAGTAACATTAGATATAACAAAAGCTTACGACAGTGTGGAGCATGTGAAACTTATACATTCACTCCAGAACTTAGGTCTGCCACAATACTTTGTAGCGTGGATCTATGCATTCATAAGTGATAGAGAATTTTATTGCTCGCAATCCGGTGTGGCTTCTTCAAAATATAAAAAAACGAGAGGTCTCCCACAAGGGTCTGTATTGTTACCGTTATTGTTTAATATTCTGCTATGTACCATTCCCATACAACAGGATGTACAGGTGTACGTGTATGGCGATGACATCGCATTTTTTGCTACATCAGCAGACATTCACACACTATACCAAATTCTGCAGACATATATGAACAGACTGGAAACATGGCTGGAGGCCATTAACTTATCACTTAATATCAATAAAAGTGCCATAGTAGTGTTCACACAAAGTGCTCCAGTGCAAATTTCTTTACTTTACCAACAAGACATCATACCCCAGGTAGAGGCAGTTAGGTATTTAGGGGTAACCTACACCGAAAAACTTAACTGGAGTCCCCATATAGAAAACATGGCTGTTAAGGGAGCACGCGCAGCAGGTATGCTACGCAGGCTCAGCAACAAACGCGCAGGTTTACGCAGAGATGTGCTTCTTATGATTTATTGTATGTACATTCGACGGATATTAGAATTCGGCTGCGTTTTGTTTTCTGGTGCTCCAGCCTACAAAGTTCGACCACTGGTTCTTTTAGAACGTGAATCATTACGATTATGCCTTGGCCTTCCTAAATTTGTCGCAAACAATATTTTATACGAAGAATCACGACTGCCCTCTCTTATCAAAAGGTTTCATATTCTAACAGTACGAACATTTTTAAAAATTTATGCGTCTCCACAGAGGAGGTCACAGTATGTTTTCATTAATCAGTCGGCCTCATTCTTTAACCGCCAATGGTCTAGATTACGCTGCCCCCAAGTTATTTTTACACAAATACTTTTGGACCCATTAAAAGTTCACCTCTATGAAGTACTTATACTCAGCACTGTAGAAATGATTAGGATTGAATTTGACGACATATATCCACAGAATGCTAAACAGTTACCATATCGATATCTAAACGGCATTTTGGAAGATCATTTGGCCAATCTGGAAACAAACATTGTGATAGCGACTGATGCTTCCGTTTGCGAAGAAAAGGCAGGGGTGGGAATCGCATCATTCTCTCTAGATTGGTCTTTCTCAATTCGGTTACCTGACTATACACCTATTTTCCAGGCTGAATTGCTTGCTATAGTCTTAGCATTGCGTAAATTGCCTCAGTGCCTGTCGGAAGCGGTTATTCTAACTGACTGCCTCTCTGTCTGTTCTTCCTTAAGAGCACCAAATTTGTTAAGTACCTTAGAGACATTCTATTCGCTAATTCCAAGACACTTACGGCTTATCCGTTTAGTGTGGGTACCTGGCCACAAAGGTTTGATACTCAATGAATATGCGGATTCACTTGCAGTATCATCCCTCGATGGCCCTGTTATGTCTATTTTGCCGACGTCGGCATATGTCACTGCAGCGAGATTTGAAAAGCTTACAAGGTCCAATCACTTCGACAAATCTCCTTTGATTTCATCAGACTTCCCGCAACTGAAGTTTTCTTGGAAGAGCAGATGGTGTTCCTCTAGAAAGGAAGAAATCTCAGTTACAGGGTTACGATGTCGAGTCCCCCCACTGAACTTTTACCTTCATAGGTCTGGTCTGGCTCAGTCACCTTTATGCCTTCACTGCATGGAGAGTGAATCTCTGGATCACTTCTTTTTGACGTGCCGCAGGTTTAAAATCCAAAGGAAAAGACTACTAGAAGATCCCCTTCGAAAGATGGGATTAAATTTGTCACTTCCGGTGGTTCTTTCATTTGGTGCTACCGTACTCGGTTTTAGCCACAGGAGTGTTTTCGACGCTGTATGCAATTTCCTACGAGAGACTAAAAGATTTGAATGTTAAGTGTAACATAGCTCAGTTTATTTTTAGAGCGTTTCTTTCTCTAATCACAGTTGTATATATAGGTATTTTTGGCCGTTTTTCTTTCGTTTCGTTTTTCCCTTTAAGCTTTATGAAGTTGTACTGGTGATGTGTAACGCATAAAATGTTAATTTTTAAAACCGTTTCCTTCAAGAAGCGAATCCAATCTTTGATAAAGGCACCGTCCGATTCATGGCTTATCCCCCTAAGTGGGTTGCGCCAAGTGTCTGAGGAACAACAACAACAACAACAGCTACTAATGCTACAAATCGCTATGCTTTCGTGGTCTTGCCTGCGTTACGTCAAGTTACGACAGCATACGATGACAGCATACAACAGGCCGGGCCCCTAAAGTTCTCCGCACTTAAAAATGTCACCGCATCTCCACTAATGGGAATCAGCACGAGTGGCGAAGCATTGGGTATCGTACCGGTATGTCACCTTACGGCACCCGCACGTTGCCACTGCGATTGTAAACTGAGCGACATAAGGCGTATGTACCGGGTGTTCAAAGTTAAGCTTTCTGATTTTGTTAAAATTCAGCACAGAGAAGAACGTGGAAACCACCTTTGCCGATAAGTTTTTCATTCAGGGGGACACAAAATGAGACAGTAATTATCGCTGTATGCCGACCATTCAACTAAGATTCAATAATGAGTGCAGCAAGCGGGCATGTTTGCATTGAAAAGTTGGAGGCAGTCGCGTTTTTACACAGTTCCACTTGTTTTAATTCCACTTCTTTTAAGAATTCTTTTAGCACGTCTGTGCCCTGAGATATCCCGCTGCGAAATTTAATTGCGGTTTGCATGATTACGCATGCAAGGCAGTGAGCACTGGTGCAAAGCTCCTCCCTGAGGGGCAGCGGCAGTTGCGTGCGGCGTTTAATCTGACCACGGGTCGAAGGCATAGGCAAAGATGATAACGTTTACCCTTTTTGCTACCGGCTGGCGATAGCAAGCAATGACTGCTCGTCACATCAGGGAGGAACACTGCGCCGATCCTCGGCATCTTGCATGCGTAATCATGCAAACCGCAATTAAACTTTGCAGCGAGATATCTCGGGGCACAGGCATGCTAGAAGAATTCTTCCAAGTTCAACTCTGTAGAAACGCGACTGCCTCCAACTTTTCAATGCAAACATGCCCACTTACTGCGCTCATTAAAAAGTTAATACTCAATCATAGTTAAATTGGCGTCTGACAGCGATAAATATTGCTTCACTTTGTGTCCCCCTGGTTACATGACTCATCTGCAAAGGTGGTTTTCACGTTCTTCCCAGTGCTGAACTTTAACAAAACCATAAAACTTAACTTTTAACACCCGCTATATAGAAATGTATTTATTTGGTTCCTCTTTAATGCTCTTCCGTTTTAATCCTCTTGCTATAATTCGTATAACGTCCTGAGTTGTGGATTCCGCTTTCCCTTCATTATTAGTGCCTCGTGGTCTGTGAAATAGAGAGCCAATGGTTCTTCGAGTGGATCTAATCTAAAGTTGGAAAAGACAAGGTCTATGCATGTTCCTCGGGTGGCTGTTGCTTGTTTCCAGTCATATGAAATGCATCTTAGAGCATAACGATACATCATATACTACATAATCCAGCCGCTGTCCATAATGTCTACGTTTAAGTCGCCGACTAGTATAAAGGGTTTGTGTTTGTACTTTGTTTTGTAATCGTGATCGCAACATACACACATATGCTTCGCCTTTGAGGAGGAAATGCCGCGAACTGCTGAAGTTGTCTCCGACTCAAGCTCTTCCGAAAGCATTTCCTCCGGGTTTCTCGTTGAAGACAAACTGTCAGGGACGACACCTTCCACATCCCACTGTGCACATCCTTCAGAATTGTGATAGCCAGATTTGTTGATTTCGGGAACATAGCTCTTTTAATTATTATTCGATTTCATTTTTATTAAGATAGTTCAGGTGTGTTTTGAGTGCTGCATATGACGTTTATCTGAGGCTTTATAATCGTAATCGTAATCATAACATACACACATATGTTTCGACTATAGCAACCGTTTTCTATATATCGTGACAGCGGACAGTGACAGTCGACGACAAAGCTAGGTCCTGAGGTGCTTCGCCTCTAAAACTTGGAGTTCGCCTTCGAGAGTGGTAGGTGACAGCTTAATGCATGGGGCCGCGTTCGTAGTTTCACTGCTAGTTTTATATCTTTTTTAATGAGAAACTGTCTACAGCTACAAAAGCGTAGAAAGACATCTTTCTGAGAAGCGTGGTCGTACAAATAAATCGATAATCGTATGCATAGTTTTGTGTTGGCGCAGCTACTAAAGTCTACACGGAGCTCATGTCAACCCGTGCCGACCACGGACACCCCCGGTGGCTCACAAGCAGCCTTCGGATATGCGGAAGGCCGAACCCTTTAGTTCTTCGGTATGTAACAGGGGCTTCACTTTCACTATCAATTTCCTAAAGGGAGTCTTCTTTTTAAATTTCGCTTGAAGGAGTCAAAGCAACAGGCTTGTTCAATAGCGCCGGGTCGCACGTGAACTTTCAGTTTCTCAAGCGTAAGTTTCGAAAGTTCTCTTTCGAAGAAGGTGCACGTTAACCTTGATAAATATATTCATCACTAGAGTGATTCCCTTTAGAAAGTAACTGTGGTAATTGTCTGTGTGTGTGTGTGTTTTGTAGGAGTGCAAAAATAAGCCAACAAAACTTTGATGGGATCGCTGATTAGGAAACATACGCGCAATCAAATGACTTAAAATGACATCTGCTGAGAAGTCGTACTCTCATTTCGAGCTGTTTATAATTTCCTCCAGCTACTCTCCGCACGGCCTTCGTCTTCGCTTTAGTGAAACAGCCGCGCACGCGAACGAGCTATCATAGCCGCTTGTGCGTGAAATTTGATCGGCTAAGAACGAAAGCAGAAGTCTTCATCATGACACAAAAGCTACTGTGAGTTGATGTATTCCACGTGTGTCAAAAGTATTTGTCTCAAACACAATCCAGCATTATTTTCCGGTGTACTCCTTACGAATCCAACCCAATAGAATCGAGTTACAATTTTTCAGCGTCGTATGTTGCCTGCTGAGGACATTGAGTCGCACCTCGATAATATGGAAGAATAAACAAAACGCAGATGAAATGTTTGACAAGCAAGATCAGTTGCCAGGCAACACTGCTGACTGTATCTAAGGAGGTGAGAACACAGAACGCGTCATTGGGCGATACGCACAAAGGTGAACTCAAGTAACGTACGAGCCCTTCTGAACGAGCATACGAATATACTTGAATTGAAAGAAGCCTTCCAGAAAGGTAAGGATCTGACTTAGTCACTATGGTGGTGATAAAAATGTGTTTTAATAAAGAGAATTGCTACTGTTGTGCAAGATTTTGAGGTTGGTAGAAAAGGCATTCACTTTGCAACTGCAAACTTCTTTAGGAAGCGGCGCTTTTCAAAAAGAAAGAAAAACCCTTAGAACACGTACGTAGTGCCGAGACTCTCAAGACATCAGTGCTTTTGTCAGTTGGCCTTAGGCGCTGAATCAATAATTTTTCACCAACAGGTTTTCTAAGGTAATTGTGCTACCGTAAGAGTTTCACGAGTACACATAACTTTGTGTACTTATGCAAAATGTTATATCTTCGCATACATGTACCCAGGCGTGCCGGTTTGTGAGTGACCGCTTTAGATTCTCTGAAAAAAAATTTTTAGACAGCTTCACTTCGCCTGAGCTTGCGTAATCATAACTAAATTAAAAGAAAAAGAAAGAAAAAGCTCAACTTCAAACGCGTGTAGCATATTGCTTGTTGTATTTCTGAGTTAGTGCATATTTTGTTAGTGTACCCCAGATACATTTATTTTGCGGCTGTTCATGGCGGAATCATTTAAATAGTCATACGAAGCCCCAAGCTGTAGATAAACAAACATGAAGGGGGTGCAGCAAAATAAAGTACAATTTTTGAATAAATCGAACTTGCTTAATTTTTCAAGGATTGAAGCACAGCCGAAGAAACGCGTGAAGGTAACAGCCGTCTCAGAATATTCTCTATGGGCGTTTAGCAACTGCTTGCAATAGCCGGTAATTAGGAGCGCTTCTGACTGCTGGAGCTCCAACATACCCGTTAGAGAAAGACACACTAGGTTTTAGGCTCAGATTCAGAATTCGAAACAATGTTAAAACAATGTTAGTTTCAACTAGCATAATATGCAAACGAAGGTAAATGTTCAGGAAGAAGCGTGTTTATCTCTAGTATGTGATTTATCTCTTCCTGCATGATGTCCTTGGTCATTAGCCGCAATTCTCTGTCTAGTGCACGAAGAAAATATACTTCGAAGTGATGCGCATAATAGTCATCATGATGCAATGATGCAGAACCTCGCCGCATGATCCCATTTTTGGAGGAAAAAAAAGATTAACACTACTCAACTGCATAGAACTTGTAACGAAAATGTGCGTTCTAAATGGATTCCTGTAGTGCACCAAATAGGCTTAAGAGCTAGTAATAGAACTTGCATGAAGCTGAACGTTGCTTATTTATTTATTTCGTACCATAAAATTCACAGACCATCAAATAATGCATTGTTGAAGTTGCCAACTATTCTCACTTTTTGTAGCTTTCTTTGCAGAGTTCTTTTGTGCCAATAAGCAGATACTTACCAGACTTTTCACAGCTTTTTATAGGGCTTTCTGAAACAGAGCACGGAGTTACGAGAGTTTGTAAGGTTACCGACATGCTGATGAGGATGACCATTGTGCATTGTCTCACCATAGCTGTCTCCTTCTACGAGGTGACAAAAGGTGACAATTCCAGGTAAGTACTTTCGAGCAGTTTCCCATAACGATGCGGTGAATTACGACTTCGAAAAAAAAAGAGCTCTGATATTATCTAGACGAGGTGGAGGCGGTGGGCGTTTCCCGAAAAAAAAAAGTCGCACTTCAGTGTTGCAAAATCTACCCCAAAAGTTCATAATTAAAATAGCAGCGACACCGTCTTGTATATTGATTCAGCATCATGCTGCAGTTCTTCTCGTTGCCCTTTCAGTTTTGTGTGGCGAGTTTAGGCGCTTTTGTCGGAGGACTAATGGCCACAGAGTATCGTGTTATCTATGAGAGATTGCGCTTCCGACGTGCGAAGGTTGTTACACAGCCAATACGCATAGCCTGCAGAATGAGCCAGTGAACTTAAGGCGACGAATGACCTGCTCCAACAATAAAGAAAAGGGATGGCATCCTGATTGGTCTGCATAAGTGTTTCTGCAAACGTGTTTAGTGTGGAGCACATGTGGCGCCCGGGCTGTCGTCTAATGTCTCATGCCATGTGTCATCTGCTGTCATCTCATGTCATGTCTTAGCATCACGCACCCAACACCATGTATAGTATAGCAAAGGGGCGGGAAAGGGGAGTGAGGGTAAATCACTGCAGAGCTGTGTAAGCAAGAGGGTGAGAGAGGAACGTGAGGGCGGGGAGGAGGGAAAGGAGGAGGGGAGAGGGTGCCGCTGCCTCACAAATGAAGTTTATCTTTCCCCCCATGGACGCCGTACAGGTTGCACGTTTGCGACGCCAGCGCGCGCCTGCCCGTGAACACCAGCGTCGCCGAAGGGCACGCCAATCCCTGCTGCACACTTCCTACAGCGTTTACGCTGAGTGCTACTGCCTAGATGTTTATTCTTGCTTAGGGGCTGACGTGAGCCGCATGAAGATATGTGATGCACATATTTCACCATGGCAGATTCTCAAACGCTGATAGTCTTGAGGATATTAATGGCATATATTTAGACACTTTTGCACACTTTGCATGCGCAGTGACTTAACACGCCCAATTATCTCGTCCATTTCAGCTCATCAGCAGTGATGTAAGCAGCGTGTCAAACAGTCTTGGAGATATAAAAGAGTCACGGTTTTTCCGCGAGGGCGAAGCAATGAATGCAATAGCAATAAAGTGGAATGTCATACGCAGAAAGGCTAGCAGCTACACACTTGCAGCACCCTGCTGAAACAAAAAAAAAACGTGGTTGATCCCTCCGCCACAGGAATCGGTATAACACGAAAGGGAAAGGGAAACGTGTCCTCGCAGAGGTAGTTCAATGCTTATTATACTTTGATATATGAGAGCTTGCACAATATGTGTTGGTGTTTGGCAGCTTTGGCACCACTTAATGTGGACAAAGCCACGTTGACGCCTGGTGGCACATCTCCATCCCGACGACTAACGTCCATGAACATGCTTAAGCCTTTGTGATAGCCGTAGTAATTAACATACACCTGGACGCAGCATATGGTGAATCCTGCGCAAAGACGGTTTCAAAACATTGCACATAATAAACACTAGTACTCGACATGCACTCTTTAGTAGTGTCGTCATTTGAGGAGAGAAATGGCAGGGTGTGCGCAGCCATCAGTCGATGCCAGCTAGTGCACTCGAAGCAGTAGGCGGCGGAAAAACACCGTTAGTCCATTTGGAAGCGGTCCTACGCTGGCGGGGAAGTGTTACACGTTGGGGCGAAAGTCGAATCGCGTAACTACGTCGTCAACGAATCGAATCACCGTGGACGCCGCATTTCACCGACGATAGAGTTTTCTACAATATTGCAACGAAAGCGTTCGCCACGCTGAAACTTCCGAACCACTCGCTGTGTTTCTTAGCCGTTCCATTCGCACAACGAGAGCGTAATCTGAGAAAGCTGTGTGACAGCCAGAACAGCGTCAGTTATTGGACGCTGAGCTCCGGCTATATATGCTCTAGTTCACTATACTTTGGGCTAAGGTCGCCGTACCGCGGAATGTTAGAGAGTTAACAGAAAGATCACACCACGACCGGGATAGAAACGCGACGGGAAACGCGACGCGCATCGTGCTCCTCTCTAGACTGGCCGTGATTTCTCACAATCCTAATTTTTACAGATTCACAAGACGCCTGTCGAGCCTTCACACGCGGTATCGTCTCACAACACGCACACCGCATTTTGAACACCGCATCCCACACCCCACATAAGTTCCGACTTCTCTGGACCCCTGGACATGCCTCTCTCCCCGGTCATGACTGCGCACATGCAGCTGCCCGAGCACTCACTAACAGGGAACCGGAGGAAGAGCTGTCCAACCCAGGTGAGGCGGACACAAACACGGAACGTCTAGGATATCGAGACACACTCGATTACTATAGACAAGAACGCCTTCGGTACCCTCCACCACGCCACACGCTGACCCGAGAGGATGCAACCGTGGTGCGTCTACCGCAGGCCAACACATTCCGAACCTCTGCTTCCTTCACATCCTCCTTCCAACTTCATACCCTGACAAATTCCCTGGCTGCGGAGCGGTACCGACGTACTTCACGTAACGCTGTAATGTCAGCCTACCAGGCGCTCTCCCGTCTCCTCTTCTATTCCAACCCTGCAAGACGGGAGGCCATGCTGCATGACGAAAGTCCGAGTGGCCACTGGGTGCTGGCCCGTCGGGCACGGGACGCGGCAGCGGCTGTTGCAGCTCTGGACTGAGAGTAGTAGTGGTTCTTGATGAATAGGCACTGTTTTCTGTCTCCCAGGTGGGGACACGGCTCAGCGCTGAGGACTGACAGCCCCACCCGACATTTCTCAATATTCTAATGAAAAGTTATTTTCTCTCTCTCTCACGGTTCGAGCGGGCAACGCGGTGTGACAGGTAGGTGAGCGTCGCCGAGCTATTTTTTGAATATGGATGGATACTATGAGTGAGGCTTGGGCTAAAACTGCGACCTCGCGGTGTGTTAAGGCGTTGACACAATTACACTTTTTTTTAAACGCGCCGAATGGGACGGCCATAGCAACAGTGCAACAGCGCGTTGCCGGGTCTAATTTGACATTCCAAGGGTTACGGTCGGAACGCTCCCGTCATCTCCTGCAAGATGGCCTTCGCTACAGTGACACAAACAGTTATCGCCGATGGATACATGACAACACATTCTACAAGACACTTCTTCACTTCATACACAACGGCGGCCTAGCGGCGCACATTCAATACAAATATACAAACAAATATTATGCCTTAAGGGCAAGTCTATGCCGCAAATAAAAAAAATTACAGAGACCACGCATTACCTGACTCTACCGCCCCGAGACGGCGACACCACCCCGCGCGCCAAGAGCGCTGTGAGAGGAAAGTGTGACTGATAAAAAGCGCGTTCGTGGCGCCTCCTGCGTCTGTGACCGCGGCGCAGTGGTTAGAGCGCCCGTCACCGATCGTCGTGGACCGAGAGTGCGTGGGCTCGAGCCCCGTTTGCGGAACATTTTGTAATAGTTTTCTTTTCTTTGCCGTCTGATCGTGTGCATTTCGCTGACGTATTTCCGTGACGGAATTTTGTCATGAATGTCTTAGTGGACCCCGGCATAAAACACTTTCGTGTTAAAATGTGCATATATTGCACTGAACGCGCAATGCTAGAGAGACAGAGGAGCTGGTGGGCACCTAAGTAGTCCTGGCTATTGTTTTAAGTTGTGCACATTTTTTCTTTCTTTCTTCCTGTATTTTTCTTCTTTTTCTGTCCTGTCTCTGTTTTAGTGCATGTCTTTTTTGCCTCTTTTTCTTTCCATTTCTCTCTCTCTGTCTCTCTCTCTCGGTCTTTATATGTTTTTTCTCTGTAATTGACACTGCTTTCTTTCTTTTTCTTTCTATCACTTTCTTTCTCTCCTTCTCTCCGTCTTTGTCTTTCTGTCTTTCGTTCTCTCTATTTCTTTCTTTCTCTTTACTTTTCTGCTATGATTTATTCGCTCCCCTCCTCCTCACTTCTGTCTTTCTCAGCCTCAATTCTCTTCGCAACCCTTTTGCTATACTATACTATATAAGCCTATGCTATGGTCGCCTGGCGTGCCTGGATATCCGAGTGGTTAAGATTCTCGCCTTCTGATTGTGGGTACGCGGGTTCGAATCTCACCTCGCGAAGAATTTCTTCCTGTCTCTATTTTTATTTCTTTTTCATTCTCTCTCTCTCTATTTTATTTCTTTCTTTCTCTCTCTCTCTGTACTCGTCTCACCTATCAGGGTTACTGCATCCCGCGCCGGAGCAATCGGCGCACGTGTTTTGACAGCGAAACAGACGATGAAGACGACGACCATGAAGAAGAGGACGAAGAGAGCGCGTGTCGGTCTCGTCGAGGAGGTGCGGCGCATATGAGGCATTAGCGGTTGCTAGGCTCGCGAGGCGCTCCGTGGGGTTTTTTGTGCACACCCAGTGACGCTTGCCCCGCATGCGGAGACGTAGCCACGCTAGCGCATATGCTCTGGGAGTGCAAGGCAACGCACACTAACCCCGATACTGCTTCGGCCAGGTGGGAGGCGGCCCTCCGCAGCTCCCTCCTGGCTGACCAGCTCTGGGCCGTCCAGCAGGCCCGCGGAGCAGCCGGCAGGCTTGGTCTGACGGTCCCGACGTGGGAGTCGCCCGCTGCGCACTGACGCGCGCCTTGCAGGACCCAAATAAAGTTTTTCAACCAACCAACCAACCAATTTGTACACACCAAAGTTTTAAGGCCGGCTTAAACAGCTTCGCAGTCAAAAGAAGGACGCACTAAAAACACACAGGCTCAGAGGACGAGCGCGAACAACTCTCCACTATGTTCACTAACTAGCCCCTACTTTGGCTCTTCAAGCTAGCAGCTCACTCCTTTCGCAAACACGGCCACTTCAGCGAGAGAAGTGACCTTTCTGCCGTCTATTGGCCTCGAGGCCCACCACTGGAAACGCCGGCGCCACCGTCGGCGTGACGTGCTTGGCAGGATCACGTGGTCTCAGCGGCCGCGTCGGCTGCTTGTGGCGCACTGCCGCGTGCTTTGAAAACGAGTTTCAAGTCTCACATGCGCTGCGGTCTGTTCAAATTCGGAAGTTTTCTCTCATTTTCTACTCAATAGAAAACAACGTAATAGAGTGGCTGCCTCCGAAGGCGACGAACACGGGGTTCTACCGCTCGGTGCCGCAGTGCCGCGCTTACGCAAAGGAGCCCAGTGTCAGCCTGCACTGGTAACCGCGGGACAAGAAACAGCGTGAAGCATGGGTTGTAAAGCTAAGAACCGGTAAGTAGCCATCCGCTACGAGTCTTGTGTGCAACAAGCACTTCCGCGACGAAGACTTTTGTTACTGCGTCGGGCCTGCGATGTTCGGTGAGTATTAGACAGCGCGCACTGAGACGATGGCTCGCGCGCGCTTCCTGCCTTCAAATGATGCTTATCTGCCACAGGATGGTAAAAGCGCTACCTTTTACCACGTGCGATGCCATCTCAGAACCCTCCCGTGCGACCTCTTGATCTCCGGCCCCATGCTCAGCGTCCACAAAATCGGCTGCAGATGCGCAAGTCATTGTTTAGATACGTTAAATTAAAAAAACTCACAGGGTCCCTTATGCATTCGTTACAGATGACTAGAAGGCGAAAGCCATCTTCTTCTTGTCAGTCGATGTACTGATTCTCCCGCGCCCCCCTCCAAAAGCGTTCTGGCCCTAACGCGGTTTTGCACAGCCTCCGTGACCGATCAGGGAGGCAATGCAAAGCGACCATGACGTCTGAAGACGTCATCATGTGACGTCACATTATGTGACGTCATAATGACGCTACTATTCTGGCGATCTGTGACGTCATGATGACGTCATATGGTGACACCATCACCTGACTATTATTTTTTGCATCACTCGTGTTGACGCCGCCGACGCGGGACGCCGACGGGCAACTTTTCCATTTGATGAGGCATGCATTGCTTCATAAGCTACATAAATTTTGCATTGCCTTCGTGATCGGCCAACCGGCCAACCCCATGTATTTTCTTGGAGCCTCATTTATTTACGTGGGACAGATGCCACCCTGTTGGCGTTAGACACGACACTGCTGCCAAAATTGCTGGGGTACTCGCCAAATAATTACTACCCTGTTTGCGGCTGCTAGTTGCTGCAATAACTTCTATTTTATTAACCGCTATTTCAAGTTCATATGGGTCCTAGTTCACAGCCGACGTTTGCAGAACAAGTCCGGCAGACGTTACTGTATTTTCTTTCTTTTCCTGGGCGTCGCATGCTACTACATGCTCGGTCTCGTAGAGTGGTTCTTCTTCCACCAGCAATCTCGAAGTGGTGAAGCTTTGGTCTATGAATTTGTTGATGACAGAGAGCGGCAAGTTCACTGGAATGCAAACGGAACAATAATCAAGGAGCATTAAAAAAAGGCGTCGCATTTGCTCACGTTTTGTGTGAGCACCAAACGAAACGAATGCGCGGAATAAAGAAACAGAAGCAGCGGCATTTGCCCGCTGAGAAGACCGATCAATACGCAGTGCGAGACATCTTGTCAAATGACATTGAAACGTACCCGAATTTAGACCGAAAAAGAAAAAAAATAACACTGAATCGTCGGGACGGCAGATCACAAAGTTGCCATGCGCACCGAAGCCGCAGTTGTAAGGAAATTGTTTTTGCACTGCTCTGATAGCGCCCGCGCAACAGTAGTTGTTTGTTTACTCACAAATTCTCATATTTTGCGGCCTAAAGTTCACAGCACGGTGCCAAAACGCGCTCGTAGCAAAGGCGAAACCATCAGCACGAACATACATGCAGACGCTCATACATGCAGAGGCACCGTCAGTCGTCGCGAACCCGTGCGACCGCTGGCTTGAGGCTTCTTTCTGTTATGCTCCGTTTGGTTATACAGGCAGTCTACACTAACGAGATATTTCACATAGTTTGCACTCAGCGAGTGACTACCTTTCACGCCATAAGCCGTTCAGGGGTCTCCAACGCGGTGACAGCGTGAAGCGGGTGCTCGGTTTTCTGCAAAGAGACAGCGACTGTAGACTATCTTGTGCTTTCAGTTCGTCGAAAATGATTATTTTGACATTAAAGAACACAGTTCATTTCGAAAGTACTGACAGAAATGCCCTGGAGGGCTTCCGCGAGGTGTTTTTGTAGAGCGCCGACAGCAAAACCTATGGGGAGCGCGCCGGCGGTATCCTGCCTAGCACGCAATCGAGGCGCGTCCGATAGAGGGCGACTCCGTAACTCCTCGAGGCCAATAGCTTCAACGCAAACTTTCGGTGAAATCGCAACACGTAAAACCTCCCCCCCCCCCCCTGAATGGATAAGCGCGTGAGCATGGAAGACCACGCCGTTTAGGCACACATTCCACACATCCCAACTATGGTGAAAGATGAGCGGGTCGCCGAACGTGAAGCTCGCTTTTTGCGCCATCTCGCGAGTGATAGTGAACAAGCCTCTGCCCCCTCTGAGCTCTTCATACCACCAGAGGTAAGCGGGGTATATAAATAGTTCGCCGTTATTATGCCGGAGAACGCATGCTGTGCGGCGGTGTTAAACGCGTCGCGCTGCGGAGCGAGAGGTCGCATGTTCGAATCACCCGGTCGCGCGCTTTAGGAAAATGTTCTGCTCAACTGTCGGTCTTTCTGGGTTTATATATATATATATATATATATATATATATATATATATATATATATATATATATATATATATATATATATATATATATATATATATATATATATATATATATATATATATATATATATATATATATATATATATATAACAATAAAGTGCTAACAAAGGACCCGGAAGTAAAAGTTGAAAAAAATCAAGCACGTAGGAAAAATTGTTCCTACGTGCTTAATTTTTTTCAACTATATATATTGTCGCGGGCTAAACCAGACAGAGAACCAGGATTCGGCGTCTGCCCCTGAACCAGTGAAGCAAAAAAACGCCAGGCCTGCGCTGAAACTGCAGCACAGTCACAGCGAAAGCTGGAAGAGCGGCGTTTCTAGAGCCCGTCGTACGCTCTCTTGGGGTTACAATACAAGTACACTAGAAAGGTACCCACTACGCCATAAATCACAATTTTCGTGAAGTTGGGAAGCACCTACTAAGCCATTATTCGTCATTCTGCGGAGAAGCGAGGCACCAGCTACACGTCTGTAAGGCATTATGTGCACTTTGTTGACGCGACGACTGATGACGATGAAGAATTATTGCTCAGCCCTTTGTAATGGGTTGGAAGCTTTAAACGGCCCACCAGTTATGTGATTTGCATTGGGTGACGCCCGGTCACTATTTTCCTCTCCCGTTATGCTGTATAGCATACGTTGACGTGGGAGACAGACCGGGGGGGGGGGGGCGAAGAACGTTACTGAGACCCCGAGGAAATGGATCATGCGCTTATGGGCTTTCTTGGCAACCAATACAAGAGCACTTGCGAGGAATCCACTACGCTCTAAACCATTGTAATTTTACTGAGACCCCGAGGAAATGAATCATGCGCTTATGGGCTTCCTTGGCAACCAGTGCAAGTGCACTTGTGAGGAACCCACTACGCTATAAGTCATTGTAATTTTTGAGAAGTAGGGCAGCAGGCACTGTGCCATTTTTCGTCATTCTACGGAGAGCCGTGGTACCTGCTAAACGCATGTAAGGCATTATGCGCACTTTGTTGATGCTGTGCCTGATGACGATGAAGAATTATGGCAGAGCTCTTTGTAATGGGTTGTAAGCATTCAACAACCTACTCGTTGCGCAATTCGCATTGTGTGACGCTTGGTTACAGAATTCGCGTTGTGCGACGCTTGGTGCTTATTTTACTCTTCTACCACGCCATATTGCATATGCTAATGTGGTTCCTTTCCGACATGAAGCCTGTACAGGACCTTTTTGCAAAGCAGTTCCAAGCACCGGCATGGCTTAGGTGTTGAATACTGGGCTCCCACTCAGAGGGCCCAGGTTCGAACCTCGTTCCATCCTGGAATTTTTTTCTTATTTCGTTTTTTTTCTTATTTCGAGGGATACTGGTTACGGACACCAGCGGCGGCGGCGGACAACTACGGCGCCAAAAACGGCCGGTGAAATGATCTCATAACAGCTTTCGCTGTAAAATGTTCTCTCCTTCACACCCAAACGTGTATGTGCTACATCACATCGGATGGTTCATAAATGATGGGTGCGTCATTACCTCCTCTCCCAAACAAGCACCGTCTCGATGGTGTATATGAGGGCAAAAGAAAAATCAAGGAGGATTCTATACACGCGAAATAATTGTGTCGTAACACAAAAAATAACGTAGTCTGGTGCTGCCAAACAGAGTCAAATAACAGGAAATAACAAAGCGAAAAAGAGAGAACAAGAGAACACACGCTAAGTCGTCAATGAAGTCAGTCACTCCACAGTCAAGTCACAGCGGGAAAAATATGGTTTTAGCCTAGAAACATGGATGCCTTCAGTTTGTGGAAGGCGACGGGAACGTCTCGAGTTGCCTTCAGGGAGAACCTCGTAAGTAACGTCGTTGAGACGCCGTACAATCTTGTAAGGGTAGACGTTACGGCGCAGCAGCTTTTCTGAACGGCCGCGCTGTCGGATGGCGGTTCACACTCAGACTTCTTCATTACCAGAATTGAAAGTAACTTCTTGGTGACGAAGATTGTAGCGGCGTGCGTCTGCAGTTTGGCGACACTGAATACGGCGTCGAGCGAGTTGAAGGGCCTCCTCGGTGCGTTGAGTGAACATCGCAGCATCCGTGCAACAGTCCTAGGTTGTCGGGGAGGAGCATGGAGTCGAGCATTGTGGTGACCTCTGGACCGTAGACTAAACGACAAGGGGTGAAACCTGTACTTTCTTGAACTGCAGTATTATACGCGAAAGTGGCGTAAGGATGGATATCGTCCCAGTTCTCATGGTTAATGGCTACATACATTGACAGCATGTCTGCAATCGTCTTGTTCAGTCGTTCAGTCAGCCCGTTTGTTTGCGGGTGATAGGCAGTTGTTTTGCGTTGTTCCGCTCCACTTAACCGCAAGACTTCTTGCGGCATCTCTGCGTTGAAAGCTGTGCCACGATCAGTGATGTGGCGCTCCGTGATGAAGGATGAAGCTGTTAACGAAAAAAACATGATTGATCCCTCTGTCGTAGGAATCGGTATAACACGAAACTAAAACGTGTCTTCACAGACATAGTTGAGCGTTTGTTGTTTATTGTTTCGCCCCGAGGGCGAAGGAATGAATGCTATAGCAACAAGTTGTAATGTCACGCGAAGAACGGCAAGCAGCTCGAAACTTCCAACGCGTTGCTCAAGCCGAAAGGACGCACTTAACGAACATACACAGGATGAGCGCGAACTAACAACTGTCACAGCTCTACAGTTAAAGCGCGCTGGTCAAATACAAAGGAGGACGCACGAAACGAACGCACAAGTATACACAGGATCCCAGTCACAGTTGTAACTTATTTGTTTGTGAGCAGCGCGCTCCTTTCGCAAAAGCGGCCGCTGCAGTGAGCGAAATGACCTTCATGCTCTCTGTAACTTGAACGCAAACTTGCGGTGAGAGCGTAAGACGTACAAGATAAGCGCGCGCGCAGGAGCGACCACGCCCTGTAGAGGCACACGCTCATCTCAACGCGGGGGGCGGCGACATTTAAAGCAGGCTCTTCGAGCCATTCGCGCCATCTCGCTAGTGATAACGAAAACACGCTGATGTACCATGATCTCTGAGTACTGCCACTGGCAAATGGTGTATATAAACAGCACGCCGTTAGTATGACGAAAAACGTGCCGTTTGTGGCGGAGTCGTTTAGCGCTGCGCGCTGGGGATGAAGGGGTCGTAAGTTCGAGTCCCTGTGACGGAACTTTTTCTTCTAGTTCTTTCTTTGCCATATGTTAGTCTTTATATTTTACAGCGTCATATTCGTGACGGAAATGCATCAGTGGAGCCGTGGTGGACCCCGGCATAAAACACTTTCGTGTTAAAATTGGGCGACGTCTGCTGCGGTAGCTTTTCGAAGTGCCCTTGTCTCGCAGTACCGCGTTAAGTAATCGGTAGCAACCACAATCCACCGATTTCCAGACGAAGACGTGGGGAATGATCCTAGCAAGTCCATGCCAATCCGATGAAAAGGCACCTTCGGTGTGGCTGTTGGTTGTAGCAATCCCGCTGGTGGTACAGGTGGAGCCCATCGTTGGCATTCGGTACACGTGCGAATGTAGTGCTTCACAGTCTTCGCGAGGAGTGGCCATGGTAGTAGTAGCGGCGAATTTGTTGCAACGTGCGCGTGTCGCCAAAGTGTCCGGACGATGCTTCGTCGTGGCAAGAACGTAAAATGTCGTCACGAAGCGTGGTTGGCGCAACGAGCAGCTATGTAGCTTGCGTATGGTCAAAGTTCTTCTGATAAAGGACTCCATCCCGGAAACAAAAGGAGACTAGCGAGCGTGCAAAACTTCGAGGAGGCAGGGATGTTCACCCTTCCAGGTAGTCGGTGAGTGGGCTGAGCTCCGAGTCGTCACGCTGTTGCTGAGCCAAGCTGGTTGCTGACACGGCAGAAAGAAAAGTGTCGTCGTATTCAATGTCAGTGTTGGCATTTCCGACTGGCGCACGTGAAAGACAGGCAGCGTCGGTGTGTTTCTGGCCAGACTTGTGTACGATGGTGACGATTCTTTTAGCCGAAGGCTCCATCGTGCTAGACGACCTGAGGGATCTAGGAGTTGCGCGGGCCAACAAAGAAAATGGTGGTCGCTAGCTACCCTGAATGGGCGGCCGTGCAAGTATGGCCGAAACTTTGTTATGGCCCAGACAACAGCTAGACATTCTTTTAAATGCGAAGCATTTCTTAGCGAACTTCTGCGACTTTGAGCGTATCTATCTATCTATCTATCTATCTATCTATCTATCTATCTATCTATCTATCTATCTATCTATCTATCTATCTATCTATCTATCTATCTATCTATCTATCTATCTATCTATCTATCTATCTATCTATCTATCTATCTATCTATCTATCTATCTATCTATCTATCTATCTATCTATCTATCTATCTATCTATCTATCTATCTATCTATCTATCTATTTCTGTAGCAGAATAGTTTTGTTCGGCGGCTGATAACGTTGTGCTCGCGTAAGCAATCACGCGCTCTACGCCATTATGCCACTGAACCAATGCCGCTCCTAGTCCGACATTGCTGGCGTCTGTGTGTAACTCCGTGTCAGCGTTTTCGTCGATATGACCCGGTACAGGCGGAGCCTGGAGATGGTTTCGGAGGGTGTCGAAGGCATGGCGCTGATCCTGACCCCAAACAAACAGGACGCCGTCCTTTGTAAGTTGATTGAGGGGATCAGCGATCTTCGAAAATTTTTGGACGTGTCTCCTGTAGTACGCACAGAGCCAGAGAAATCGGCGTAGGTCGCGTTTATGCGTGGGCAGGGGAAGTGCGGCAACGGCGCTGCTTTACTCGGAGTCTGGGCGGATTCCGGCATGGCTCACAACGTGGCGAAGGAATTTCACTTTTTTGTAACCAAAATGGCACTTCTCAGGTTTGAGAGAAAGCCCAGTTGTCCTAATTGCCTGAAGGACTGCCTGCAGGCGCTGGACGTGTTGTTCAAACGTGTCTGCGAAGATCGCCACGTCGTCAAGGTAAACGAGGCATAATGTCCATTTGAGCCCTGTCAGAACCGTATCGATCATCTTTGGAAAGTAGCTGGTGCTGAGTACAGACCAAAAGGCGGGACCTTCAACTCGTAGAGGCCGCCAGGAGTAGCAAAAGCCGCCTTTTCGCGGTCACGCTCGTCAACTGCGATTTTTCAGTAGCCACTACGTAAATCCATAGAGGAAAAATATCTAGCATTGCGTATACGGTCAAAGGAGTCATCTATTCGGGGTAGAGGATAAACGTCTTTTTGATGACCTTGTTCAATTTCCGATAATCGACGCAAAAGCGCAACGTACCATCCTTCTTCTTTACTAACACAACAGGCGAAGCCCAGGGACTGATCGATGGCTGGATGAGGTCGTCTTTAAGCATCTGCTGAACTTGGTTACGTATAGCGTCTTGTTCCTTTTGCTACACCCTATAGGCATGTTGACGAATGGGCCTTTCGGTGGGTTCGGTGATAATACGATGCTGAGCAAGCGGCGTCTGGTTAACCTTCGACGCTGTAGCAAAGCAATCTTGAAATGAGCCGACTATACGCAAAATGCTTTCTCGTTGTGCTGAGGTTAGACCCTGGTTTACGTCTAGAGTGCTCGTGAAGGCCTCGGCAGAATGGTCAAAGCAGATTTGTCGTGAAAGAAGGAAAGACAAATGTGTCTCCGCAATTACAGCTTTGGGCACGTCCTGTCTCAATTCCACAGTTGCATGGAGTCTGCTTCGACGCGGCAGAGTCACAGAATCATCGACAGCACGTAATGCTGTCTCCGGGAATTGGGTGCTTTCAATTGCAGCCCAAAAAGGTTCCTCGAATGACACAAGCAATTCACGGAGGTCAATTACTGCGCGGTATTCACGAAGAAAGTCCATTTCCAGGATGGCTGGCCGAGAGCACACAGGTAACGCAAGGAAAGACCTAAATGTCGACGCGCGGGTTCGAATACGTGCCGTGCACATTCCAGTCGGCATCATCAGATGGCCACCTGCCGTGCGCAATATATATACACAGAACGGCATGGCGATGCCGACGGCAAAAAGAAATGCTTCGCATTTAAAAACCTGCCGAGAGGGTCTGTATAACTGCTATCGCAATAATAGAGTATGTCAAGTAGAAGTGATCTATGGCAGCGTCCGAAGTGTCTAGGATTCTCGGTTTGAGCTAAGCTACGGTTAAGGCGGGTTCTTGCGTAGGAAGAAACTAACGTTATCTACAGGTAATCAAGGCTCATCCCGACCTCATCAGCTACGCGAACCTTAAGCGCCAGAGAGAGAATGGTTTATCTGTGTGCCTTGTTTCCTTTATCGCACTTATTTATATTTTTAGGGAGTATATACTTGTAACAAAATATATTTGCTGTTCTGGCTGCCAGTCTGGACAATTCAACAGGTAAGCTTTCATGGAAATGATCAAAGGTAGATACCCTACTAAATAACTATAGCTTGTGGCAAACTATAAATGCGACCATTTCTAAGGCTTACAACAGTGTGTAATATGTATGAGCTATAGGCTGAGAGTAACGCTTATTTATTATAGTGTTTCAGTGTCCTATAAGTTGTGGTCCACGTAGAGGAAGAACGGTAGTTAATTCATACTCAAGAGACAACGTATTTCCATTAACTCAAGCGCCAGTCGAGTGCCTTGGCTAACGTTCAAGCTTGAAAATGAGGCGACATGAGCAATAACGTGAGGTGCATTAAAAAGTGTCAACTGACAGTTTGAAACCGGTATTGCTACATTATAATTGCGACTTAACACAGGAGTACGTGCTAATAATGGTATCTGTTCACTCGCATTTATCATGGTGTGAGTGGTTTCAACTGTGAACCTTTGTTAATTTGGAACTGACAACGTTCATGTAGGTTCGGCAAACATATCATTAGGAGCGCCGATATGGTTGTCCGTGGAGGTGGAGGATGTGAACAACTTTAACGAACGGACTATGGTGAGTAGCATGTGCTTGCATCCTTCCAGTTGAAAAATATGGGAATTAATGATGAAGGGATGGCGATCACCTATGCAGTGAGCCTCAGCTTTAATGGGCCACGCGCACAGTTCTCATACAATGTTTAGCTTTGTCAATTCTGGATAACAAAACATGCCTTAAAATGTTGTCAATCCTTTTTTGGAAGAGCTGCAGCTGTGGGCCAAGCTAATATGAAAGATTCGAGGTCACTGGCGGCAACATTTGCTGAGAGCCAGCCTTGCAGCTTTCATCGTAGTCTTGAAACGGCGGCATGAAGAGAACGGCGGGCCGCTAAAGCGGTGTCGGTAGAGCCGGAGCCGCATACAAGAACACCCGCCCATCTTTTATAGTGGACACTATTAAAGAGCTCAACATGGGTGTTCAGGTCCGTTTGAGTGAAGTCTTACCGCGAAGAGAAGCGCTCTAGTGAAGCCTCAACATGTCTTGAATGCATTCCCCGCAGTAGCAGGCGAGACTACAAAGACAATAGAAAGCGTGTGAGAACCGTACCAAATAGTGGGCAGTCGTACCTGAAGTGCACGTCGCTTAAGTTGACGTACTGCAAAGGAGGGAGGGTCATGTTCGCTAAAGCCTGCTTTCGGTGCCACAAAAAGCATTCTCGGTGTTTCATGAAGCATTGCGAAATATTGTCATGCGACACTCATTGCGATGGCCTGCCACTAAGAACTGCACTTTTTCGTGTTTCTGAGCTACACTGAACCCACCGTGATAGCACGTCGGCTGCGGTGTTGAGCTGCTAAGCTCGCGGAAAAGGGTTCTTTTCCCGGCCACGGTGGTCGCATTCCAGTTGGGATAAAGTGCAAAAACACTCGCATGCTTCGATTTAGGTGCAAGAAACACCAGACGGTGAATATATTAGCAGGCTCGCTCCAGACTACAAATATCCATTACTTCATTCTCGATCAGTGACTTTCTCGGTACCTGTGGTAATGTGCAATACAGGCGAGAAGGAATAGCATAAGTGGAGCGACGCGCGTCGTGCAGTGGCAGTCGCTGAGGCGTAATTATAAGTGTGATCGTGTAGGCAAACGTCTCCTAGAATAGCCTTACCGACGATTATATAATCATAAAACACAGTAAGGTATAACTCAAGAAAATATAACTTGATGTTAAGGACTCTAAAATCTGCCACAGGAGGCCACTGCTTAGTATCTGCACCAGGAACATTCATGCATTTGCGTATTTCTTCATTCTCTTTACAATTATATTAAAGAAGCAACACTATACGACAATGCTGATAGTGCCTATTTGAATTTATACTATAAAATACGGTGAGACCCTTTCCGCACTGCACAATTCATATAGGAGCAATCTTTCCTTTCTCCCGTTTTAATAGCGAAGCAGTTTAGGCTATTGGTAACTTGTGCTTCGTCGTGCAAAACTACACAGGTGGATTTGCGCCACAGGATTTGGGCAAGCCCCACTACCGAGTACCGCAGATGCGAGCATTAAACGAAAACTCTATCTGCTCGGGGAAGTGGAGCACGTGAAGCACGTGAAAGTGAGAGAGAGATAAAGAGAGAGAGAGAGAGAGAGAGGAGTGAGAAAGGTAAAGAAAGCGATAGGAAGAAAGAGAAAGATAAAAACAGAGAAATAGAGGGAATAAAGATATAAAAAGATAGACAGGCAGAGAAAAACATAGAAAGAGAGAGGAAGAGATAGCAACCGACACGAAAAAGACAGAAAAAAACAAGGAGTAACACAGAAAGGCCAAGAAAGAGCTAAATAAAGAATGACAGAGAAAGAAGCAGACAGAGAGAGAGATAGAAAGATAGAAAGGTAGAGAAAACATAGAAAGAGAGAAATAGACAGGTAGGGAAAACATGGAGAGATAGATAGAAAGAGAGGACTAATAAGAAACACAGAAAGAGAGAGAAACAAGAAGATAGAGAGAAGGGGTTATAAAGAAGGAGAAAGCGATGAATAGAGATAGAGAAAGAGAATAAAGAGGAACAAAGTTAGAGCGAGAAAGAAATAGATAGAGAGAGAAAGATAGAGAATGAACCGGATGCAAAAAAAAAGATATATAAGAAGCAGAGAGAAAGAGAAAGAAAGAGTAGAAAGAAAGAAAAATCAAGAGAAAAAAGGAAGGTCACCCAACTCCGCTCTTCCTTCAGGCCTGGCACCACTACTGCGAAGCTGCCTGAATTTGCTTGCCAATTATCGCGCAGTGCTTGCCCCGCAAAAAATGAACCAACTCGCCCAAGACGATAGGTTGATTGGGCTTTCGGGTATCACCTGCAGCATGTTTTTTGCTCCAAGGGTTCTGCACGAAAGAGAAGATTGCCGCTAATACCAAACTCTGCGGAATTTCTATTTTCAGCGTTTCAGTTTAACGTTGACAACCTATCATGTTTACCTGACATCGTGCACCTCTGTGAGGAGAATATCCCACCCGTATGCATTGCTTCCTGCGGGAGATAACGTCTTGGAAAGACATTACGTAAGTGCATTGAAGTTTGGTCAGTCCATTATTTTCTATATTCTCGCATCACAATCTAACTGGTCTATGGCTGTTTTAAAGCTCAATGAGCAGTCCCATGAGCGCTGTACAAAGAACTTAACGTCATGGGAGTTCAAGGAGGCTGAGGAGAAGCCCTTGTTCACAAAAGTTTACGGGGAGTGTCACGCCTGCCGTGCGTGGGCTTGGACTCCACCATAAAGCGTCGTTGTGTGCTTTGCAGAAAAAGATGTGTCCACCATTCTACGTCGTTGACAGTTAATCTACAAATCTTCAGGGCCTGTAGGGTGCGAGGAAGCCTATATTAGACTTAAAATTTTGATGTTCGGGCCGTGTATTGGCTCTGTGCATTGATATGTTTGGTTAGTAAGACTGTGCACACCATACGCTAATGTTGCCACGTGCTGCAACTAGATAATGTTATCGATTACTGATATTAACGTTTATGATTTGTTTTAAATGTGAAGCATTTCTTAGCGAACTTCAGGCATTTTGGGCATATCTATCTATCTATCCATCTATCTATCTATCTATCCGCCTACGTCTTGGCGCTCTCCCGGTCGTCTCCATAGGTTGTAATATACGCAAAATTCGCATAGCATAGGATGAGTGTATGACGAACCCGATTCACTGGTGATGACACGAATAGCGCAAAATACCTGTCGCGTACGTCATGAAACCCTTTCCCTCAGTCACGTGTGGCACATACCCTCATACCGGAGTTCATGTTATGCGGCCGGGTACGTGCCACAGGTGATAACAGAGTCTCAATCAACGCAGTAACCGCGAACATACACATTGACGCGGAAGGAAAGTGATAATAATAGTAATTGTTGGGGTTTTACGTCCGAAAACCACGATATTATTATGAGAGACGCTGCAGTGAAGGGCTCCGGAAATTTGGACCATCTGGTATTCATTAGCGTGCACTGACATCGCACAGTCCACGGGCCTCTAGCATTTCGTCTCCATCGAAATGCGACCACCGCGGCTGGGATTGAACCCGCAACCTTCGGGTCAGCAGCCGAGCACCGTAACCACTACACCACAGCGGCCGACGCAAGGAAATGGTAGGGAACTGAAGACAGAGCACCCCTGGAAGACGCAGGGCTACCATCCACTTCTCCACGCGGTCCGCAACGTCGACCACGTGGATTACGCAAAAACCGGGGTCAATGCTTCATATAATAACTCTGCCGAGAGGACCATGTCCCTCATGATTACCGGTTACTTCAGCATTGGTTTATCGAAACCCGTCAACGCCTGGTTCTAAGACGGCATGAAAGACGGCTTGGATGTTGACAGGGCATCAGAAGACCTCGGTGCCACGTCTAGGGCAGGAGACATCATAGATCATTTCTTACTAAAAGCCAACCGCGGTTTGCACCAGCTCTTCACTACACTTAGAAGGTTCATAGCCGCGATCACGAACGAATTCGATAACAAGTCCTGTCCAGCTTCTGGTGCTCACTGATCACGGTGATGATTACCTTATTCAAGAACTGCCAAGAACCCGTTCCACACATGCACACGGGTTCGTGAAACGTGCGTGCGTTCTCCGTCATAACGGATAAATATACGCATAACTGTAACGCAACTCTAACCACTGCAACTGTGACTGTAACGTACGTGCAGTGCACCTACGTGTGCCACTCGGCTTTGTATATATCAAGGAAAAATTTTCTTATTAAAGTTTAGTTGCGAGTAGCGCCTGTCCTGTGCATCTGTGTTCCTTAATGGTCCTATTCGAATTCGCGCTATCCAGTATTGAAGGATAAAAGCACTACCTATCAGCTTACTGCGCCTGGTGTTGGTAACACCTATGTTGCTGTTGGCATCTTTAAGCAATTGTAAACAACTGGTTATATAACACATGTGCGACTCTTCAAAATATGTGTGTGCGTATACCATTTGCACATTTCTCTGGCGTCATTCCGTAAACGTTCGCTCAATTTTAAAAAGTGCGACACAGCCACCTTCCTTCGCATGCTTCGCATAACATCAATTCCCACGGTACGTGGGATCTGCTGAATTTTTCTTTTCTGACTTCCTCAATTCGAAGTTTCTACAGATGTTTTCTACCCCTCTCTACGATAAAGTTGCCCAAGTACCCAGAAAAAAGTTGTAATATCAACAAAGCTGCCAAAACGAGGCACGCCGTAGGACCTTGACTAAAACGGTTGTCTGAAGCAATATGCTGCATCCTGAAGTAAAAACGCCAGGCCTGCGCGAAAAGCGCAGCACAGTCACAGCGAAAGCTGGAAGAGCGGCATTTCTAGAACTTGTTGTAAGCTGTCTTGGGGCTACTAATACAAGTGCACTAGCAAGGTACCCACTACGCCATAAATCATAATTTTTGTGAAGTTAAGAAGCACCTAATTAGCCATTACTGTCATTCTGCGGAGGAGCGAGGCACCAGCTACACGTCTGTAAGGCATTATGAACACTTTCGCGACGACTGATGACGACGAAGAATTATGGCTCAGCCTTTGTAATGGGGTGGAAGCTTTACACGGCCCACCAGGTATGCAACCGGGCTTCACCCGGGTGACGCACGGGTGACGGGAGAGAGGGGGGGGGAGAGGTGGGAGAGAGAGGGGGGGGGGCGAAGAACTTTACTGAGACCCCGAGGAAATGGATCATGCGCTTATGGGCTTCCTTGGCAACCAATACAAGTGCACTTGCGAGAAACCCACTACGCTATAAATCATTGTAATTTTTGAGAAGTAGGGAAGCAGGCACTATGCCATTGTTCGTCATTCTACGGAGAGCCCTGGTACCTGCTAAACGCATGTAAGGCATTGTGCGCTTTGTTGATGCTGTGCCTGATGACGATGAAGAATTATGGCGGAGCCCTTTGTAATGGGTTGGAAGCAGTCAACAACCTACTCGTTGCGCAATTCGCATTGTGTGACGCCTGGTCACAGAATGCGCGTTGTGCGACGCTTGGTCCTTATTTTACTCTTCTACCACGACCACGCTATATTGCATATGTTAATGTGGTTCCTTCCCGACATGATGCCTTTATAGGACCTTTTTGCAAAGCAGTTTCAAGCACCGTAATGGCTCAGAGGTTGAATACTGGGCTCCCACGCAGAGGGGCCCAGTTTCGAACCTCGTTCCAACCTGGATTTTTTTTCTTATTTCGTTTTGTTTTCTTGTTTCGAGCGATAGTGGTTACGGACACCGGCGGCGGCGGCGGCGGTGGCGGCGGCGGACAACTACGGCGCCAAAAACGGCCGCTGAAATGATCTCATAACAGCTTTCGCTGTAAAATGAAGACACATTGACCATGCAGTGGATTCACTTGACATGAAGCTTCACATCAGAATGATTAAAGCTGGCAGCATAATTCGAGGAAACGCATGCATGAGCTTGTAAACTGTTAGGGTGCAAGCTGGCATTACACAATCGTCATCAACAACACCGGCTGGAGCACAAAGGTCTCTGCCATGTTTCTCCAATTATTCCCACCTTGTGCTTGCTGCGGTCACGTTATCTTCGCTAACGTATTCTCATCTGCCCACCTTCCATGACGAGCCTGGTTTCTCCTCGAATCCACTTTTTCAGTGCTCTCCACGTCACATTAATCTTCTTGCTCAACTTGGGACCCTAAACACGTGTGAGGAAATTACAACACCGCCTCTCCTTGCGCAACGGGATCGACTAAACAGCACAACGGGTGATACTGATGTAGCTTGGTTTCTCCTTCGCTTCGCAGTACAGCGTATACTAACTTCGATAATACGCACACGCATTCCTGTGGCCCAAGTATCACGCCATATGCGTCATGACTTTCATAGCGCACGACGTCAGGCCCATGCAGGCAAGCGTCGCAGCCGTGGCTCGACCCTTGCGTGTACCACATGGACACCTGCCCCGCCGGCACAACTGCAAGTGGGTACCACAAGTACACTGGAGTATCAACCAATAAAGGGAAACGTAGCAGCAGCGTTAATGCGCACTTCTTGAGTGATTACGGAGGAGGTTACTGCAATCGCGCATGCTATGAAAGATGCGGACAAACGAGCTACGTATTCCAACATCTTCACGAACTCGCAAGTTGCACGCCAAAATTCCATGCACGGCACCTTCCACGCACTGTTACCAAAATCCTAGTAACAGTAATTGTAATATCCAAGAAGACCACGACATCATTTGGCGCCCTACACACGCGGTTGTTCCCGAGAACGAACGAGCCGACCATTTCAGTCGCTCTACTGCATTCCGCAAATGCTATGGCAGTTATTCGTATATAGTGTACTCACGTATGCATTTGCCGCATCTGTTAATTCCTGAGTCCGTTTGCGGAGGGTTCTGTTATGACGCTGCCTTTTCCGGCGCTTAACTGCACAGCGTGTGCCGCCAAGCTCGTGCACGGGAGCTTCGCAACCACGGCACTGACTCTGACGTGTACTACACGGAGGCCTGGCCCTCCGGCACCAGTATTAGTGATTACCGCACGTACACGGCAGTGGCAAGTAATGGAGGACAACTTGTGGCAGCAGCGACGATATTTGCATCTTCCGTGGCAGCACACGAGGACGGTGCAATCGCCCTGGCCATCACAGATGCGGACAACGAGGTACACACTCCACCACCTTGCGGATTCACCGACAGCATGTCGACTTTACATGCATGGCACACTACAACGCGCAGTTCATAGAATCCCAGGTTGTCACATCGCATGTGATCACGGAATGGTTTGGTGCCCTGCGCATACAGGTGTGCCCGGGAATGAACGGGCCGACAGCCTTGCTCGCGAAAGTACATTCCAGGCGATGGACGCACGTGTCGGCGAATGCATAGCCCCTGACCATGGCGAGTGGCCAAGCGGTCTAGCCGAGATTCTCGAAGTTTCACCGGCTGGAGAGACGCATCATGGCTAGAGACTGGCGCCGACTGTAGACGAGCACGTACTATCATCTGCACACACTTTCTACGATATATCCCTCCGAATTTCGCGATGAGTGCCTCAGGTGCGGAGGGATACCAACACTGACGCACGTTACATATAGGCGTCCCTCGCGTCATGTTGCTACAAACGCCGCGCTCATGCAAGCACACGCATTACCACACTGGTCGTGGGAAGCGCGAATTTCTCATGAGGCCTTGAGAAGCCAACTGGCAGCCCTGGACCAGGCCTGGGGAGCCGCTATAGCCAGTAGAGCACTGGACGAAGGGCCTCGCGCACTTTAGTTTTAAGGTTTCATAACTGCTAGTAAAGGATTACTCTCTCTCTCTACTACATTCTGAACGAAGGATGCGATTCAGGACGTATCGACAATCGCTCACAACAAAGAGGATCCATTAAGTCGAGCTGCCATCATGCTAGCCCAAAGACTGGGACGACGTACCGTGTCACCATCTAACACAAAGCTGAACAGACTGCAGTTCAGAGGCTGGCACCGACTGCAGAAGGCACGTGCCGTAACTAAGACACATTGCCTAAGATACACCACACAGAATACCCAGACGAACGACCCTATTGCGGAGTTCTTGTTCGGCGCTAAAAAAATGTAACAGGGGGACGACACGGGAACACAATACGTGCGCAATTGCGGAGGGACACCAACACTGTCACCCATCACGTACCAGGGTCCCTCACGTCATGGTTAGGCGAACTCCCCGCTAATACACACAAACACGCCCTACCTCCCACGCTGCTCGTGGCAGGCGCGACTCTTTGAACAGGCCCTGGAAAGTTAACTAGCAGTCTTGTAGTAGTCCCAGTGAGAAGCTATATTCAATGGAGCTCTGCACAAAGAGCCTCAACCACCACAAGTTTGAATAACTTGTAGCGAAGCGTTGGAACTCTGTAATGGGTCGTCCTCTCCAGCGCCACCTAGCGGATCGTCCTCTTAGGCTCTTTTCTGAGAGAACACCGCTCGGGCTAGGAGCCCGTGCTCCATCTTCACCGTCGCCGTTGTGCATCGTCGCCGAGTGCCGCCCAATAAGCGCCTTTACAAACGCTTGATTAAATAAACCTTGATTATATCTCTATCTAATTACCTCGCTATCATTGTTCGGATATATAGTTACCATCCACCCGAAATAGATGTATTGTCTCACCACTTCCAGTGCATAGCTAACTCCCGCAAATCACTGTTCTCTTCCGTGACTGTTGAACATTGCTTACATTCGGGCATATCAATTTTAGATCCACCACTCTTTTTACTGTCCAATGCAGTAATCATGCTTTGCAATTCGTTCCCGGCGTTACTCAGCAAGGCAATGTCATCAGTGAATCGCGGTAAACTATGGTATCCTGAGGCAAGGAGATACGATCTATTCAAAGCTATCCATCGCATGTTTTGACACGATATTTCCAGAGCCCTGGATTGGAAACAGTTGGGGGTATGAGCAGCGCTCTACTTTCTCTTTATTTGTTATTTTGGTATCATCACTCCCTCATGTTTACCGACCAGCCAACTTTGCGTCGTGATTACATCAATGCGAATGTGCAGAATGGGTTTGGCCTAGAGCTTTTATTAGTTGGCGCGCTCGCAAGTGATGAGGGCCACTCTAGCGAATAGAAATTTACAAACAACTCCTAAAAGCTTAGATAAGTGTGCAGTTGTGTCTTCTACTTGCGATATCACTGGCTGAGCGACCACTTCAAAATCCCAATGACGTGACCCAGAGCGCTGGATGTGACGAGAGTGGCTACGAGTCGCGTATTATAGCAGAGCTGTTACGCCCGAGGTTGGCCGTGTGTGGTAGGTGGAAACTTACCATAATCATGAACCGGCATGCGCTCTCTTCTTCACTGTGGTCCTCTGCTTCTCTCCCAGAACACGTGCGCCCATTTCGCCGGCGTAGGATACAATAACTCTGATGGGCGAGAGAGCGAGTACTGAGGGAGAGAAAGAGAAAGAAAGAAAGAGAACGAGAGGAATTCTTGGCGAGAACATGCGTTGCTAACTGTAGTACAGTATAACAAGGGGCGGGAAAGAGAGAGGTGAGAGGGTAAAAACCTGGCCAAGCCAGGACCAGCTAGGTGACCACCAGCTCTGCTGCGACCTGGCCTTTCGTGACTTAGTGCAAGCTGCGCTAATGTTTCGTCGCGCACATGGTAGACTTCATGCCATATATACGCAAAATAATGTGTTTTTGTAAGTTTTTGCATTGATGCTTACTATTGTATATATTTAAGTACACTTGTATTCTACTGTTGTAAACTGTCGACCGTCCGCCGTATGACATATATCAAGGGGATTGGCCCTACGGAGGCCCACTTTAATGTGATCGGCCGGTCGCATTGTGATATATGTTCGCTGAATAGTATCAAGGTCAAATTGTCAGCGTCAGCACAGACACACGGTTAAATACGTATGTAGGCCGGCATCGCGAATGTGGTGGGCAACATTTTCTTGTTGTGGTACTAATAGCCGGGACCCTGTAGCCTAGACAGCAGTACCTAAAAACTCAGTAAGTGCGTGCTATATTAAAACTGAATTGTTCGCAGCGACAAACAGCATTAAGGCCTGTCACAGCACTGAGTCAGTGGGTTTGTCTGTCCAAAATGTCTCGTTTTTATCGCTTATGTTGTTTTTTCCTGACCTTGTTCTGCCATGACTATGTACTGCCACATGTAGAGCAAGCTCCTGTGACATGAACAGCGATAGCGCTAGCGAGACAGATTCGGTAGTTAGGTAAGAGTTACTCAACTATGAATATATTTTTTAGAATATATTCCCAATGGACCAGTGGTATTAATAAAAAAAGATTAATTAGAACCATCAAAGAAGAATGCCATATTAATAATGAAGGGAATACCCAAAAAAGTGCACCATAAGTCCCCACTTTAAAGCAAGGGGATATGTAGTAGAATACCTTAGTAGCCCCGCCACGGTGGTCTAGTGGTTAATGGCGCTCGACTGCTGACCCGAAGGCCGCGGGATGGAATCCCGGCCGTGGCGGCTGCATTTTCGATGGAGGCGAAAACGTTTGAGGCCCATGTACTTAGACTCAGGTGCACGTCAAATAACCCTAGGGGGTCGAAATTTTAGGAACTCTCCACTACGGCGTCTCTAAAAATCATATTGTGGTTTTGGGACGTTAAACCCCAGATATTATTATTATTAGAATACCTTAGTATTTCATGGGAAACTGGTTGCGACATTGTCACTTCGCGGTTTTCGCTATACTGAGGTCATATCGTCAAGCACGTGCAGTTGTACAGCTTTGAGATGTGTAAAAACGGCGTCCATGTCCAACGAACTTACTTCTGTGTGTAGATCGGCCATGTTTTCGTACCCGACACGTTCATCGACGAAGCTGTGAACGTGCATTTGGTGCCCTCCATGGAAAAGCTCGAGTACACGTACACTGCTGAAGACTACAGAAATGATGTCGACAGAAAGCAGTGCTTCTTCGCTATGACAACTAAGTGAGCCTTTTTGATACCTTGCAGTGGGAAGGAAAGTAGGGGTGCGGCAAGGAGTAATGACGAGTGTTGCTACAAAACGCTTCCCTGGCAGTTTTATAGGCATCAGCAGGTTTATGCCACAAAATAAACACTAAACAAAGAGTATTTTGACTCTTTTTATAAGTCCTGACTTCGCACGTATATGGCCCTCTTTAAAGATACATTAGCTGTCTTTTGAGACCATTATTCTTTCGTCGGAGGGCCGTCAGGACAAAAAGAGAGTGAACAGGCCTCTTTCAAGAGCTGCATGTACGTGGCAAGTCACGACTCATTGAACTGAGTAACAGACAGTCCCTTTTTTCTTAGAGTGCACTGTTTTCAGCAAATTTGCGGCTTCATTTCAGATGTACGCGTGATTGTCACGGCAAATAATATTGTGTGCGAAGTAAGGCAATGCCTGTGAGAAATGCTGCTTACAGAACGTCTTTCTAAACTATCCTTCATTGCGCATTTTCGTTTAGAGCGAAAAATGCCTTCTAACCCCTTTATATGCCACCCACGAAAAACAGTCTGTAAATGTGTTGAATTTACACAGCGTTACGTATCTCAAGGCACTCAATATTCTACCGCTACAACAATAATGTCGCAACACGTTAATTTATACGCTTCGCAGTAATAATAATAACTAACTTCAATTAAATATACCGGGCGTTCAAAGTTAAGCTTTATGGTTTTGTTAACATTAAGCACTGGGAAGAACGTGAAAACCACATTTTCAGATAAGTTATGTATCCAGGGGGACACAAAGTGGGACAATAATTATCGCTGTCAGCCTCCCAAATAACTAACATTGAATAATTAACTTTTTAATGAGTGCAGCAAGCGGGCATGTTTGTTTTGAAAAGTTGGAGGCAGTCGCGTTTCTACACAGTTCCATTTGGAAGTATTAATCTAGCATGCCTGTGCCCCGAGATATCTCGCTGCAAAGTTTAATGGTGGTTTGCATGATTACGCATGCAAGAAAGTGAGCACTGGCGCAAAGCTCCTCCCCGATCAGCCGCGGCAGTTGCGTGCGGCGTTTAATCTGACAACGGGCCGAAGGCATAGGCAAAGATGATAACGGTTACCCTTTTGCTACCGGCTGGCGATACAAGCAATTACTGCTCGTCACATTGGGGAGGAGCTTTGCGCCAGTGCTCACTGTCTTGCATGCGTAATCATGCAAACCGCAATTAAACTTTGCAGCGAGATATCTCGGGGCACAGGCATGCTAGAACGCGCCTGCCTCCAACTTTTTAATACCAACATGCCCGCTTACTGCACTCATGAAAAAGTTAATTATTCAATCTTAGTTAATTGGGAGGCTGACAGCAATAATTATTGTCTCACTTTGTGTGCCCCTGGATGCATAACTTATCTGCAAATGTGGTTTTGACAATTTTCTCAGGGCTTAATTTTAACAAAACTATAAAGCTCAACTTTGAACACCCGGTATATTGACCCTGAACACCTTCATGTTCCGTTTTTGCATGAATGGGGTCGAATTTCTCTTTGCCAATGTAGTGCAAATTCTTTTTCGGTTATGTTTATTTCGAGCATAGAAAGAACACCCCGTTGACGTGGCCCACCGAAGGCGGCATGTCGAACAACTCGTCAAACATGGTAGTGCACTCAGCAAAGTGATTACAGTAAACAGCACACTAAAAACTGAAATAAAGACGCGTTTATGAAGCAGCAGGCTGAATTCATCGAAACCTCAATGGAAATTTTTCTTTCTTAGCCATTAGTCGACCCAACTAGCAAAAGTAAGCGACGTGCTCAATTGTGTACAAAGCGTCTCAAAGGGCTAACAAAGAACTACTTAGTAAATATCTTTCTTATGCAGCAGGAAACTAGCATAGTGACGCGGCCCTCAAAACTGAAGCCAGTGGTGGTATTTTCATGCGTGATAGCTGGTCGCATAAGTTGCACAATTACGTTGCAAATGGTACCAGATTTCTTCTCGTCGTCCTCCTGTTCTTGCTCTTCTTATTCGCACCGTTATAATAGGCTAAGCCCATTGAACTGCTCGTTTGCAAAGACTACGATTGACATTTAAAGTGGGTCAATGCGTGGTCTTTCCAACAGCAATAATCACCCTTCAGTGGGGAATATTAATTTAACTGTATAGGAACGTCACCTCGACGGATAACCAAGAAACGTTGAGTTGAACACTGTGGATGATGGCTATTACATACATTAAAGACACTGAAATAATACGGGCGAGTAAGGGAGAATTCGAACAAATCGGTGTCGTGGAGAGTTGCTACAACCAAGTGCACATTTCGAAGCCATGTATGTTAGCAAAACGATCCAGGACAGCAGACAGTCCTCCTTCCAGTGACGCTGCTGGCATGTATTGTACATCCACGAACTTGTCCGGTTTTTAAGTGCGAAGCATTTCTTAGCGAACCTTTGGCACTTTGAGCGTTTCTACCTACGAATCTATCTATTTATCTAGCCGCCTACATCTGGATTCTGTCATGATCGCCTCCTTAGGATGGAATAGAACAAAACTGGCATGGGAGGGTAAGAGGATTTGACAAATACGACTGTCGGATCATGACATGAATAACGTGAAAATTGTGTCGAGTACGTCGTCAAACCCTTCCCTCCAGACATGTGTGGCACATACCCGTTTACCACGGGCCGCGGTGTACAGGTATGCGCCATAGGTGATTGACAGTTTATATCTACCCAGGAACGGCGACAACAGACATTGGTAACCTAAATGCGAGAGCGTTAAGAAAAACCGTCACCGGCAGCGTTGACCCGACGAATGGAAAGAATAAAAATTAAGATCCCAGCAGGAATCGAACCCAAGCATTCTGCGTGGCAATTAGGTATTCTACCACAGAGCCACGCCAGGTCTATGATCTGTTTTGGAGTAACAGCATATGCAGGCGTAATGTCGGTGCAACGTAGATTGTGGTTGTGGTGCTGGCTATCTAGTTTTGCAATAAAGCAATAAACATTACATATGTACTCCGACGATACAGGCGTCATATCAGATTAACGTCTGTGGTTCCAGTGTTGGCTCCGCTTTTCTAGCAGTCTAATAAACATTACATTTGTATTCCTATGATTCAGTAATCTTTATTGAAGCATTGCTCGACCCCGGAGAAATACATTAACGAATGTTACGTATGATATTCACATGATTGCACCATAAAGTGCAATTAGTTTCGATGATACTGGCGTATGTACTCTAACGTGAGGGCTGACGGTACGTCGCACCATAAGTTACCCTTTAAACAACCGTGTTATCGACGCGCCTGGTAAGCACACGATGTGCACACGGCTACTACACTTACAAAAACACGTCTATCCACCTCGTAACGCTTGGCTCAAAGCCATAAAATGCAGCATAGAAGTACTCGCTGTCTGCTTCGCATGAAACCGGTTCCCACAACGCGTGGGATCTGCCGAATTTTTGTATTGTGGAAACGCGGAGAGGCATCAGTAGCCTGGAGAGATTGACTTTCTGTCGGAAACACAGAAACTTCGATGACATTAAGCAGAAGAATAGAGGTTGCGAGAGTTTAGTAAAATAACAATACAACGAAACGATTGTGGGTAAAACACGTATGTGCAGTAGTGATGCAGAACTATCGGTAAATTGACCATCGATAGTATCGATAGTTTTTCTGAAACTATCGATACGCGGCCGCGTATCTGCGTGCTTCGCTGCAAATGTCGTGTAAAGACGATAGAAGAGGCGCTGTGTGAGATATGGACGCCATCTGGCAATACGTCGGGAAACATGAGTGCTGTGTTGCGTGCTGGTAGTCCCCGCGCAGCAGCAGGCGTAGACCGGCGGTGACCAACGCGACCGGCGGGGACGCCAGCCAGCCCGAAAACGCGGTTTGGCGCGAAGCGCTGAAGCAGAGAAACGTCCGCACTCAACGAGTACTCTCCACACACTGTTTTATTTACACGTCGCCTGGGTAAAACAGGAACGCCAGAGCGGCGCCCACAACCGGCAGCCTGAAGGCCGCCCGCAACGCTGCTTTTTCATTTTTTAAATATTGTTTTTCACCTTCTTGGCCTTCTCAAAATTAAAGTTTTTCAACACCAACCCATGGCATTCGTACAGTGCAATACAGAACCGAAACCGAAACACAACAATGAGCTCGTGCGAAGGGCACGGAGGAAGGCAAATTTCAGCGCAGTCGCATTTTCAGCTTTGTTGAAACAGCGCTCACTAGACGACGACGAAGTAAAAGAAGGCACACGACAGGCAGCGCCTGTCCTGTGCCTTCTTTTACTTCGTCGTCGTCTAGTGAGCGCTGTTTCAACAAAGATGAACGCATACCAACTCGCTCAAGCTTCCATTCTTATGCATTTTCAGCGCAGCTTAAGAAACTAGGGTCCTTAAAATTACGTATATATGCATTTTCTCTTAAAGGAACACGCCACCTAATACTTACCTAGTGATGTTGCACCTCAGATATGCATGATATTTACTTTTTGATCGACAACGTTCACAAGTATGAACAGCCATACCAGTTCAAGACGGCTGGCCCTTGGGCAAGTGGTTCAACTTTGGCCGAGTGGCTGAATCGAGGGACGTGCCGACAAACAGAAAGACAGAAAGACAGACCAAAATTTCTGCGTTTAAGTTCCCCAAGAAAGACTATCGTCTTTAATAACAATACAACGAAACGATTGTGGGTAAAACACGTATGTGCAGTAGTGATGCAGAACTATCGGTAAATTGACCATCGATAGTATCGATAGTTTTTCTGAAACTATCGATACTATCGATAGTTTCAGGGGCGTAGCCAGAAAAATTTTTTTTTTTGGGGGGGGGGGGGGCGTTCAATCATACTTTATGTATGTTAGTGCGTGTGTTTGTATGTGATCGTGTGTATATGCGCAAGCGAAACTGAAACATTTCGGGACAGGGGGGGTTGAACCCCCCCCCCCCCCGACCCCCCTTGGCTACGGCCTTGACCCACAAAGACTTAGCAACGTTTGACGCAGACCGCGCCGTAATGTTTGAGAAGCTTCACAATGTTTGAGATCACTCTGTTAAGATTACGCGCCGGACGCGAATAGTCAAGTTTATTCGAGAGCTTACGCGAGCACCAGTGATAACTCTGGAAGGTTTGATGACTGATGTATAAAGGACAACGCGTGCAACCGATGATCAGATTACTGAACGGCTGACGATTGCTCCCACCGCTATCAGTGCGCAGCGTGTATCGCTTGTATTTTCAGTTGATTTTTTGGGCACAAGTTCGCCCAAATAAAGAGCTCCGCATTTCCGTCTTGCTGCAGCATTCTTCAGCATCACAACCACGTGACAATACTATAGTGGTGTGAATAATGATGCGGTTGCTGGCCGGCCATATTGCCAAAATATTTGCGATAGTCTACTGCCAGCTTCGCTTAATTTGTGAGCAATTTTGGCAGAGAGATTAATTATTCCCGCGGTGAAAATGGCTGAGTATATCCATTAATAAATTCGTATCCAAAAGTAACCAGTTACACCTTACAGTTAAGTTCTGGTTATTTTTTATTTTGAAATCATAAAATGCAATATCAATTTGAAGCCGCGCAGTCCCTCCACATGTAAAGGCTTCCTTTCCGCTACAGCTGAACAGTTTGATTTTATGATCATATGTCAGCAAAGCACTCTGGTGAAGAACACAAGCATATCAACATTCTCGCTCTTGAGCCTGCTCCTCCGGCTCCGCTATGTATCACGCGCGCGGGGAACCAAGTTTATTCTGCAGTGAGTCCGTGCTGTTGATTTTATACTATCGATAGTACCATAGATTTTTTTACTATCCATAGCGCTATCGATAGTATTTCTCACCATCGATAGTTCGATAGTAACTCAGCTATCGATAGTATCGATAGTACCATCGATAGTTCTACATCACTAATGTGCAGACCGAAGCACCTACTCGCGAGGAGATGGTACAATCTGTCAGAGCTATTGACTAGACCAGCATATAATGTGGATGATCAAGAGATCCTTCCAATCATGTGCAAGCGCTTTGTATAAGTTCCTCATTCAATGGCATAAGACCAGCAGAAGATTATTCAATCAAACAAGGCCATCTTCTGTATTCAGCCAGCACAACCAAAATCAGCTTCTCTATTCACTGGCATTTACACTTCCCTGTACGCTGCATCTAATTGGTAGGGGATCATTGCATACCAATTATTTAAATATCTTTGTGCGATAAAGAAGGTCATGATGGTGTATACAGACCGTGCAGTAGTATTGCCGTCGAACAAGCCGAAGTCAACATAGAATCGACGCATGAAAAAATAAGTACGAATATGTGTTTTCTTTTTCCAAAGGCTCAACACCACTGTCACCTGCTTGATGACATTTTCTTACTTCCCTATGGACACCCAGACGTGCTACTTGACTTTACGGAGTTGTGAGTATTATAATCTGAGGTCATTTTTACCTACACTAGCCACACGAGTGTACAAGGTGTAGGAAGTGGCATTTTCAAAACAAAAAAACTCACAGGGTTCCATGTCCGTTTACCTAAGATGACTCGAAGGTGAACGCCATCTTTTTTCCTTCTCAGTAGATGAGTTGATCCTGGCCCGCCACCACCAGAAAGCTTTGTGCACCTAGCGTGGTTTTGCACTGCCTCCAGGATCGGAGGCAACTCACCTTGTTTTGCACTCTCTCCGTGATCGGCCAACCTTTGACAAGGCTATGGTGTCATGTGATGAGGGCACCATGTGGCATTACGTCACATGACGTCGCGCCAGAATTTGTGAAGCCATGATGACGTAACAAAATTTTGTTATTTGTGACGTCATTATGACGTCATATGGTGACATCATTACGTAATGATGATTTTTTTTTTGCCTCACTCGTAATGTGCCCGACGCCGCGGGACACCGACGGTCAATTTTTGTGTTTGATGGGACATTTAAGGCTTTCACCATAAAAATCGGATAGGAAAGGTTGAGCTCCGGCCACCTACACGAGTGGCTGGCGATATGGCTTCTTAAGCAGAATATTCGACTACCATGCAGAGGGCCCGGGTTCAAATCCCATCCCATCTTGGCTATTTTTTATTCCTTTCAGTTTTTCTTACTTCTCGCGATAGCGGTTACGGACACCGGCGGCGACTGACAACCACGGCACTGTTGTGATCTCATAACAGCTTTCGCTGTAATACTGCATGCGTTATGGAAGGACCAGGATAGACGGACTAAAAAGATAACCAGAACAATATTATTAGCAAATTTCAATGGGCCAGTAAATGCGGCAGATGACTTTTTTTGTAAACTGTACACTTGGGACATAAGTCACCTTGTCGTTACTAAAATCAAAGTTGAACGTGATACCTAAGATCCATGCGTAAGTATCGATGAGATTAGGAGGGCTCTACAAGGCATTCCGCGCAGAAAAATGGCAGAAGACAGCATAAGAACCGACTTGATGAAAGGTGGAGAATATTTATATTTCTTTTGCTTGCAACAACCTGCGCATTACGCCTTGAAGCTTGAGTTATACAAACAACGAGCGTTCCACCTTCCTCACTATAACACTCCCCTTCATATGCATAAAATTAAGGTCCTGAAAGACATTAGAGAAAGTAGGTGATGCCATATGCTGTATGTCGCGACCGTAAAGCGGTCGTCCATGAGCGGCAGTAAGTGGGACGCAAAGGCGAAAAAATAATCGTATCGTTAGCAGCCGCGGAAGGTATGGCTACAGCCAGTCGTATCATGATTTTCTATAATATTTTCCATTCCACGAAAACATTGTTTATGGACCCAGAAACGAAAGTTTTTAATTCAACGCTAATCTAGTTCCCTGCCTGTTTCTACCCATCCTGGTGCGCCAATGTGTGAGGTTTCGATTAGATGACTTGGAAACAAAGCGAACTTCTAAGGAGAGAGTACAGTATCCTACCAAAATCTATTCAGGGCCTGCAGGAGGGCGAGGAAGTGTGTTTGTCCGGTAGCAAAATTGCTTCATTTACTACACGTAAAACATAACTGACATTTTGCACCAATTAAAGTCTTATTTTTTTAACACGAAAGTGTTTTATGCCGGGGTCCACCAAGACTTTCATGACTTAGTTCCGTCACGGAAATACCTAAGCGAAATGAAGGCCATCAGATGGCAAAGAAAAAAAACTATAAGAAAAAGTTCCATTAACGGGAGACAAACGCATGAGTTCTCGGTCCGCGAGGTGGCTGGCGGGCATTCAGACCACTGAGCTACCGCCAAACACATTACGGAGGCTACATGAATGCGCCTTTTATGATTCCTCTCGGACTGCTATTGGATGAATGGATGGATGGATGGATGGATGGATGGATGGATGGATGGATGGATGGATGGATGGATGGATGGATGGATGGCCGGATGGATGCTATGAGCGTCCCCTTTATAACGGAGTGGTGACATGTGTGCCACCTGGCTCGGGGGAAAAACGCGCCGTCGCTACGACTGTCCCATTCGGCGCGTTTCCAATAGAAGTGTAATTTTGTCAACGCTTTAACACACCACGAGGTGGTGGCTTTAGCCCAAACCTCGCTCATAGCATCCATCCATATAGAAAAATAGCTCTCCGACGCTCGCCTGGCTGTCGCACGGCGGTCCCCTCTCGCAATGTGAGAATTAACAGCCAGGCTACAGGGAAGACACGAAGTGCGTGGATGCGACGCTTTGAAGGAGTGCACATCGAATATCAGTGTTTATTACGTGCTTGTCATGTTTGCTCGGCATTCACCATATGCGGTGTCCACGTATATGTTAAGAACTTCAGCTACCACACGCGTTAAATCATGATTATGGGCGTTAGTCGTCGTTACGGAGATGTGCCACTAGGCGTCAACGTAGGTGCGTCCGCTTCAAGCGGTGCTATGTCTGCCAAACAGCAATAGACATTGCACAAGCTCTCATATACCAATGCACTATAAAGAACCAACTACTTGTGTGACGACACGTTTCACTTTCGTGTTATACCGATTTCTATAAGGGAGGGATCAGCCATCTTTTTTTAAATTTATTTACCTATTTCCGCATAGATGGTACATTGGTTACGGTGGTCGGCTGGTGACGAAAAGTCGCGGATTTGATCCCGCCGCGGCGGTCACATTACGATGGAGGCAAAATGCTAAAGGCTCGTGTTCTTTGCGATCCCAGTGTATGTGAAAGAACACCAGGTGGTCGAAATTTCTGGAGCGCTCCACTACGACGCGCCTAATAATCCTATCGTGGTTTTGGCACGTAAGGCCCCAGATAATATTATATGATTTATTATTTTTTCATTTCAACATTCTGCAGCCTCCAGGGGCTGTTGGAAGAATGGGGAGTATAAAATACAGAGATGAGAAAACAAATCAAGACCCAATGTAAAGCAGTGGTAAGCAATATAGAAATGGAATTCAGGGAGTGATGAAGATGGGAAATACTGTGGTAAAGCATTCCACAGTTCTATACAGCGGAGAAAGAACTTGCAAAGTTAATCGGAGTATGGAAAGGCTTCATAAATTCAGCGTTACTACTAAAAGGGAAGAAAGAGTCGCAAGCTGAAGATTGTGAAAAGGAGAACAAGATGCAAAATTCCTAACCGTGTTACAGATTCTTACCCTAAACACATTCTGCGCTACCTGTGGAACCGGGACAACTTGACTATAGAAAAGGACCGATTTCGAGTTCCCGAGTACAACGTCACTATTTCCAAAATTGCTTATGAGCCAACCGGAGGAAATGAAGGTGAGTTCATTATTGTTACCATGTAGCTTACGCATGTTTCTATATACTGCTTCGATATATCTTTCCTGTAAAAGATATCCTAAAGGCTCTCAGTGTATGCAGTATCGGTGCATGTGTTTTACCTTGTCGATGTTCGGTGCCCTCAATGCCAAAATCCGACGTTTTCCAACGCGTGGCGACCGCAGAGCCAAGCTATTGGATACTCCTTGCGAGGACGCCGGCGCCGCGCTTAACAACGCAGTCTCATGAAACGCCGCCACCACTAAAGTGAAAAGGAGCACAAGGAGACCGGTTACGCGAGCAAGCATGCGCAGTACGTTGCCTTACGATACTGCCAGTGCCAGGGTCGCTCTACTATGGCAGCTAGCGCGCCCGCCGCGTACACATACATGTTCTAAAACAAAATATAGGTTAAGAGATATAAAACAATCATAAAGATGCAGCGAGTCATCCGCAAAGTTGAAAAAAAATGCAGCGTTCATTAAAATTCGTGTAAAAGAAGGCAAATTCGAAAAGAACACCGCGGTGTTCTTTTGAAATAACGGGGCACTGGAACACTTTTTCAGCATGGTTAGATGACGCTGTATATCGGTAGTCGAGGCTCCTGAGAACATGTGAGCCAAATATTATAGCGCACCAAGCCTGAAATTTACAATAAATCCTTAAAGTCAGCTAGAAAACTGACTCTTCTGTCGACAAATGATGCCAGAAACCCAAATGACCGCCCCACAAAACCGAAGTCCACGGCCGTTGACTGAATTAAGCATCGTGAGCTGCATAGTTTCCCCAGCCGGCGCCGGATGCCGCGATCTTCCGCACGCTCACTTGTGATCACACTGAAAATGAAGAAAAAAAGAAAGTAAAAAAAGTGCTCAAGGTCATGACGCGCGCTGACGGTCAAACGTAGCTTCTTGCCCTCTTGCACATTCCTAAAGTCTCCAGAGAACATTCGCAAACTTTCCAGAACATCGCAGCTTATAGAATTAATAGAAGGTGCAAATATACCTTTCGCACTTGAGACTTTAGCGGGTGGTTTTTCTGTGTGCACTTTGTAGAGATATGTCAAGAATAACAAAGAGCTGAGCAAGCTAGCGGTGTTTGTGGTGTCCTTGACTTCTTTCTTGTGTCCGTGTTTGTGCGCCCTGTCTTTTTAGAATGAATAGAGATATGTCTTGGCATTTGGAAAAAGAGGCATTTTCAGGGCCCGCGCTAATATATCCAGGTATATGCCATCGTACTGATAGTGGCACGGATGAAGCAGAAATCGTGCATCCAATGTATCGTCATACAATTCTTTTTCGCCGGCCAGGGAATAACCAACATTTTGAAGCGTGATTGACCAAGTGTATTGAGTCGCATGCTACGCACACGAACCCCTGCAAATAAGGACGTAAAGCGAAACTGGTAGAAACTAAAAATGGTAAAACATTGGTGGAGCTTAGCTTGCACAATAAGCAGAACAACAAATGAGCGTAGGCACCCCCCCCCCTCGAAAAAAAAGGACAAGAATGGACCCTAATTATCTAACACTTGGCTTAGCCCGGCTGATGATGTACCTTAATGGAGCCAACGTTAGCATTTTCAAGAAGAAAAAACAGAAAATAATGACGGACAACTTGAACGCCGGCTAAGCCTATCCGGAGCATTGCCAGAGCTGGATCGAGCGAATTATATGGATATAATCTTCCATTATTGCACGGGTGATGCACAGGTACTTTTTGTATGGAGTGGCCCTTCACGCCGCGCGTATGGAGAGCCGACAAGTATTCCTAGAAATTGTATTCTCTTTGGTGCTAATTTTGAAAATATTTTGTTTTGGTCAGCAGTAGGAAACTAATTGGGAGTGTAGGCATTGGCATGACGCATATTTTACGGCCGCAGTGTTTTGTTATTAGAACGTTGTGATCTCGTGTGAATGCTTATCGAACAATTTCAAGACAAGAACTGTGTAAAATTACGAGTATTACTAGGGAACGTAAAGATTTATGGTTTTTACAAAAGTTGGCCAAAATTGCATCGGGTTCTGGCGGTTTTGACATGGGTAATTGTTTATTGGGCCTCTATCTCTTGTTCAGTGATGGGACCGCTACTCAAAACAAACTTATACTAAATTAGAGGTGTCAAAAAAGAGAAAAACTGTGCTACGAAAATGGCGTTGTACTGCACCACATTTTCATACCGTCAGACACAGTAGCAGCCAGCACTCGCCTATAGTGAGGAGGCGCAGTCCGTTTTCTAGCGGCTATCACTTACTTTAAAACGATCCATATATTACTGTAATTTCTTTAATGTATTTCGCTACACAACCAACATATTCAAATCTCCGTGGACTATAGAGCGAATGGCGAAGTCAAATGAGAGAGGGGTAAAAAAAAGGCAGGGCGGTTAACCAAGTTGTACCCGGCTTGCTACCCTGGATGGGGGGAGGGGAAGGGACAAAAATAATAGGGATATCAAGGAGGAAAGAGAGAACAAGTGATAGGCGCACACACCTATCAGCGTTCACCGCGCACAGTCCAAACCTAGAGACATTTGAGACCCGTTCCTCTGTTGTTGTCTAAAACTAGACTGGAATCCGAGATGTTAAAAAAGGATTGCAAGGACTGGCTCCAAGGAATCCAGAACTTGCAGTGCGCATTGAGCTGATGGAGTTGTCATCTCACTGACGAGAGTGGTGCGCATCGTGGTCGTGAGAGACCTGAGCACAGCGAGGACTTGTAGGTTTTCACCATGGATATGATCTGTGGCCGATCTGTGGCCGACATTGCGGGGCATTCTGCACCGCCTCTTTATGAGTGCACAGTGGTGGTATTGATGGCCACGCGGCATCCGCCGCCGCTTTCAAAGCGTCGGCATCTTTTCGCCTCTACGACTGTAATGCTTGGGGCGGTGGTGGTGGCGGCAGGGGTGCTAGCTGTAGCTTAGGAGAAGTCTGATGGTCTGTCGGCGGGGGGTGCGCATCGAGTTTCCGTTTGTCTTATGTGACTTATGAGACGCTGGTTGTCGAGGCGTTTGAATTACCGCTTGCCGACGCTGACGTTTACGTTCGGCTTTCCGAGCCTTCCTCTGTTCCGCGGTGGTGGCGCTGCCGGTGCAACTAGCGCCGACGTTGACGTTGTTCAGAGAGAGAATGACGGAAGCGCAGCGAACAAGCGCTCTCGCAGCTTCGAGATTCGCTTGCCGGCGTTGCTCTTTACGTTCAGCTTCGCGAGCGTCCATAGCGCCGTTGCGAAGGAGAGTGCAATGCTTGCCGGCGTTGCAGTTTACGTTCTGCTTCGCGAGCGTCCATAGCGCCATAGGAGAGTGCAACGGGAGCGAGCGCGCGCCGCATTATATACGAGCGCACAGCTGTGGCGGAGAGAGAAAAACAGGAGAGGAGAAACAAAGCGGAGACAGCGCTCACGCCACCTCCTCCACCCCACCTCTTCGCGCTCACGCGAGGAAAGGGGGGAGAGTTGGCGCATGCGCAGTATGGGTGCGGACGCCGCAGAATAGACACTGCCCCGAGCAGAGCTGGGCAAACATACATTGAAATTGTATCGAGATACGATACAAGATACTTGGCCAAGAAGTATTTGAGATACAGATGCAAGATACTTGCGAAATAATTGTTTCCGATACAATACTTTTCAATGGTATCTTAAGATACTTCGATACATTTTAAACATATTATCATATATCTATATAATGAAGTAGCAAACGCCTATGTCCAAAAATGTAGGCTTGAAAATTTCTTAACTGCGACCAACTTGTTTCATTTTGTTGAAATATTTGTTTGTATATTAGTTTAAGTCCAAAACAACTTATAGGGATTTCTTTTCTTAACAAGACAGCTCTTTATAAGCTGCGCTATCAGTGGTATTGCTTGGCACTTTTGTAATTTCTAGGTGTCGCTGCTCTACTTTCCGACCAGCTACCGGGTTACAACCTAGTTATAAGAACGTCAATAATAAGCCTCCGCGCGAAGGCGCAAATACCGCTGTGCGTATTACCGTTTTTGCCATACCGGCTCACCCGACAGGTGCAGAGCAGCAACGCATGTTGCGATACTTTTGTGACGCATCGTGTATGCAATAAAGGCCCAACAGCATGCACGCGATTTACGAGCGACGGCGACGAGCGACAGCTACAAACGGGCTCCATCGCGCTGTCGCGCCGCGACGGGAGCACCCACATGTTCGCGACGAAGTGTCACGGTTGCTCGATTGAAAACTATTGCGTGCACGCAGGTAATTGCGAAGAAGAATTACGAAGTAGATGAATGACAACATGCCAAATTTATTATTGTCTTGTGTGAGATAAGGAAGGCATAAAAGCGTTTCGTGGCTCTCTTTTTTCGCAATCTTATGTTTAACCGCGACAGTAGTATCTGCTGTGATCTCGAAGGGGGCGCCCGGAAGCGTATGCTACCTAGGCTAATACGTCGCACTTTGTAAACTGCGTTATGTTAGGGTTAATCCACGAGGCGCATCTCTACAACGTTTCCCCTTGCTGTCGTGTAACGTTTAAGAAAAGCAGCAGCGCCTCACATAGCTGCCTCGCAAGAAGAAGGGCCACCTCACACGACGACGATGTTGACATTGCAGCAAGCTACCACCGAAACATTAAAACCAACCGTCGATCAAAATTAACGACGAAATACAGCCGCTGCCTCGCTCTCCGCGTGAGATGGGGCTGTAAAAAGGTAGGCTAAAACTTGCATTCGTTGAATTACACGCTGATTAGAAGCATCGAGATCAAATTGCAACCGAAGCGAGGATCAGCGATGCTGCAATGTTGCCGGAAATCGTCACGCTCACTTCCGGGCGAGAAGTGATTTTTTCTAGTCTCCCAGAAAGCTGCGACGCGCCAAGCGACGGCGATGGATGGCCCTCCGCGACAGCAAATCCTGTCGCTCATCGCTGCAGCTTGTCGCCGTCGCTTGAAAATCGCGTGCATGCGGTTGGGCCTTAAGAACATAAAACTGCAGTGACTTTTCATATTATACTAATATGCTGGCGTAAAGGGTTCGTTAGCAACACATTCACTAGCGTGCAACCTTTTAACATTTGTTCTCTGAGAGAAGCAGTGCCGCCCAGAAACTTCCCAGACGTATTGTACTGGCACAAAGCGTTGCAGCGTACCACTGCTCTTCACAATAGTACCACTTGATTCTCTGTTGATTTGTAACAGTAAAAAAAAGACTTTACGGTGACCAAAGAAAGGAAAACGAATATATCCAAGTGAAATAGCAAGGTGGTTCCGTAACAAATTATCACAATGAATAAGTACCCAAGGTATTTCACGTAACTAGAACCAAATATCAAAAAATAAGAGGTCAACCGTGACTGAACAATACCAACGGCATATGGCTTGCCGTCATGTGGCGCTTGTCCCGATACTTTATATATTGCACTTAATTGAATTAACTAAGGTAAATTATGCAGCACCTTCAATATTCCCTTCAGGGCCAAGTGCGTTTAGTAACGTCGTAGAGGGCATTCGAAAAAGACCACTCCAATTTTTTATGTCGACGTGCATGCTGTGAGGCTACTTTTTCCAGCTTTCAATGGAAGCCCGCGAAATATTAAATAAATTCACGTGCCTGCGCTCATGCGCTACTGTACAGCAGTGCTCTCAAACGTGCTCCCAGCGAAACAATCGGAATGCGGACCGTCAGCCTGTCGCTTCTTAGGGACGATGGGGTTTCCTTGCCGTGTGTGGTCGTCAGAAATGCTGACGCAATGTGAAGCCGAAGCCTAGAGCCATGGCCGCTCATTTCACCACGACTCTGGCGGAAAGATAAGAGAATATCCCTGTGGTTAGTTTTATTCAAGTGGCTTAGTGGCAGCAGTATCAGCTTGAGAAGCGTAGTTCAGCCAACGTTTATTGTTTCCCACGGCAGTGTTTTCTATGACAGTATCTTGTATCTTAAGATGCATGATACATTATTGAATGTATCGGAAATACAGATATAGATACTCGTCTTGCGAGATGTATCGCGATACAGATACAAGATACCCAAAGAGTGTCTAAGATAGTATATAAGGTACATGTATCTTCGATACTGCCCAGCACTGGCCCCGAGCATGCTTTCGCACCCAAACGTATTACCACATCAAATGTAGCTTCAATTGGCCTGGCCTATCCGCCAGTGTAGCGAAGTACGCCGCTTGCTGCAACCTTTGTCAGCTCCGAAAGCTGCCGACATCAACTCTAAAGTGGAGAGCTGCAACCAATTCCGTGTCCGTCGGCACCATTCGAAGTCGTCGGCAGTGATCTGCATGATCCTCTTCCCACGACTCCCACTAGTCATCGATGGATAGTGACAGCGGTCGTCCACTTGACCCGCTACGCCGAAACAACCTACGTGACGTCGGCGTGGGCTTTTGAAGTAGCTGCATTTATGCTTCAAGCCTTAATCCACAGTAACGGTGCTCCTCGTAACATCCTGAGAGACTGTGGATAAGCTCTGCTTTCAGAAATTGTGGAGGATTGCTGAGAAAGTCCCGCACCACCCACAGGACAACCTCCAGCTATCACCACCAAACCAAGGGGCTGACTCAGTGATTTCATCGCACACTCTCCGAGATGATAGCCATGTACATTGCGTCCCAGCCACGAACTGGGACGCAATGTGGTCATTCATAACTTTTGCATATAACACCACCGTACAACGCACAACTGGTTACTCGCCATTCTACGTTATCTATGACCGATCGTCACCTTGACGTCTCTTTCTTGTTCGCCCCTGTCACTTCATCTGCATCTTCCTGTAAACAATATGTGTCCCGCCTCCTCCGCTGTCGCCAGCTCGCCCGAGTTAACAGTGAGGCAAGACAGCGGGACCTCAAGAATATCCATGCCGCATCTCACAGCGTGGTGTTCTTCCGCCCCGGCGACGAGGTGCTACTCCGGACACCAGTTCGCACTCTTGACTTGTGCGAGAAATTTTACTTTCAGTTTGTTTGCCCATACACAGTCTAGGAGCAGACCTCTCCCGTTAATTACCGTGTCGAACCTGTTACCGTTGTAACTGACCGGCGCCTTAGCGGTACCGAGATTGTGCATGTCTCTCGTATGAAGCCTTTCACAAGGCGTTCTTCGCAATTTTAAGTTCCTGCCAGAATGGCCGCCCTAAGCGGGGCAAATTAGTGTGTGTATTTATGGGCCACTTCATAATCTGTACATAATCATCACCACATGGTGTTCTTCATCATCATCCATTGTGAGAACACATCTTGAGATTGTTCTGTGCCTCCGATGTGATCGGTTCGCCACGTCTTCAAGACGTAGTAATGCTTTCATTTGGGCCAGTTGGTGCAAACTTGTAACTTGATTCATGGCTGCGCTAAAAACACGGACAACAGAAGAGACGTACACAGGACGTGCGCCCGTCCTGTGTACGTCTCTTCTGTTGTCCGTGTTTTTAGCGCAGCCATGAATCAAGCTTCAAGACGTATTAAAGGTGTGTCAACTGCTACGTCACAATATCCTTTGCACTCTGCGCTTAACTCAGTCTCTTAGTGATCTCAAGGACTTACCCTAGTGGTTGTAATGCGTTTGTCAAAAATTGTCAGAAACTTTCCAGGGTCCCTTTGAAAAGAAAACCTCACAGTTTCGCCGCAAGGGCGAAGCAATGAATGCGACAGCAAGAAATTGAAATGTGAGACGAAGAACCAGAAGCAGCTCGATACTTGCAGCGTGCCACTGAAGCACAAAGAAGGACGCCCTAAAAGAACGCACAGGCATGCACATGGCAAGCGTGAACTAACAACTGCCACAGCTGTTACGTCTATGTGCTTCAGCAACGCGCTGCAAGTGTCTACAATGGAGTAGAGTAGAGTAGAGTAGAGTTGATCCTAGAAACTCTGGCACACACACACGCTGGGGGATTGGCCAAGAACTGGATAGCTTTTAAAACATAATTCTTAAATTAAGCTTAATTTTTTTCTATTTCAGAAGAAAGAAGTAGAATGAAACAAATATTAAGAATAGAATAGAAGTATAATTAAGCAATGAAGGGGAGACTTTGAATAAAAAATAATAATAAAGTAATTTGGAAAAGTAGAAAAACAGAGAGTAAGGATTGATTTTATAGCCTAAATCTCTGTCATCCTTTAAGAAACTCTTGCAGAATTAGACGCTCTTAGATATTACATTTCCTTTTAAACTGCGGCGCGTGGCGTGACCCCTGCGCTTCCTGCCTCACGGGGGCGTCTGATTCAAAGTGTCCCTGGTGTTCTTTGTTCTTTTTCTTTCTTCCACGTCACGAGTGGGTACAGAAAAGGGCCACTTTTTGTGCGCGTCTCAAGGGCAGTTTTCAGACTGAAAGAAAATTAGGAGCGTTGCGTGATAAAAAATGCGCTCACGCTCCTCCGAGGTTTGCTTACCACTAGCCGTAAATGGTGTATATAAATAGCTCGCCGTTATTTCGCGGGCGCATACGTGGCGTGTGGTTGAGTTGCCTAACGCAGCGCGCTGGGTAGCGAGGGTTTGCTGGTTCGAATCCGCGGTCGGGTACTTCAGAATTTTTTAGATGCGAAGCATCTCTTGCTCGGGGGTATGTCCCGCGGTGGGCTAGTCCGCACTCAGGCGAACCGGCCAAGCGGGTTTCCTCTGGGCTGCTGTCCGCGGGAGAGTCGGCGGGGGAGCAGGAGGGCGGCGCGGTGTGCTCCAGGGGGTGGGGGGAGGGCAACGTCTGAGCGGGGGTGACCCGCGGCTGCTTGTCTCACTCTCCTGCTGTGGGGGTGCGAACGGGTTTTAAAGGCGATAGTCTTTCTTGGGGAACTTAAGCGCGGAAATTTTGGTCTGTCTGTCACCCGATTCAGCCACCCGGCCAAAGTTGAACCACTTTCCGAACGCCCAGCCATCTTGAACTGGTGGCTAGGTTCCTACTTGTGTACATTGTCGATCAAAAAGCAAACATTACGCATATCTGAGGCGCAACATCACTAGGTAAGTATTAGGTGGTGTGTTCCAAAAATAGAAAATACATAGATACGTAATTCTAAAGACTAGCTTCTTAAGTTGCGCTTAAAATGCGGCTGCGCTAAAAATGCCATGCTATGCACGCCGACGAAAGCCCTCTGCCACGGAGAAAGAAAAGAACTTCCTCCGTGCCCTCTGCACAACGTGGCCTCCGAGATGGCGGGCGCGAAACCCGCCGCGCGCCCGCCATCTCGAAGGCCATGTGCACAAGCTCATGTTTCCCGACGTATTGCCAGATGGCGCCCATATCTCACGCAGCGCTAATCTATCGTCTTTCAGTGACATTTGCAGCGAAGCACGCAGATACGCGGCCAATTTTCTCTCCTGCTGTGTACAGCATTCCTCCCGGTTGCTGCTGCTTGCCGGCTCCAGAAGCGGGTTTTGAGGAGAGGGATTCTGGCTCTCTGGGTGCCTTTGCGATGAGGTTGGCGGCGAGATGGCCGCGGTTGTCTGCTGGGCTGACTTTCCTGACAGGGATGAAGGAGGGGTAGTGGGGAGTGCTGTAATGGCGCTCGCCGGACCCTTCCTGGCTTTTCCTGGCTGTGGTGCGCTCTTCGGGGCGGTCATAGCCCTGGCGGCCTTTCGGGTGCGTGTGCGGTACGCATGCGCAACTATCCTCCCTCCCTCTCTCCAACAGCTGCGCGTTACTCTCTCCACTTCTCTACCAGCCCCTACTTGAGCTTCCCCTGCGTTCTCGCTTCTGCTCTCGCGGCACAAGCGCTACTCTCCTCCTCCAAGTGGGTAGAGCGCAGCGCGAATTTCAAGATCCACCCACTGCACAGTTGAAGTGAACCTCACGGTTCACTTCAGCGACCACAAAGCCATCCTCATCAAAGCAAAGTGCACACCTCAAGTACTACACGCTCATCAATAAAGACCTTCGTTAACCATTTCACCTTCGTCTACAACGTTATTGACACCGTTAATGCCACGTTAATAACACCGTTAATAACGATCCGACGTCGGTAGCATGCCCGAGCTTGGTAGCATGCCCAACGAACGCCAACGGAACGCGATCGTGCAAGTGCTCCGGCTTCGTATCGCCTCATGGTACCTTTTAGCGGGAGATGGTGTAATTTATTATTCTGCTTTATGTTTCTTTGCGCCTTTTTTATATATATATACATACATATACATATCCAGGGCCTGACGGCGACGGCAAAAATCAGCCGAAGGTATCCATATAATTGCTATCGGATCGAAAATATGCGGCCGTATCACATGTAACATTTTACGCTTGTTTGAGGCAGTTGAAGGTATTCGGAATGACCTATAATTGCATTGGACGCAGACACAACTGGGGAGGAACGCGCACGGCTACGGCTCCGCTTCCAATTCCGCAGGCAAATAGAGCGGCACCTGGTTGACACCTTTGTTCCCACGGCGTTCTTGGTGGTTCTTTCGTGGCTCTCGTTCTGGTTGGGGACCAAGAATACTCAGCCTCGCGTAGCACTCTGCGCAGTCGTTCTGGTGGCCACCCTACAGCATCTGACAGCGGCCAGGAATTCTCTGCCACCATCTCGGACGTGGACGGTAAGCCGCCACCTTTTTTCGGGCAGAGATAATGAATTTATAAACCTTGAAAACATGTCCGATAAGCTAAAATAGGCCCAGCCTCTCACCCTGCTGTACCATTATCGCCACACTTTCAGCGCCTAAGGCCGTATTCGGACAAATCTAGATGTGTTATAATTCATCCTAAGAAAACATTTCGAAAAAAGATATGAGCAAGCTGTGACGCCAGCAACCTACAGTGGAAAGACAGAGGAACGGAAAATGTCCAGGCCTAGACAGTTGGACGGCGTTTTTCAGTCATCAGTGTAATGCTCTTCTGCCAAGAAAGCTTTACTGCTGCAAAGCAAGTGATCTGTGTATCATTGGCGTAGGAATGCTGCTACATAATGGCCATTATTGCAGCATGTAAACCAAATTAGTCCTCTTTCATTTTTAGCAATGGAATCTTGCGTTGCATGAGTGGTATACGGACAGGTTGTAGGATTTTCAGGGTGAGGCCTAGTGAACTTTTTGTCGAATTTCTGCGGTAAGTATGCACGCTAGCTACGCGCAAAATGATGGTGGATGAAACTGTCCACGTCAGACGATTTCTGCTGTACCTCGAGGAAGTAGCAATTTAGGAGCTATCAACATCGGCAGTGTTATTGATAATGCCCATGACAAATCAATGTCCAATGAAAGTATCATAGTGCACACCACCCAGCGTACCACCCGTATGACGCTTGCAGCGCAAATTTTTGTAGTATATGCCGGGGCACGTACTATAAAGACTGTGGTAACGGTAACAGCGCTTCCTTTTTTCCCAGAGCTACCGATGAATAACATTCCAATTATGGCCGCACCATTCTTAGACAGCCAGCATTCTGAGGGCAAAAGCAGAAAGTCACGAGACATCGGTTCGCCAGAACTAGGAATAGAAATGACAGGCCAAGAATGTCAACTCTATAGAGTACTGTAGGCTAGATGACCTTCCATGCCGCATTCTCTGATGGTTATACATATTTTATGGCCTGGAGCACAAGAAATCATGCGGTGAAAAGGGTTGAAAACACTTTTTATATATGCACATATCTTCGCTGCAACAAGACTTTATTGGGACGGTGATATTTGAAACTGAAAAAAAATAAACTAAACTTATTGGTGTTGTGTAACAACGGTAAGATTTAATGTAAACGGGTTATGGACATTTTTTGAACTTAGTCAACACAATATTTGACCTCCTTTGCCAAACACATTTGTGACCGCACACGAATAGGTACATGAATATTGCAGCCGGGTTTGCTCGAAGGCCATTTGGTACTAGTTCAGTGCTCATGTTTTGTGATTCTCCACTTTTGTCCCGTATTCGTGTTGGTTCTTTCCTTTCGAGTCCACTGACTGTTGGTTATTGCAGAACGTTTGCTAGGAGAATTACCTGCAGGCTGCAAATCTGCCAATCAGTTCTAAGGATTCTTGGTCATCATAGAAATTTGAGGGTTCCATGATGGTACAGACACGAGTACACAGAAAAAGAAATGCACAGGACAATGTCCTCTCTGTGCTCGTGTCTGCACACTGCTGGAACGTTCAAACTATCATTATGTACCAACTAGCCCAGAAAATCACATTATTAGACATCATCATCATTGTCAGCCTATTTCATGACCACTGCCAATGACATCCAGTGATTTCGAAGGACTCACCAATGATTACCAATTTACGTTATCCTATGCTAGCTGATCTTTTTTTCGCAGCAAATTTCCTAATTTCGTCACTCCATCTAACTCGTTAGTACAATTATCGTAAATATATTTTAACAAATTAACGTTTTCGGTGGATCATTCTAGAGCTACCGTCATGTTCGCAATACTAATACATACTTGCTAATTGAAGAAGCGATAAACACCATCTAAAGACAATTCGCAGAGCGCTTTACATATCTACAAGAAAATACCAACTGTCAGCGTAATTCTGGTATTGGTTGCCTAGAAACGAATGAGAATACACCTGCTGTCTGCTTAAGTAAGCTACAATAGATATATGACTACCACAGCATTGAGAGCTATCGAAAGACAACCAATGGTTCTTGCTAGGGAGCTCCCACCACGACTTTTGTAGCGTTACCTACACCTGGCTAGCCGGAGCCGATTTCGCGTGGAGGGTCATGAGCCGTGCTGCGCATGCGCGAGGATCAGTGATGTCACACAGCTGGGTCACCGGAGCTGGCATCTCACGCGCTCTCCGACACCGCCGCGCGCGGCTCGCCGCTGCTGGTCTGCGCGTTCGGGAGTAGTGGCGTTGTAGGCGCGGCAGACAAGCTGGCGCCGGCGCGCGCGCAGACTCCGCCACCGCCGTGCGCGGCTCGCCGCTGCTGGTCTGCGCCGCATTCGACAGGAGTGACGTCGTAGCCATAGACACAGTGTCGCCGGCGTGCGCGCAGCTATTCGCCTTCGCTGTGCAGTCGCCGTGCGACACAGCGCTGGGGCCGCTTGATAGCGTCTCTGACTGGCGTTTGCAGGTGGGTAACGCCATGGAGAAGGAGAGCGAAAATGCTGCTCGACGGTACAGAAGAGCCGAGAAGCTTATCTCATTGGATCCTGAAGTAGTTGCCTGGCAATTAGCGGTTCAGCGTACGGAGAATGAACAGAAGAAGGCTAATAATCCTAGACAATCTGGAAAGCTAAGAATAATCAGCTGAACCTTTGCTAACGCTACGTTTATCCTGTCATATCCGCGCTCAGCCACTGCAATTTTTTTAACAGAAACAAGCAACATATAATGGTTGATGAACGTCCACCTCAACGTGATTTATACTCAACCTGAAAGCTGTAGGAAGTGTGGGGTAGTCATTCTCCTGCCCGTCAGCGACGCTCGCATTCACGGGCAAGCAAGCGCTGGCATTCCAAACGTTCCGCCTGCTCAGCGTCCATGGCGGGAAAGGAAAACTTGATTTGTGATGCAGTGGTGCCTTCTCCCCTCCTCCTTCTTTCTCTCCCCTGACCTTCACATTTCTTCTCCTTGCCTTCACTTCCTCTCCCAACCCCCTGCAATATTATACACACACGACTATGCTATGCTGTACCCTCCTGCTCCTTTTGCTCCTCCTCACCCTCACATCACTGCTCCTCACCATCACTTCCCCTTCCACTCGTTTCTATACTGTAGTACACACGGCTATGCTAGGCTTTACTCTCCCTTTCCTCCTTTGCTTCCTCCTCACATTCAGATCTCTCATTCTCACCCTTTTCTTTTCCACTCTCTTGCTATAGGGTCATTCCATGCCAAATCAACCAGCGTTTTTCCGACCATCACAAATATGGCTGAAAACATTTCCACGTTTTTCTTGAAGTGCGAAGCTCGTTCTGCTCGTTTATTTCTGTTGCCAAAAATTTTCCCGCATGTTTGTGAGAGTCTGTAGTTTTGCGCTGACTGAGCTAAAGGGCATCAAACAACAATTTTTTTCAAAGCACGTTTATTGGATGCACTCGATAAAATGGTATTTCCGGTAAGCTAATGAAGTGATGTAACTGTAAAAGTGTAACTGACTTTTATTTCCCTGCCCCATGCTATACATAGCTATGTTATACATGGCTATGTTATTCATGGTTTTGCCTGCGTGACGCCAAGCGACGACACGAGATGATAGCATATGGCAACATACGACAACGAACAACAGCCCGAGCCCCTAAAGTGTTCCGCACTTCGACATAGCCGGTAATGTGAGGGCAATTTTAACTATCTTTCGGGGAAGCAGCAGGCTCTTTCGCTTGCATTCGAATGTAACATGAGTAAATAAATGTTTTGCAAAACACAATGCATGCTTGGAATTTGCTCGCCCATGTAAGACAGTTACTTCGGTTTCAATTTTCCTACGTCTGCATTTTCGGACGACGAAAATGCTTTCTCAGTAATCCATAAGTAACCCGACTCCACTAACTACTCCAGGGTGGTTTTCGATGCCACGATGATTCGCACTCGATATTCAAAGCTGAAGCTGCTATCACGTTCTGCCCCCAAGTACCGTGGTGATTTAACGAATGCGTCTGGTACCGCTTTTATTGCGATAGCAATTATATGGACAGTCTCGGCTGGATTTTGCCGTCGCCGTCGCGCACCGTATATGTATAAGTATGAATATATATATAAAAGCCCCAAAGAAAAATAATTCAGAAAAATGCTTCCGAAGCGCGGAATCGAACCAGGGACCTTTTGCTCCGCAGCGAGTGGCGCTAACAAGTACGCCACGAAACGCAGATCCTCCACGTAGCTAACGGCGAGCGTTATGTACACACCCTTTACCGATGGACGGACTCAGAGACGGCCGGCGCTTATAAGCGTTTCTTCATTAGCAGCGAGATGGCGCTAGGAGTGCGACGGGTGCATTTAAAAGTCGTCGGCGAGCTCGCTCGCTTCTTATATTTGCGCAGGGAGAACCTTGTCCCTCCGCTGTCTGCTCGCGCGGTTTTCTCGTGGTGATGGGAAGAGGGATGTTTCAAGCTTTCACCGTGATGTCCGCGCTCATGTTACGGAGCGTACGAATATCACTCGAGCTCAAGGGACGCCACTAAACGAACAAACAGAAGATGAGCGCGAACTATCAAGTGTCACAGCTCGACACTTGAAGCACGCTAGTTTCCTTCGCTGCTTCGGCCGCCTTTGCAACAGGAGCGCTGTTCAAACTCAGAGTATCCATTGGCGAGCCTCACTTCGTATAGCATTAGTTTCTTGCTATCGCATTCACTGCTTCGCCCTTGCGGCGAAACTGTGATTTTTTTTTTTTCTAGAGTACCAATAAGTGGCACTGCTTTCTAGAGCGTGACTTGGAAAAAAACACATTTAATGCCGAACTTGCTTAGAATTTAGGGCATGCTGTCTGGCGGGACACTAGAAGTAGCTCAACGTACACGGTGTGTGTCGATGCCCTCGTCGCTATTGCCAACGGCATACGAAGAGCTGTGCTGTAAACATGAGTTTCATTTTGTCTCTTTCTAGCAACCAGTTTAACGGGAGCTTCGGGCTACCGGACATGGATGTTTATGAAATGCCTATTATTTAATTTTATTACGTTACTGCTGGTAGCGCAAACATCACTGGCAGTAGTACACGAGACTGACAGCCCTTCTTTCCAACACAGGGCCTTGACATATGGACTATTCTCTGCTTAGGATTTGTGTTCACATCCATAGTGGAAGTTACCTTCGTCTGCTACTGCAGCCACACCACCATCACCTATGGTTATTCGTCGCCGCCGAATACAGAGGTAAGAATTCATGTTGATGAAAAAGAAGTCACTGCATTTGTTCAGCTTAACATTGTCATCAGCAGCAGCGCAGTTTGAAATTTAGCAAAAAAAGAAGCGACCAGATTTCTTTCTGGTCCACAGAGGACGAAGTTTTTATGAAGTGCTATTATTTCAGCTTTTTTTCTCTCCATAAAGGAGTTCAATTTGTAGCTTGGTATTTCAGTAGTGTACAAGTGAGTTTCGTCTTTCACACTCTATCCTGTGAAGAAGGGCTCGTAAACTACAAGTGTTGTGGTGAAATTCAGAATCTATGAGTTTCTGAGCAACTGATTTCGCTAAATTGATTGGCCAACTCCAATATCTATATTAAAGAAATTTAATTTCGACCACATTGGTATTTGGTATTTGTACCATTTTAGTGTTTTCTGTAATAATGTGTAGTCCTGACAAATATGTCTCAAGAATGATTATGAAGTCCGTGCTTATTTGCGTATCCTTGTATTGGTTTATCAATCCTAGAGACTCAGCAGCTCGTGTGTGGTCAAAGTTTTCGTCAAGTGCAAGTCTTCCCTGATGATTATCACGAAAAAACAACAGGAAAACAGGGATTGATAGTTTTACAATAGGTACAGAATAGGTACTGGAAAGCGAGTGATCTCGGTGCTTATCAGTGCTTTCGTTAGTCCTGGGTTGTGCGCGAATGAAAAACAGCTTTCGCATTCTCTTTCCGTTTAGGCTCCCCGGCACGTCGGGCGTTTCGAGGAAGTGGAACCTGATATTTCCGGAATACCAGAAATACCACGAACCAAGAATCGCTCGTCTCGATTAGGACACGACATTGGCGGAATCCACAAGAGAACTTTAGGAACAGCTGAACGCACCGACAGGTTCTGCAGAGTTGCCTTTCCTGCGGCATTCTTTGTCTCAAACATAATGTACTGGTCCTGGTTGTACGTCAACCGAGTAAAAAGTCAGTGAAGAGGAAAAAGGACACACAAGCATTTTTCTAGCGTATTCTACAGAGGATTCCAGGTTATGTGCATTTTTTCGTCAATAAAAGCTACCGGTAAAGCACCAGACAATTTTAGCTAAAGGTTTAAAACTGTTCCCCAGTATGCATTGTTATAACGGGAGCACTCGCTTCTCCTACATTACGAAATGAAGACAGTATTTCTATGTCTGAATACATCAAATTGTGTGAAGAGGTTCTAACGAGGACCGTTGTAGTCCAACAGTCAATGGATAAATGTTACAGTAAAAGTAATGTCAAAGCCACCTCCATTGGTTTCGCTGATTTCCCGCTTATCACTACATCGTGACTTTTGCGAAAGTTAAGTCGAAGAATGATTGGTACAGCTACAGAGCCTACTGTAGGGACACATTGGTAATGCTACTCTGTTGATCAAAAAGGCACGGTGAGCGCGAAGTTTTGTTTCACAAAAACTTAGGCGACCTTAATGATCAATTTAGGTGTCATTAATGGCGCTAGCTCTGGACGTTCGGTTCACTTCCTTAGCTCCTAGCCGTATTTATGCATTCGTAACCTTCCATGCCAATTGTGGTAATAATCTCCGGCATTTTTCTTATTTTTTTAACAACACCCATTCGGTGGTAAATCTGAGGTGCTGCGCGCAGGAACGATATCGCTAGGTGAAAGTGCCATAAGATGTCATTTCTTGAGCACCGCCACGCGCCGCGCACTCTCGGTATTGCTGGGCGGAAGTGCAGAAGATTACAGATAGTAATAACGACAAGTTGTAATAGCTAATCGGAAGAACTTAATTACAGGTAGAAAGCATGCCTCGGTAAACCACGCTGTCTTCGTATAAATTCGTAAATACCACCACGCAACGTGTTCTTCTGCGCTATGCCGGTCCACCTCGTCGTTGAAAATCTGCACTGCAGCAGTTCAGCCTTGTATCTGAATGATTTGATTCACATGTGTCCCATGTGTCCTTGTGCTTGCACTTTCCATGCAGGTTCCACTAGAACACCGTGTCCATCTCTCGTCGGCCCACAAGGCAGTGAAGACACTCGTGTGCTTTTTCAGGACGACGGGCTTGTGCAAACTCCTTTGACCTGTGGTTGTCACGAGGCTATTGAGTGAATTCGCTCTCGTGTAGGCTCGTACATTAGAGGATGACGTACCCTTCGTCAAGGAAGGAGACAAGACCGCTTGTACTCACAGACACACACACTACTCAATATACTTACAAGACAAACAAATATGAGGTAGTATAAACACGCACTCGGCATGCGAAACCAGAGCTACATAGACGACGCGCGGCTTTTTAGCGCAATGGAGCAAACACGAGAAAGTCATACAAAAAAATTACAGCATATCCACGGGTGAATGATGAAGAGCCTGGGCGCAGCTCCTGAAGCAATCATGGTCTCGGGATTCGCTTCTCGTTGAGCCCGTTTCGCAGCGGCGTCCTTGGTGCGCATCGTCACGGGATCCGCCTGGCTGCCGCCACGCGAGCGCCCGCCGCTGCGCATCGTCCATGCTCCGCCAACGATCCGACACGCACGGCGACGATCCAGGAGAATGAGAGAGGCGCTCGCTTCCCGCGCATCCCCGCGCAGCCCGCGCAGCAGCCAGTCGGAGAGCAGCGGCACTTCCAGCGCCATCTAGTGTCGATTCACACAAGCGCCATATTGCACACAATTCTATTGGACCAACGCCATCTAGGAAATGAGACGAGAAATGGTGATGACGACACAGATTGTGTACAGCGCCATCTAGAATATCGTCCCTGAACTGCAGTTTGTATGTACTTCTATGAGACAGCGCCATCTATTGCATCATACGGGAGATCCGTTTACGCCGGACAACGGAGACGTGACAAGGTTAGACTAAGAGGAGCTACGCCCCTAAAACACGGCTGATCCCTCCGAGATAGGGATCCGTATAACACGGAAGTGAAACGTGTCTTCACAGAAGTAGCTCAATTTTTTGTTGTGTATTGATATATGAGAACTTCTACAAGTCCATTGGTGCTTGGCAGCTATAGCAACGTTTGACTTGGATGCACCCACACGGACGCCTGGTGGCACATCTCCATAGCGACGACTAACGCGCATGATCATAATTTAACTGCTGTGGCAGCTGAAATTTAACATATACCGGGACACAGCATAATGAATCACGCGAAAATATTACCTTCTGATATTTTAAATGGGTTGTTGCAAGATCATTTAAATACTCTACCAACAAATGTTGTTATTGCGACACATCGCAATCGGAGGAAAGACCTGGCATCGGAATATTTTGACCTGAACTTGGCTGGTTTTTTTCATTACAGTTGCGTGATTTTCTTCCCGTCTTTCTGAATGTATGGCAATATTATTAGCTTCACGTAAGTTAAGTATTATAATTACCGTAGCGGCAATTATAACTGACTCATTATCTGTGCGCTCTTCTCTTTCCACATCCGGTGACACGCACATACTGAAGCTCTTGAAGTTATTTGTTCCCGCTCATCTTCGATGTATTAGATTATTCTGGGTACCTGGCCACAAAGGTTTGTTTTTCAGTGAAATTGCGGGTTCTCTTGCAAAGGCGTCGCTTTCCACGCCGATCATTTCTGTTTTCCCACTAACAGCACACGTCACGACGGTGCGATTTCGCACACGTACGTTCAGGAAAAGCTTATCAGACTCGGCATTGACTGCTTCTCCGGAGTACAACCACCTTTTATTTCCTTGGCGCAGCGATTTACCTCATTCAAGGATGATGGAAGTTGCCATCACAAAATTTCGTTGCCCCGTTACCTCCTTCAGTTTTTACTTGCATAGATTAGGTGCAGTGAACTCCCCTATGTGCCTTTTCTGTTCTCAGGGGAAAACGATTTGTCATTTCTTGATATTCTATCGCCCGTTCAATACATTCAGGAAAAGAACACTAGTACCACTTCTTCGAAAGCTGGGCCTGGAACCATCAGAACCCAATCTTCTTTCTTTTGGGGCCAGTATTCTGGGATACAGCCACAGGGACGTTTTCTTTGCCGCTCAGGAATACATCATTGCGACTCTCTTGCTAAATCTCTTGCTAAATTCTGCGGGCATTAAATATTTAATTACTGATGACTGATTACTTCAAGTTAAACATTAGTTAATTGGCGCATCTACAAATTGTACAGTACAGGAAATATTCCAAGAATTCATCCACTACTCGGCCAAACCCTGCATTGGGTATTTGTCATGCGCACAGGACAACAACAACAACAACATATCGTGAATCCGCGCAAAGATAGCATCAGCAGGCACATAATAAACATTAGTACTCAATACGAACTTCAAAGCGTCCTCAATGGAGGAGAGAAACGGCACGGTGTGCGCTCCCGAGTAATAGGGTAATCTCGCTTGTGCTCATGCGTACACTACCACACTGCGTTTCAGCATCACGGGAGACCGAGGCTCGTAGCTGGAGCCGTGAACGCGCGAAGGCATTCCTTCCCGTTGGACTATGTCTCGCTGCACCGAGGCACGGGAATCGACCGTCGATATCGTTGCCTCTCTACGGCTTTAGTTGCAGCAGTTTTATTAGTCGGTGCTATCACACTCGAAGTAGTAGGTGGCGAAGAAACACCGTTGGTGCATGTGGAAGCTGCAATACTCCTACAACAAGACCTCACGCGCTAACACGAAGCGAAAGGTAAGACGTACCTGCGTATAGGGTGACTCCTTGATGCTAACGCGGCCAACGTTCCTCGCACATCGAGCATGGGCTCCGAGATTGCACACCGGCGGAGAGACCTGCCCGCGCGCGATTTCGGAGGCCATGCATTGAGACGCTTTAACTGCGTCGTCACCGAATCGCTCGCTATCGGCACTGGTTAGTGCCATGACTTCCCTGCTCACAGACGGTGGCACCGCCCCGCCAACAGAGAGCACCGTGCGAGAGAATGTGTGAGAGGTATAAGACAATTTTATGGAGCCTCGTGCATGTGGTCCGGCGCAGCCCGAGCAAATTATCGTGCTCTGACACACGGCGCTCACGTGTCCAAACCTCATACATTTGGAATGTACAGTTGTACAGGATGCCGAAAGTGGCCTACCTTGACATGCGAGGGCTTCTGCGATGCTCCGGTCTTCAAGTGCCGCAATTGCTTCGGGTCCCATGACGCTTCGTCAGATGGGTGCCCCAAGAAACAGAAGGAAAATGAGATCCGTTCGTCTCGTCGGAAAGGTGTTGCTGTCGCCAGAAAGCGATGCTCCCGAAGCCGTAGAGATGCAAGGAACTCTGTACAGCGCAGTTCACAGTTGACACCTACTCCTCTGCTTCCTAGACCAGACACGCCCCAGTCGATTTCTGAGGACAAGACCGCACCAGAGCACATGGACATTGAAGCATGGCTGGCGTTACCAAAGCTACAGCCAGTGCCACAGCCAAAGATACAGCCCAATCCACAGCGACTCCAATGATCGCAACAGACATTGCCCGAGTCAACGACAGCGCCGGTTCCCCATGACTTGCCCGAGGCGCCTCCAGAAGCAGCGCACCATGCCCTTGCTACAGAACTCCGGCAGTACCTTGAAGAAGCCCTGAAGTACGCTAAGAAGCATCAAGCAGCTGCCTGGCAGGCCCAGAAGACAAGTTATGACCGTCATCCACAGCCAACAGTCATCAAAGACGGTGACCTTGTGCTCTTGGACACTCGCAACTTGAGTTCTGCGGCCAAGGGTGTTTCGCCCAAGTTAGCATTCTGGTGAGGTGTACCTTATCGTGTGGTCAAGCAGGTTGGGGGAAATAGCTTCATCCTGAGTGACCCAGCTCGAACTATCACCCACACTGATCAGTTGACCATAGTCGAACTATCACCCACGCCGATCAGTCGGTGCTGTACCACAAACTATTCTTGTTTCTTCCGCCTTGGATTCACGATTCGATGGGGGGGGGGGGTGAGGGGAGAAGAGGGAAAATGTCGGCATAAGAGGCCAGTCCCACGAGGTTGGGATGAAACGGAGTTACGAATGCGCGTGTTCTGCGTACGGGTCTCGGAGGTTGTGCGTAGTTGCTTGGGAGGACTCTCTCACCACAAGTGCACATACGTGCCGAAGACGTCATCTGAAAAAAATTCAAACAGCTGCGCATCACGGACACTGAAAAAACAGCGAAGCTGGTGGCCTTCCTTTCGTCAGGCTAACGCATTTCTATGTCTTGCAAGTCTTTCGGGTATGTGGTATCACTACTCCTGATTAAACACTCATTGTTAATCGTTGAGGTGGTAGTATAGTTTTATTGCATCTTGACCATACCACTCTTATACACAGGTTCACAAAGAAGCTTCAACTGCTGCCTTCTTCATTTTTATCGGACCAGTGATGAGTAGTTGTATTTCCCCAATTTATGTGGCACATACCCGTTTTAGATGATGCTAGTTTTATGATAGGCCACAGAGTGGCACATACCCGTTTGATAACGAGTTTTCTTCTTCATTTTTTGTGAACCAGTGGTGAGTGGTGGGATTCACCCAATTTCTGTGGCACATACCCGTTTATGATCAGTGTTACCACGGCCACGGGCATGAAAGCCTCTACTAAGAACAGCTTCGCTGTTAAGAGAGCCCCATGCCTCCATCGCAAGCAACCTTACGATGCTTCTTGGTTGTGGGAGCGAAATTAGAAGGACGAAGGGAAGAAAGACACACACACTGGCGATTAGCGATGCATCAATGAAGACTGTTATGTCAAACGTAAAACACCTCACTCCTCTCTGCAACGCCGCAGCGACACTGACAGTAGATAAATAAAGAAAAAAAATATAACACAAAGGAAGGTTCTCAGCCTTCTAAACCACTCTGCATTGACGTCACCGAATTACTTCGTACCACTGCACGATAGAGGGCGAATTTTCTTCGAAGGGCTCGTTTTTTTGTTTGATACATACAAATAAATCCAACAGTAAATTAGGCTAAAAACATAAGGCACTATAATTAGAGTGCACTGCAGTGGGGGTGCGGGTCCACTGGAGCGGGCGACAAGAAGGGTGGGTGAAGCAAAAATCACTGCAAATTTGCGGTGGCGCTGCAGTCACCTTCACCTGAAGCTGCCGTCTGCTTCGGCGGTTGGCGCAGCAGCCGTGGTGGAGCTCGGGTGGCTCGGCCGAGAGCGCCGAACTGTCGTCTGCTCTACGCGGCATCGTCTTTTCGTCGACGCATCGCCGCTCGCACGTTGTTTTGTATTGTAGCGTTAGCTACACTTGCCTAGCCGCAGCCGATTTCGCGTGGTTCCTCATGAGCCGTGCTGCGCATGCGCGAGGATCAGTGCGGAGCCGGCATCTCACGCGCTCTCCGCCACCGCCGCGCGCGGCTCGCCGCTGCTGGTGGCGTAGAGCGGGAGGAGTGGCGTCGTAGCCGGGCAGACAGACTAGCACCGGCGCGCGCGATTCGCTACTGCTGCTCTCCGCATTCGAGAGGGGTGACGTCGTAGCCATGGCGCGCGCAGCTATTCGCCTTCGCTGTGCAGTCGCCGTCTGACAAGGCGCTGGTGCCGCTTGATAGCGCCTCTGACTGGCGTTTGCAGGTGGTTAACGCCATGGAGAAGGAGAGCGCAAATGCTGCTCAACGGCGCAGAAGAGCCGAGAAGCTTATGTCATCGGATCCCGAAGTAGTTGCCTGGCAATTAGTGGTTCAGCGTACGAAGAATGAAAAAGCTACCTGACGTTGAGCAAAATAAATATGCATGTGCCACATAATACGTATACCGTGTGTGTGTCATTGAAGCAGCAGTAAGCATGACAATCAAGCTAATCTAGACAATCTGGAAAGCTCAGAATAATCAGCTGAACCTTTGCTAACGCTACATATATCCTGGCATAACCAAGTTAAGCCACTGCAAATTTTTTTATCATTTCTTCGCTAGCTTCTTCCTTTTAACTTTGTTGATGCGAAAAAATAATCCAGCGAAATAAAGGTAACACTGTCGTTATTAGCTACGCGCAGGGTACTCAGCAAAATAAACGTATTGTCTTCCTTTAGTTCAAATATTCTCGAGACGCGGTACGACGCCGTCCACGGCTTTGCACGAACGCTGCAGCAACGCTGCGGGCTACCCTTGAGACGCGACCGCCAGGCTGGCTCAGCGTGCGGCCGTTACCATGGCAACAACAGCGGTAACCATAGTAACCTTCAGGTGAAGGCGATGGTGGCGCCATCTGAATCTTCAGAAAAGAAAAACGTATCAGCATGCAGCCCTGTGTGCACGCTCAAGAATCCGCCTCCCCGCCGGCGAGGAAGACATCGTGACGACCTGGGCCTTCTGCTGTGCATCGACAACTACGTCCAGGTTGTTGTTGACTCCCAGCTGCATAAGGTTCTGCGTGCTGGCTCCCATGGGTATGCCGAGCAGAACGGTTAAAAAAATTAGCGTACCTTTTACTGGATGCGCAATGTTGAAGAGACAGCGAAGCTGATGGGCACATAGATAGTCCTGGCTGTTGCTGTTTTTTTAAGTTCTGAGAAGCTTTTCTTTCTTTCTGCCTCTTTCTTTTTTTCTCTATTCTCTCTGTTTTTTGTGTAAGTCTTTTTATCTTTGATTATTTCTATTTCTTTCTTTCTGTCTCTCGCTATTATTTATTTCTCTTTCTCGGTCTTTCTCTTTCTTCATTTTCTATCTTTTTCTATTGCTCTCTGTTTCTTTCTCTCTCTTTATCTCCTTGTTTCTCTTTCTGCCTTTCGTTCTGTTTCTCTCCTTCACTTTCTTTATATGCTATGCTTTATTCTACCTGCTTTTCCTTCACCCCCCTCACCCTCCCATCTGTCCTCATCACTTCCCTTTTTTACCCCCTTGGTATACTATACAAGGCTATGCGCGCCTAGATGTTCGAGTGGTTCAGACGCTCGCCTTCGCACGATGGGCACGCGGGATCGAATCTCTCCTCGCAAAGAAGTTATCCCCCTATAATTTCTTCCTTTATCTATATTTATTTCTCTTCCTTTATCTCTCTTTATCTCTTTCTTTTTCTGTCTCTGTGCTCGTCTGGCCCATCAGAGTTATTGCATTCTGCGTCGGGGAAATTGGTGCACGTGTTATGGCAGCAAAGAAGACGACGAAGAAGAGGACGAAGAGAGCGCGTGCCGGTTCATGATGATGGTCATTTTCTGTTCGTGGCTCACGGACTAACGGCCACCTTAAAGAGCTCCGCTCTTAAACATTTCTGCATTTATTGCGGAATAACATTTATTCCACGTCCAAAGCAGATTAGCAATGATGTAACTTGGCGACGTTTCATTACGTGTCCCGGTTGTTCGGTTGCGTCACGTACTGCCTGTATGTCTGGTACACGCTACCTAGGATAGAGAGCTGCAAATAACGAGAGACAATAGAATTGTGAAATAAGTATGCGTGCCTCAAGGAGGACATTGACAATTATAATTCCTATAATTGTCTTTTTACTGCATTTCTCGTCGATAAACCGTGAATCTTCCGTGAATTCTGCCCAGTACATCATCACCGACGTGAGATAGGGCGCGTTTATACTAAAGGTTCGATGAGTTATGACGACTTGCATGCCACTTTAATTTACATGTACGCTGCGAATTTTCATTGTTTAGAAAACCATTGCTTTAGAAAACATCTGGCGTCTTTCGTTAAGCAGCTGGCGTCCTTTTCCTTTTGCTTTAGAACATCTGGCGTTCTTCCGTTTGCTTTTACAAAACATCTGGCGTCCTTTCGTTGGTTTATTTCATCAATAAACGGCGTTTTGAACAAAATTTTTATTGTTTAATCACGCACAGGAGAAATCTCACCAGGCACTACCTTGGAGGTAAAGAATGGCTGCTAATGCGAATGAGAGACAGAAGAAGTCGGCTTTTAGCTACCGCTGCGAATTTTTTATTGTTCAACAACGCACAGGAAAAATCTCCCACCGGCACCACCTTGGAGGTCAAAGCGTAAGACTGGTTACGGACTACGACTACGACTACGAGGGACGAACGGGTGAATTCCGCTAAATTGCATGCAAGCGGCGCATGTATGCCATGTGTCATGTATGAACAACTCTACTATATGAGGGCAATGGCCGACTCTGTTCGTATATTTATGTAACCTGTTTTATCAAGAAAGGCTGCCTCTTGCAAATAATTTCGGAAAACGACGAATGCAGCTTTAGAAGGTCATTTCAAGCTTTTCGTTCAAATTTATTTCGGGATCTCGTTTGCTACGCTATGTTGATCTGACCAGGGGAACTAAACTGTACGATATCTTTTATAGCAATACATTTGAAAGGACCGGTGCGCTTTTTTGAATGTTTTTAGGTAATTTGATTATATAGAAGTAATGGTGCTTCGGGAGTTCCTTATGATTTTAGGCGGGCGTTTCGAAGTGATACTAAAACTGGTCACAATTAACCACGCTAGCAATAATTATACAACACGTTATAGCATTTATGGTCCAATTTCGGAATTATCGGACACAAGGCTACTAAATAAAGCATAAAAGCGCAAAGAAAAATTTTGCTTTCAGTGCTCCTTTGACTTTGCCTTCTAAATTTACAATACATTTTTTGTTGAAATTTGCGCACGTTTTCTTTTCTATCTTACTTTACCGAACAGTCACACAAAAAATTACACCATGTCCCCCTAAAGGGGACCATGAGGCGATGCGAAGCCTAAGCAGTTGCACGATCGCGTTACGTTGGCGTTAGTTTGGCATGCTACCGACCTCGCGTCGTGCAACGCGAAGAGGAACCCTAAGCGCGTCGTGTCTTCCCTCTAGCTTGGCCGTTACTTCTCGCAGGCCGAGCGGCGAACGCGCTCGGCAGGAGTGCGAGAGTAGGTGGGGCGTAGGATAGGAGAGAGATGGGGGAGAGGACGCGCATGCGCTGGCGCTCATTGCGGCGTTGTGCAGGAGAGAATGAGGCGCGTGAGAGGGGAGAGCGTAGGAGAGGAGGGGAGGGGGAGCAGGATGCGCATGCGCAGTAAGGGTGGTCACGCCGCACACTACCAACACCATTACCGGATTCAACTCGGCCATAAGATGCTTCGAATCTAAAAACTTGTGCATTGCCTTCAAGAGTCGAACGCGATAGCGTGAATGGGTTCCGTGCGCATCGCCTAGGCTATGCATCATAATCGCTAGGTGCACACCGGAACCGCGCAGCAAGGAAATGAACGTCTGTGCGCGTAACATTGGCCACTTCAACCTATCCTAGAATGTCTAATGCACGTAAAGATGGGGAGTGCCCACTACGCCATAATTCTTCCTTTTGCGAATCGGCGAAGTACCCAGTACGTGTTCGTAAGGTGTCACGTGTACCCGCGCAGCTCAACAGTGCTGTTCCTTATAACGACGATTATTTATGCCTGAGAGCTTTGCAGTGGGTGGACCTTTAAAAAACCCACTCGTTGCAGAGTTCACATGTGATGATGCCTGATATTTTACGCTTCTGCCACAAAATATAACAGGCGTTAGGGAGATTCCTTCCACTACCCGATATTCATGTAGTGTTTTTTCCCATAGCAGTTTCAAGCAATAACGTAGCTCTGCGGCAGAACACTTGCTTGACACGCAGAAGGCCTGGCTTCGATTCTAACTTGAATGAATGAATGAATAAACTTTCATAAATGTCCGGGCGAGGCGGGGGAAGAGGGGGTTAACCCCTGTCCCGTCCCACTCTCCGTCGATGATGATGGCGTCAGGTGACGGCTTGAAGCCCCTTGGACCCACTGACTTCAGATCAGTGCTTGGACCCGGGCGGCATCTTCGGCTTGCCGGACGGCCCAAAGTTGGTCGGTCAGCTTGTCGCTGGTGAGTGCCGCCTCCCAGCGGCAGCGACGCCGACGCAGCCGATCCGCAGCAGAGACCGCAGCCGCGGCAGCGGTCGGCCCCTTCTATGCCCCTGCCCTCGCGCGGTGGTAGCAGTTCGTCCCTGCCTAACATGCGTCGAGAAGTGAGCGGCGGCAGTGACACTAAGCACTTTTAGCTGGGCATTGGCGATCCGCTCCGGTCAGACCAGCGAATGCACACGAACGCATAGAAGGAACTCTAGTGCGCCTGACACAGTTAACACACAAACACGTTGAAAGAAGTGCAACGGGCGCGCGCAGAACGATCGTGTGACCGGCCGAACGTAGGACGCATCTCTCGCTCCGCTCGTGAAGCAAACTGACCGCAGCGTGAAGGTGCGTCCACTTGGTTTCGCCGTCGTTTTGTGGCCAAGCTGACCGCGTCTCGGCAAAACGCGCTCATCAAAAAGACAAAATCTATGCAGTTCCCTGCACTCTCTCGGGACGCTAGGTCTGCGAGGGGCTGAGCGTAAGCGACACTCAACTAAAAGGGCCTGTTAGCTCTCCCAGCACATTCCCAAAGCATGTGACGCAGTGTGGCTCTTACCCCGCACGCGTCCGTCGGGTATATTGCTCGTATAACAGATGCGTAGGATCGCCGGGCTGAGGTAAGTGTCTGTAGTATTATCCAAGGTACGGCCTGTCTGTTGTTTAATTTGTCGTGTGGTGGAGGGTATTTGCGTCTGTTTAGTCTGTAATGTTGTGTGATGTCGCTGAATGTGGTCAGGCGATCGCCCCACGACCATTCCGGTTGCTGTTGTTGTGTTCTTCCACTCTCAGAGGTGGAGGCGGTCACCGAATCGGCCTCTGCTCGGTGAGTGAGACCTCGAGCCGCGGTGTGGGCCGCCTGGCTGCATGCAAGCGGGGCGCTGGCGAAAGCCGGGGTCCACAGGAGGAAGACCGTCGCATTTTCGGTTTTCAAGTGCGAGGACGGTGACGGCGAGGCCATCGCTCCTCGAAGGTCGCTGTGGGATCGGCAGGGTTCGCGATGAGTTCCATTCGCTGGTCTGCCGAGTCCTCCCACAAGCGCCTGCCCTTGGGTGTTTCTCGTGCGTATCCCCAGGCCACGTGAGGCGCGTTGAAGTCTCCCGCGACGAGCAGCGGTCCATCGCCGGCGACTCCGCGTGCCTTGCGGAACAGCTCCCGGAATTTGTGCTGCAGCGAGGGCTTGCTGTATACGTTCAATACGAATAACCCTTGACCCCCTCCTCGGAATTAGCTCCACAAACACGTGCGGTATCTTCAGTCCTTGAAGCTCACGCTGCGCCACTGTTAGGTTGCGACGAACGAGCACCGCGGCGGCTGGCAACGTCGCCATAACGCCGGTCGACGCAACTCGGCGTCGTCTCTGCCCCTCGCTAGACGCGGCCGCATCTATGGCTTTGTAGCCCGCGAGTTCGACCGGGTAATTTGTCTTCTGTAACAGGATCACGTCCGGCTTTCTCTCGCAGTTGCATACAAGTTGCTGGAGATTACCCCGCTTCTTTCTGTAACCCCGGCAGGTCTACTACCAGATCGTGTACTATTGTGGATATTGTCTAGTGCGTGTGTGTTTTTTGTCGTGTATAGCCATCGTGATGCGTGTGTTAATGTAGACCGTCGCCCGATAGACTCTGCTGTTGGTGCTGCGTTTCTGAGTCTGTTAGCGGGGTTTGCTGCTGCTGCTGCTGCTGCTGCGGACTCGTGCATGGTTTCCCGGTCGCCCGCAACGGCCTGCCCGCAAGGGGTGGGGGCCTCGCCTCGAAGTGCCGCAATCCTCGCGTCGTGAGCGCCGGGTGGGGGCCTCGGGTGAGGGGGGGGGGGGCTCGCGTCGTGAGCGCCGCAATCGCCTGAGTCATTTGCTCCGCTAGCTTGGCCACCGAGTTGTTGACCACGGTAAACATTTTGTAAATTTGTTCCGTCTGGCTCACGAAACGCTCCTCTAGGCTTGTCTCAATATTTTCTATGCGCTTCTGTAGCCTTTCGTAGGAAGTGCTACGCCGTTCGGTTGTGGGTCTTTCGCGGTCTAACGCCGGCCTCTTGGAAGATACCGGGTGGTCTTCGCCTTCGTCCGCTGTCTCCACGGAGCTGTCGTCCACCGTATTCACCTCGACGGGCACGGGCTGTGGCGGAAGAGGTTGTGGCTGTAATAACATCTCCTGTCGTTTCTGCTGTTTATGTCGCTGCCGTTGTGCCGACCCGCCTTTCAATTTGGATATTTCTTCTCTAAGAAGCGCGTCTTCGCGTCTTAATTCAATAATTGTATGTCCTAAAGGCCTTAAGCACTGGTGTATAGATCGTTCGAGCTCACCACCACTCACGCGACCGGGACCTGGGCCACCGCAACCACTGACTACGTCAGCATCACGGCGCCCCGCAGCGCCGTCGCCGCCGGGGGGAGGCAGCAACGTCCACCCAGCTTACCTCCTGTACGTTGCTCTTGTAGTAGTGCTGCTGCTGCTGCTGCTGCTTCTGATGTTGCCGCTGCCAGTAGCTTCCGTTTCCGTATTGGCTGCTATTGCCATGGTTCACGAAGCCGGCCGGCTGCAACGCGCGTTGTCGACTGGCTTCGCGGCTTCGATGTACGGGAACCAGTGAGCGATCGTGAACGTGAGTGGGCGCTAGATCTCAAGCGAGACTTTCCAGCACCGCCACTCGCTCCGCGGCTGGCTGAGCGTCCTTCCCTGCGCAGGTGTCGGTCTTGCGAGGCGTAGCTTGCGGCACTGCAGCTGTTGTAGCCGTTGCCGTAGGCTTCGACGGCGGCGTCTTCTTCTCGTTTTGTTCCTTCCCATTGACGCCACTTAACCAGATAAGGAATCTTGTAATTAGCCTTGCACTTGCGGTCTCCCGTGAGGTGACCCTTGCCACATAGTTGACACTTCGGATCGCACAGATGTTCGTGTGGTGGGTTGCTGTAGCCGCACCCACGGCACATCTTGTTCTTTGGATTGGGGCACACGTCGGCTTTGTGTCCCAGCCTGCCGCACTCATAACACACGTCGATATGCTTCCTGTATAGGCTGCATCTGACGAGCATCGCTGCATAGTACACGTATCTCGGCACGTAGAAACCATCGAAAAGTACGATCACGTTGTCCGTGTTTCCCATGCGTTTGGCGTGCGGCAAGGCGGGATTGCGCTGTGTGACCAAGATCTTGACGATGATCTCTGGGCTCTCGTCATTGGAAATGCCTCTGACGGGCCCCTCAGAGGTGTTTTCCGGAGCGTCTCTGTAGGCCCTCGCCTCGAACTCTCTTTCTCCAATCCTGAGTTTGCTGATGGCTACTTATCTCTTGGCTCGGTCTTCCGACAGTGTGCTCAGCACCACGCTGTTCTGTTTGAAGTTGAGGAAGGTTTTGTCCTCTTCGTCTTCTTCGCGACCTATCTCCGCCGCGCTGCGCAGGCAACAGTAGATTCGGTCCATCTTGTAGTCGGAGACATTGAAACCGTTTCGGGGGCTCACGACGACTTTGTAGTCATCCGTCGGTAGATCTGGCATCCGGCTGGCTCATGCTATCTGATGCACTTGGCGGGCGGTCTTCCTACTGTACTTCGCTACCGTGCCGGCAGCCGTTGAGGTCTCCGTAGGCGACGTGGCAGCTGTCTGCTGCTGCTTCTTGCTGTGTCTTTTGATTTCACACCATCCCGAGCCCTCGCCGAACTCGTCCGGCTCCAACTCCTCTCCTTCAGCTCGTACGACTTCCATTTTACACTAAAGTAGGCCTGCTACGTTGCCGACGGAAAACGGGGGTCAGCGAAAAAGTCCACGACACGTCAGGCCTAGCCCGCTCTACCGCCTCAGCGGCCGGGCAATGGTGTCGTATGTGTTCGATTTAGGCTTCTCTTTGCCACCGACGTGGCGGCACAGAACACCGAAAAATGGCCAGAAAAAGGGCCCACCTGGAGAACTGTGGTTTAGGGAAGGTCCTCGCAACTTCCGTCGATGACTGGTGAGACAGATTTCACAGAACATTCGAAAATCCACCAAAGAACGTAGGAAAATCACGGAGCCGACGCGATACGCGTGTGCACACTATGGCCCCCTTTTCACTTGAAGCGAAGATTTTTATTATTTATTTATTTGCATCTATCTCGAATTTTCGCTCTCGGACAACGCTGATTTCTTGCTCGCAACCAACGACGCCGAAACCAAAATTTCTGCGAAACGAGTTCTCTAACGCTATCGCGTTAACATACTACACAGTGGTTACCAACATAAGCCTCAAATACTGAAACCAAGAATGTCTTGCTTCTTGCAGTTCTTGGAATTTTGTCGTGTTCCAGGGCTTCCGGGTATGAAGACGCCGACAGTACTCAAACATGCTTTATTCGCATGCCAGCAACATAGCGATAACCAAGAGTGCCGAAGGAAAAGTGCCCCCGCCCCACCACGCGCCAAGCGCTTTTATTCACATCGTGGGCGAGGGTGTTGCGATATGGGCCGCGTGACAGAGTATCGCACAAGCACACGTGTACAGATATGCGACAAATTTCTACAGCAGTTGTCATACGAGGGAAATTCCCAGCCAGTGGTCAATGTTGTGCATGACCAAGCGAGTCGTCATCACACATTTAAACGTTAGATTGAAGATTGCCGTGACACGTCATTTGTTGTTCAGTTATGCGTGCTGTTTACGTTAAGCACTTAGCCTTATTCGGACTATTTCTTTGAAATGAGCACACATACGCCAATTTGCGATTCTTAAGATGACGTTGGAAGCGGAATTGGTCTTGCATATCTCGCATATCCGACTGTTCTCGCCATTCGGGTATGGTATACTCCAAGGAATAGCTATAGACCTTATGCAAAATCTGCTGCCATCTAGCGGCCGCCGTGAGCATTTCCGCCATGCTGAAGGCTAAGCGCGCTCCGCATGCACACACGCAGTGACGTATCAACGTGTGGCGGCTGATAGGAACGGCAATGCCGACGTATTTTCGTGTGCCGTGTTGCTCGGATTGAGGAAATTGGGATGCTGAAAGAAGATTTTCAGGAAACTAACGTCCGTGTTATTAGATTTCCTCGAGGCCGACAAGACGCAGCAGATCGTTTCGTTGTTCCGGCTACTGCTTACGACTAATGCCGCGTTTACGTTCAACGTTCTTATAGATGCGGCATGTGACAGCATCGATGCTCATCAAAGAACACTATTTCGTGTCACGCCGGAACGAGACAGTTTTCGCGCTGTGCGCCTGCAAGCACAGACAATAAACCGGCTTCGTATACGAACTTCAAAGCTGTATCGCGGCTACTCGCGCATGCCTGCACTGCTGTTGACGTCAATACTTTGTGTATTACATTGCGATAACAATTACATGGTGTACAGGAAGCACGTGCGCGTCATCAGTTGTCAGCGAACGAATCGATTGTGCTGGAGCGTGTTGTTTGTGCACAGGCGTCGAACTGTCTTTAATTATCTTTAAGTAAAATAAAGACCTTCATAACTATGTAACTTCGTTATTGTTTATTTTGTACGTAAACAACTGTGTAATGCACTACGACAATGCTTACCATAATGATTACTGTAAACCGACCTGTATTTGTGTCTTTAATCATTGTGGTCTGTAATCTTAAACTACCAAAAACAATCAAAACAAAACTACGAAAGGAACCCTGCAGTATGTCACTCTGGGAAAAAGATTTGTCTAATTAACTTAATCGTTAGAAACGTAAGTTTATCCAGATACCTCGTTATCGGTAGTGTTAATCGGTGTTTAGATATATGCATAGTGAACGATACTTTGTTATCATGAGTTAACACTGACGTATGTCAGCATACGGTTGACTTCCTTTATTCTCCTATGTGGTTCATGGTGTCCGTGCACCAGGCGGCGTTGTCAAAAGGTTTATAAACTGACTCTGTTGAATACACTGGAGTTGAAAGTCAGCGCACCCTCCTGTTGTTTCTTTTTCGTGTCTACGCCCGTGTGCTGTTCATGAAAAACAGCCCATTAGTAACACCCGTGTTACTAATGTTCTGTCACATAATATGCGAGTTAGGTTTGAGCTCTTCATGGTAATGATTTGCGATATCTTTGTCGTAAGATTTCAGACTTTACCAACTTCTGTAAAACTTGCAATGACAGGCAATATACAAAACCACAGTTCACTTATACCTAGAAGGATAACTTACTACTTGGGACAATAAAAAATAATCAAGTAATACGAACCGTATCACTTCAAGCGATTCAATCTATTTCCATCATTCTAGATAAACATGTATGAAAATGACACTGTACCTGCCTGATCTTTCAATGCCCTGAAATGCACTCGTGTTGGCATATGACATTTATGGTTCAAACCACGTGCTGGTGCAAGGAATGCTTACACTTCTTTTTATCATTTTATCCCGCGTTCACAACAGATATGGACACTGTTTCACCCCCTCCCGAATGAACTGTTATATAAAACTTTACAGCGCACATAAGTCGAATGGAACAACCATAATAAATAAATAAATAAATAAATAAATAAATAAATAAATAAATAAATAAATAAATAAATAAATAAATAAATAAACGCTTTTCTGCAAATATAAAAACTAGGGGTGTGCGAATATCAAATTTTTCGAATACGAATCGAATACGAATATTCACCTTCGAATATCGAATCGAATATCAAATATCAAAGGAAAAATGCCTCAACAGTAACAATATTTTATTCAACATGTAGCTATTTTCACCTTCGAATATCGAATCGAATATCAAATATCAAAGGAAAAATGCCTCGACAGTAACAATATTTTATTCAACATGTAGCTATTTGAAGAAAAATAAACATTAACAGCCTGACTGGTAACACAACATACACTGCTATCTCCAGAACACAATGTCCAGGCTAGCACAATGCGCATCACAACACAAGCAAATATCACGGCACAATGAAAGTAATGACTACATGTTATCATGAAGAAATATGAGTTGCTCCACATGGTCAGGCAGCCGGCGCTCCCTTGTAACAGAGACAACCCCCCCCCCCTCCCTACCACTGAAAAGGCACGCTCGCTTGGAACAGAAGTGGCTGGTATAGGGAGTTACATGGGGCAAAGCTTTGCCAGACTGGGGTATCTGACGGTGCCTACAGTCCGCCACCAGTCACATGGGTCACTGTTTTTCTTCAGAAGCGGTCCCGCATAGTGAACGAGTGGTAGTGCGGCACATTACGGCCGCATAATATTGAAAATGTACGGTTACATGATCGCCAACAGCGCTGCACGTCGGAGATGCACCAGCAATAAATCATACGTATTGGGGCGCTCGTCGCAGGCAGATATCGTGCCTCCGTGTACTTACGATGTTTATCGCTCCTCTCGGCAACGTTTTTAGCGATACGAACGCAGCAGAAATGTGGAAGACGAGTTATTTTATGCATGATAGTCGAATCGCATATTCGAATTTTTCGAATAATCGAAGTTATCGAATATTCGAAACTTTTTAAATACACGAATTTCGAATCGAATACGAATATTTCGTCGACGAATATTCGAAACTTTGGAATATTCGCACACCCCTAATAAATACTTATGTGCGAACGTCATGTGCTTACTCGAAGAGCCGTCGCAATGAAGACGAACGCGGGTGACGCACTCAGGGCTTCGTTGGCGTTGTACTGTAAAATAAAATGAATGAAAACGAAAACCAATGCAGGCACTTTGTCATTAACTACGAATATAAGACAGCTCTTTAAAGCTGATACCGTAAGTATCATCTCGGCACGCCAGCTCTAATCTTCTTTATCTAGATTAGACGGCAGCACAAACGTGCGGATGCTCTTTCGTAGCACGAGGTTCAATTTGCTTTATGTCAACAAAATATATAACAGGTTTCAAAATACATACTCTGGGCTCTTTTCCATACTGCCATGAAGTTTCCCAATGATTTGCCAGTGCGAATAGGTAAATGAGCGTAATTCTCCAAAATTTAGGCTAAGTACTGGGAGCGAATTTATGAAAGACGCATCATTTCATTTAGGCACTGCAGCACTTCCCTTGTCATAGTGTGATAAGAAATGGTGTTATTGTTTCATACGCAAGAGAAAGCATACGATTCTCGCATGTAAAGTACGTTATTAGAGGCGTGTCGTAGACGGCGATTTCCGAATAGAAGGTTCCCTTCATTCGACCTGTAAGGGGAAAACATGGCTTCTACAAACTATGTGTCTCCCGAATATCGAATCTAGGCCCACCATACGCTGCTATGAACCCACTATTAGGCTGGATTCCAGTCTGTGGAATAACACGCTACAGGAGGGACATCACCCACCGAAATCGCGTAGCATATAATAAATTACGTGAATATTCTGACGAGTTGGTAGTATTAGGGCAGAGGCTTTCAAATATGTATGCGATATATTCTACCTCGGGTGCCTTTACATATTTGTAACCGAATACTAACAGTGTAAAAAATGTTTCCGATAAGTTCAGTTGTCTCCAGGCATTCCTTTCCCAGAAGAGAGGCTATCATGATTGCTATTGGCAAGAAAACTGACAGCTTGACGTGTTTGTAATGGCTAACACTGAATGCGCGTACAGCATGAGGGCGAAAAAAAGAAACAGACGCTGCAAACGTAAATCTCAGCTAGTTTATTGAACGGAAAACTATTGTTTATATATAGATGAATGCGTTTATAAACAAATGGATGCTTTGACTGCGCCTTTATAACGGGTACGGGAAATGTGAACCACAAAGCTAATCTCTCCATTCGGCCTAATGCCTTGTACATCGGCCTAATACATGCACCATTGTCTAGGTGCTACCGTTAAAATTAAGACCTGCCACGGCAGCTTAGCACGTGAGGTGTCGCGCTGCCAATTTCGAAGACGCGGCTTCGATTCCCGACCGCGGCGGCCACATTTCGATCGGAAGGAATTCGACGAACACCCGTGTGTCTACATTGATGAGCACGTTAAAGATCACCCGGTGGTCGAAAATAAATCCACAATCCCACACTACGGCGTGCCTCATAATCGAACCGTGGTTTTGGCACGTAAAACACCAGCAATTATTAGCCTTAACTAGCTGTCAACATTTACGTGCTGGCTCTTCTTTGGAGTACGTGCTTAAACTGAAAGAACAAGGTTATCATGTATACAGCGTACCTTTCTGAGGACGGCAATGAAGAAGGCCGTTATTATGAAGAGATCGGCTACGAAGTGGAAGGCGTTCCAGTACAAAAATATGCCCAGTGCCTTCGCCGGTTGCTGTACGAGAAAGAAAATAACGATTATGCTAAAGAGCAACGCTTCTGCTTTGCCGGTTATGTAAGTGTATGCCTCGGTGTTTTGACTGTGAGTTTCAAAACACTCGAAATGTGACTGATGTTAAGTGCACATAAAAACGGCATGATAAGTAGTCCTTAAAGAGACGACTAATTTCCTTTTGTTTTTATCAAACACACATTTTTTAAGGCTCGTGTGAGAATAAATACATATGGGTCAAATGTTATAAAGGCTTACAGCGTAAACATGAATCTCTTTATTTATTTATTTATTTATTTATTTATTTATTTATTTATTTATTTATTTATTTATTTATTTATTTATTTATTTATTTATTTACGTGTCCTGGTGCCCGCATGCTGGGGCCGTCGAAGGATTGGGGGATCAAATATAAGGGACATGCAAAATTCAAATATGGAACAAAATTTACAGGGTGCTTAGCACTTTCCGATAATGTGAAGGGGAATGCCTACTTGCATCTTCTGTTGGTATGCTGTTGAACTTTCAGCTGTTGGGTAGAACGTTACGATTAGCCCTGTGCTGATGTGCTGTTGAAGTTCATGTTCGACTTAGCGCTGATATCCTGTGCAAATTTATGGCAGTATTTCTGTCAGACTTTACAGTGAAATTTGGTGAAACTTTCCGTTAGGCTTCCAAAGAAGTTTCCATTGATGATAATATACACCCTGCTGACATTTATGAAATGCTATATGTATGTTTGTAGAACTTTCAAGTATTGTTTACCTTCCGCTAGAGTGGTGTGGAACCGATACTGTACTGCGATCACGCCCGTTAAAGTATGCACGTAAGCTCTCAAACCACTCTCTCTTTGAACTCAGGACACAGAACTCGCCAACTGCACTATTTATGCATCTTTCAAAGCACTTTCTTTTTATTTAGTTGCAATGAACTCAGACTATGCCATCTGTACTGTCGCATCTTTCATTCACGCTCTATGACATCCAGCTCTCCCACTACACACTTAAATTACCACAGAACATATCTTTTACATCCCCTTCTATCGACATATCATTCCCTTGTTGATTCACAGCACAAGGGTACACACAACACACCGCAACTCTAAGCGGGCGCTCGATATCCACACTCACAAGCAATGCCTTATGATATCAGCGAAGTAGCATTAGGCATAATGTGTGACTTTTACACATTACCTGTTGTGAAATGGCACATCCAGAGCTGGCACGCTCGCTTTATTTTTTTACTATTTTTTGTTGGGTCCTACACGAGCTTCAAGAAGACATTCAAGGTTTTCGGCTTAAAAAACTATAAAACACAGTTAAATAGACCATTCAATGACAATCATAATATTTTTTCTGTTAAGGAAAGGGTCGTAAAATGCACATTGTTTAAGTGTTGAACAGAATCACAGGGTCCCAGGAATAATGCATTCGTGCGACTTACGCTTGTGTCCACGTAGCGTTTAACATGTGCAGCGTGTAATCGCAAAAATTGTTACTATGCATCACAGTGCGACCATTCCTCCTCCACGCTGGCCTACTCAAAGACACCACATAACGACTTGGTTACCACGATCTCTTAGTTCAAAAAACTCCTGTAACAAGAAACGAAAAAAATGCGACACACACAAGCCGCAGAAATGTCCAATATCACCAGTGTATCTGTGTGCCGCCTATAACCCTGCATAAGACAGAATTGTGTTATCTAGGTGCAGCATGCGATAGTGACAGGTGAAATATTATGTACGAGCTTTTAATTAACTGATGACTAGTTATCACTTCAGAGTGTCGCGATTTGTGGAAGCAGAGTGGCGCAGCTGAGCTGTTATCATTATAAGTATGAACCCTAATGACGAACATTCATTTGGAGTTAGCGATTGAGTGTGTGGCATTTTTTCCGTCCCTTTTTAGAGAAGTTTCCCGAGCTAAGAAGGAAACACGGGCTACCAAATAGCCCGAACATGCATATTGCTGGTAACTAAGACTTGCGCCAAGAGTATTCGTACTCGAGCAGAGTTTTCCACGAGCAAGCACTATTGCATTACCACTCTGGCTAAATGTGGGGATAAGCTCTAAATAATCCTCATGCCGTGACACTCTAGATAATCCCCATGACACTTCCACTTCTTGCATGCTCGTCTCGCAATTGTTTCATGACGGTGTTGTAAAGCAATGGCTGATATATTCTTGTGCAGACTTATCAGCTCTCTAGTATTATTTAGTTCTTAACGACTCCTCTTTAAGAAAATTCATCCTCTAGAATGGAATTCCACACAGACATCAAACCATACCGACTCTCCTGACCTTGTCTTCTATCTTAAGTACTTTAAATCATCCGATGCAAACGACCTTCATATTTTCATACAGTGGCGCACAACCTTCAGCGCCACCTGGTCCACGACAACCTCCGTCGCCGTTTCCTAACACAGTATTATCTGATACCCGTGTGCTTAGATTTAGGTGCATGATAAAGAATCCCAGGTGGTTTAAATTTCCGGACCCCTCCACTACGGCGTCTCTCATAAGCATATCGTGGTTTTGGGACGTTAAAGCCCACCGATTATTACAGTTTTGCTATATAACTATTGTGTTACATCGCCATTTATGAATCTATTAGGATTGGTGCCTGTAAGCTTCATGCTCTGAAGCTGTCCCAACCAAGACGCGCTGTTGTCGTGATGAAATTGGTTTTCATGGCGGTTTTACTATGCGCGCCTAAGGAGAGAAACATTGGTCGCCACCGCTATAAGCTGGCGTATTTGAACCCTCCTAAAGATTTATGCTAATATTGCTTCCTGCCTCCCTTTCACCTTAAGACTCCGGCCTATCGATCAGTGACGATGATTGTTTTCACCTGTAGCAACCTTTCTCTATTTTTGCCACGTTGGCTGCGTGTCCAGAGTGCGTTTATACCTCTGCTTTAACGGCGACGTTACAAATTGTGCGGAGTTGTTACGGGTCTTAAAAGCGAAGGCAACAAGCAGCGTACCGTCTTAACTCCCGCAAGAAGAACGATGTCAGCTCCAACAGCCATTGCAGAAATCACGATATAAGCGATGGTAAAAAGCCTTGTCGTGTTGGTATCTGCAAAAGCGAATATCAGAACATAGCGTCAGCGTGAGGATTGCAAAGAAGAAAACGTTTACAGCTACAATAGGTTTTCGAATATCCCAAGTAAATCAACCTGGCTACCCTACTTGATTTGCTGAGGCTACCCTCAAAATAAACACAGTGACCATGACAACAATCGTCTCAATAAATACAATGCAGCATCGCCAATCTCGCATCAATAACTACAAATATTACGATTTACACTACAGTCGCGCATAAAATCTAACCAATGGATTAGCTGCTAATTTCTAAGACTGAGAGAATGTGTGTTGTTTGGGTGAAGCACTGGCACGACGCTGCTATTGTGTCAGAGACACGCGAAGGCATGGATGTGCTTACCTACGGCCTTGGAGTACGTTGGGAAAGGTTTCAGGGTGACGGGAAGGTCGCGCTCCTGGACCAGGTTGTACACACACTCGCCAATCGTCGCACCGTTGAACAGCTGCGAATTTGCCACATGCAGCTAAAATTACGGAGACACAGCACAGACACTGGCAGACAGCACAGACTGCTGCTGACATTACGCGTAATGTTTCAAGAAACTTAAAGGGCCCCTCACCAGGTTTGACAATTTTGAGCTAACGAGGGCAATGCATTCACTGGTCGTTCACGATCACGTCTGCCAAAATCTGCAACGCTACGCGCCGCGGAAATGGGTCAAATTTCAAGGTAAACGCTGCTTGCCCTTCCTCTCGCGGGCGCGCGCTTTAGAGAATGAGGGGATGACGTACATGAGAAAATGGCCCTACGTAGATGGTAGTGCTGTGACGTCGCTCCTCTACGTAGACGACTGTGATCTGACGTCGCCAACAGTAGCAAGTGACACTGCGATAATTATTTGACACGACATGTGTAGTTTGTGTAATTTGTTGCTTGAATAGATTAATAAAATTTGAGAGAAATAATGAGACACACAAAGGGAATGTGTGCGTCTTTTTCATTTTTTTCCTGAAGTGCAGCGAGATGCAGGGCTAAAGTGCTTCCCTTTCCCATGCGTTCATGTCCCCGCTGTTAGCGCATCGAGCAGACGCCAGCTCTGGAAACGAAAGTAATGTTCTGGCGCGTTCACGCCCTCATTATGCTCATTTATTCTCCCGCGTCCAAGGAAACGTTAATGCGACACTGGCTCGTGATAGCGCCACTCCCATGCCCGTAGAAATGTCTACTTTCATGCCCGTCCCACAGAAACAGGCAGTACACCACAGAGAACGCCGACAAAACGCCCACGGCCGCTGCATGAAAAAAGGTAGCGGCCGCGCGATGCCGCTCGCGTGCTCGGGCTGGCTCGGGCACGTCATGCGCACGTGACCATGCATGCGCATGACGTGTTCATGCGTATGTGTCAAGTGAAGAGCAGGAAAGGGATTTGGCTTGCGAAGGCCACACGGGGCGAGTGGCAAGGGTTTGAAACTCGCCTCCTCGCATCATGGTTTCGCGCCGCTACAAATTATTGTTTTTCTCAGCTTGTAATCAACCGATTTGAAAAATTCTTGGGGCATACTGCTCTTCATTCGGCACACAACAACTTCCGGCGTCTAACTAAAATTTGCTATGTGGGCTGGTGAGGGGCCCTTTAAGGCGAACTCCACGGTCGTTTCAGCACCTCAGAAAAGATGGGCACTGATATCTCGCGGCTCATATCTATCGTGTTTTGTTGCTTATCCCCCCACCTTAAATGTTCGGTACTGATGGCGTCAGGTTTAGCTGCCAAGGAAAAGGTCGCTGGTTGCAGTCCGAATGCGATTTCATATATCTGCTATCCTGTCGCTAGGAAGGGCGATGACCTCAGGCTGTGTGTGTATAGGTCAAGTAACGCGGGTATCATGTTATTGCATCTAATTCAAGCGAAATAATTCATAGTTACTTCGTGTTCGACACATGTTTGACTACTTCGTGTTTGATAAGTCTACACTGAAGCGGTCGAACACTTTCGGGATTGTTCGAGTGTGCAGCTTCAGTGTAGTTTGTACATTGCTTCGCAAGGTCACATATTTGAAAATGATCGCTTATAACAGACTACATTTCTTCCACCAAGAGATCTAAATTAACTTCCACTGTAGGCATTTACGTTCCAAATAACGGTATAGGGCAAAATAACAGTATAGGTCGATTCCAGAATAGTCTTTGCAGCTAGAGTACTTTAACGTGCGTCCTGGTCTAAGTGCGATGACATCTTTACATTTAGGTCATAACAAAAGCCTGTCATCGTAGCCGAAACTTGAACGCCGTGCCCTCGCGCTTAGCGGGTACTTATGGCTTTGTTGATAACAAGGTGCAACAATAGCAAGTTAGCGTTTATAATCAAGAGCAGTTAAATGTCGAAGAAATCTCCTACCCACTCCAGCTCAAAGCGAAGATGATAGCCAAATTGCACGTTACCTTGGCCCGCGGCAACCACCGAAGGCCGCATGTCAATCAGCCGAACAGCCAGAGCTTTACCTCCCTCTGTGTTTCAAGAGTAATGAAATAACCGCCAAAAAATGTTGGTGGTAGGGTTACCAAGCAGGTTAGTGCTTATGAAATATCCGGACGCATACTTGTAAAACAAAAGTGATTGCCGTGCACGGGTACTACTGCTTCTTGATGTCAATCCAATAATTCCGTATGTGTCCGCAAAATTCTTACGGAAATACTGGATGGCAACCATATGGAAAACATAAGGTATCTATGTAGATTCTGCAAGGAAATATATGGGGTTATTGAAATTGAATATGGAACGCTTCAGGAGGGACATTCTTTTAATTAGCCGTGTCAAGGAAGCTTTGCTCGTGAGGCGTTTTGTAGTATTTATAAGAAGTGAGCTTCTTACTATGCAAAATGTGGCAATAGTACGCAGCCACGTGATGGGCAGGTTGGTGCAGAAAATTGGAACCTGTAAGAGTGGAACCAATGGTGGGGGTTAAGAAGTCAAGCGACGCCCATTCTGAGCAATGATATTATGTAACCTATTTTACGATGGAGCAGTCACTAATCACATGCAAAATAAATATGTGACAACCTTTAAGAAGGCTTCAGAAGTGCTTGGACGTTCAATGAGCAGAACTGCCATGTTCAGTATGAGAAATCTAATGGTTGGTGGGGACGAGTATATTGCTCTCTGCTTTGCAAAGCTTTAGCGACAAGTGAAACTGATAACATGAACAGATGACCCGATTACTGCAGTAAATAGGCATTTGTAGCTAACACCAGTGATATACCTAGAGTTGTGTTATATGTGTGCACTTCATGGACACTGACAAGTCCACAATGCGCGCGTACACAGAGCGTGTTCACAGTGCGTGTTCACACGCACGTTCACGCACAAACACACGCATAAGAGGTCGGCGACACCCTCAATTGGTAACTTAGTTACCTCTGTTGTGGCAACATATATCAGTGCACACAAGGTTGAGGAAAATATCACCCTAATTAGAACCTGTGTATATTATTGATTGTGCGTACAAGGCGTAGTATTTTGCGTGTTTCTTTTTTCAGCCTTAAAAAATGCGCACGCAATCAGTACGCTGGTCAAAATGGCGCTGGCAGATGTCAGCCTACATATGTCTCATTGACATTCTCATTATTAGGCAAGCACTTTCGTGTTAAAAAATTTGGTATAATTAATTTATTGCAACTTATTAAGAAACAGAAATTACTAGGGACTACTCCAATCTACTGAGAACAAAATTTGCCAGGTTTGCTTCACGTAACGTCATTCCTTTTTTTTTACCTTGGTTATCGGTAGTTGGGACACCCTGTAGAGTAAGAGATCACTGCCATCATTAATCAATTATTACAGCCATAAAGATAAGCGTTACCCCTTGGGAAAGACAACAGCCTTTGTAAAATTTCATGATAGTTTCTAACATTCTACTTATGTACTTGGACAGCCTAGTTACTTTCCGATACTTCAGTTAAATGTGTGCTAGTTTTCCACTGATTAGCCGAGCACATATGTGCACTCCGCCTTTCGAGCCGGCTGAAAGAGCACGCGGTCATGGCTAGCCTCGACAGTTGATGTGTAAAATTGTACACGTTGTCACTGAAGGGGATCTGATGACTCACCACGATCATCTTTCTTGCGGCAGGCCAAGTCTTCGACGCAAGAACCTATATCTGCTAGAAATTCGGTATTTATCTTCAGAAGATTACTGAGTTAAATAAAAGCATTAAATAAATTATGAAACGATAAATGAAATAATAAATCACCGTGTGTACTAGAAACTGATTAGCATGGCAGTCTTTTTGATTCGTTTATATAGTTAATTACTGCCTCACATATGTCCCTGTTGCAGTGACCCAGTGCCGACGCCCCCAGGGAGAGTAATGCCGTTACGGAAAGCTCAAGCCCAAGTTTTCGGAAGGAGGTTCAAGAAAATCTTTGCCTTAGATGTTGATATCTGCGACATTCTGTGAAAAAATGCTCTATGGTTTCTGCTTGTGAACATAACAACATTGAGGGGAAGGAACAAAACCAGGCCTGTGTAAGTAAAAATTTAAAGAGGGAATTCCTGCATCGCAATCTAGTTAACGTAACTTCTAATTGTCTTGTGCCACACCATGAACTAGGCCATGGAACCTAAGGTGCTGAAAGTCTGCCCCGGTTAGAACAGAAGATCGTGTGTGTTCCTCTCGAATACCAAAAATATCGAAATCGTGCGATAGTATTTTGGGAGGAGGGTCTTAGAACCTTCAGGACCGGGCCCTGAATTGATGCCGCCGCTAATGTGTCCGCTGCTTCATTTAGAGTTATTCCAGTATGACCTGGTACCCAAACCAACGGACAATACGTGTATGATTGGGCATATATGTATATAATTCTGACAGGCAGCTCGATGACTTTGGTACTGTCAAAGCAGTGCAAACTGACAAAGAGTCGGTCAATATAACCACTGAAGAAATAGATGCTGGGAGTTTGCGTAATGCCAGAATAATTGCCATTAATTCTGCCTGGAATATTGGCGTAAAATCGGGCAGTCGAAGAGAAAGGACCAGTTTAAAGCTGTTGAATAAATGCCCACTCCTGCCTTCTCATCTGCAACGGAGGCATCTGTGGGCTATGACTGAACTTATCCGTAGACTCTTAAGGTGGTCGCTCAACAAGCCGTTTAAATATCTAATAGGCAATAGTTTAGCATTTTTTGGAAAGATATCATCGAAAGAGACTGCGCTATTTTCTTCTTCTTCTTCTTCTTCTTCTTCTTCTTCTTCTTCTTCTTCTTCTTCTCTCTTCTTCTTCTTCGTGAGCCCCCAAATGGCATTTAGAACATTAGAACTGCAACTGAGGAAACTTGCGAATTCGATGTACTCTAACTGAACGACTTTTTTACAAACCGCCAAACTGCCGAACATTTGAACCAAACCTTGCTCAACACCCCTGGTTAATCATCAGAAACAATAAATCTCTATCCTTCGGGGTGCATTTACCGCTCCACGAGAAAAATCGAATCTCATAATATAACGACCGGCAACAGAATAATCTTTGCGATATTCAGAATTCTAGACCGTCAGACTTGGCAGAAAATGCTAACAGAGCCTGTTACATCGCTTTGCATTCATTCATTCAGTTCATCATTCCTGAATGTGCTTATGATTAGCTTTACGCCTTAAAAATTTGGAGGGTGCTTGAGCTTCGCCTTCAAGACTAGAACGCAACAGCGCAATCATGCCAGTGCGCATCGCCTTCTCGACTGCTAGCCTTGCCTCGGTTCACGGTGGACGCTTCAACTGTTCCGTAAGGACACGAATGTCTGTGCGCGTAGCGTTGGCCGTTTAAACTATCCTATAGAATGCCTACTGCGAGTACAGTTACGAAGTTCCCATTACGCCATATTTCTTCCTTTTGCGAGTCGGCGAAGTAAACACTACGCGTCCGTAAGGGGACATGCGGTACTGCGCAGCTGTACACTTTGTTGATGCTGTTGCTGACAATGATGATGAATTATGCCTGAGCGCTTTGTAATGGGTGGGTCTTTGAAACCCACACTCCTTGCACCATTCACTTGTTTTGACGCCTGACGCGATTCTACGCTTCTGCCACGCAATATTACATACGCTAAGGGGACTCCTCCAACTACATGACATTCATAGAGTGTTTTTGCCAAGCATTTTACAGCGAAAGCTGTTATGAGATCATAACAAGGGCCGTTTTTGGCGCCGTAGTTGTCCGCTGCCGCCGCCGCCGGTGTCCGTAACCACTATCGCAAAAATAAAAAAGGAAATACAAAAAAAAGATGGATGATCCCTCCGCCATAGGAATCGGTATAACACAAAAGTGAAACGTGTCGTCACAGAAGTAGTTGATTGTTTATAGTACACTTGTATATGAGAGCTTGTACAATGTCTACTGCTGTTTGGCAGATATAACAACATGTGGACGCACCCACGTTGACGCCTAGTGGCACATCTCTGTACCGACGGCTAACGCCCATGATCACGATTTAACCCTTGTGGTAGCTGAAGTTCTTAAGGTGCACGCGGACACTGCATATGGTGAATCCCGCGCAAAGATGGCAAGAAGCAAATAATAAACAATGTTGCTCGATATGCACTCCTCCAAAGCTTCGTAAAACGCGAACAGAAACGTTACGCGCGTCGTGTCTTCCCTCTAGCCTGGTCGTTAATTCTCACAGGGCGAGCAGGGAACGCGGTGCGACAGCTAGGCAAGCGTCGGAGAGCTATTTTTCGATATGGATGGATGCTATGAGCGAGGTTTGGGCTAAAGCCGCCTTCTCGTGGTGTTAAAACGTTGACGGAATTACACTTCTATTGGAAACGCTCTGAATGGGACGGTCGTATTAACGGCGCGTTTTTTTTTATTGCGATTGCAATTATATGAACAGTCTCGACGGGTTTTTGCCGTCGCCGTCATGTCCTTCCGGTATGAAGTCCAAATTGATAAGATTCCCCCGTGCATTGCTGTTCTACCGCGGGTAAAAGTGCGCGAGCGGGGACGACGACCGCGGCCGAAGCAGAGATAAAACGATCCGGCCTATTCCCGTCGCTCGGAGGGTGCATGCGATAACATCACCCCGCTCGAGAGGCCTGCCGTCGAAGCAGAGAGGAAACGCCCCGCCGTCTTTAACGACCATGAAAAAAGACGTGAGGTGGGGAGCGGGGGGGGGGGGGGGCGAGCAGCCACTACTTCGAACTTTGGATCTAAGGGCGCGGTATCTCAAAAACCATCACAGCGGGCGGCTCGTATACCCTTCTACGTGCTGCGCTCTCAACACGAAGTTACTATGCGGAGAGCATCTGTCCCTGGAGCGGCCGTATTCTCTTACACCAGCGTTTTGTAGTTACGCGAGGTCGGATACAAAACAGTTAGCTGGCAGCCTCGCTTCATTAAAGAGACACTAAATTCAAATATTAAGTCGACGTTGATTTTTGAAATAGCGGTAGAAACCTCGTAGTGCTACTTTTATCCCAAAGAAGTACTTATTTTGAAATAAAATCATGTTTTAGTGGTCCGCGTCGCGTTAGCGCACTTCAAATCACCCGCCTGAAATCAGGCTTTCACACGTCACTGCTGCCGTGCCCAACGTTGCCCGCCTTTACTGCGCGGTGGCGTGCACTGGCGGCGTGCACTATTCAGGCATCCGGCAACATCACATGCATGCGGCATTTTGTTGAACTTTCTGTCAGAGCGACTTTCAAGAGCGCAAAACACACGCGGCAGTGCGCGATACCGAAACTACCACTGTGACGCGACCGCGTGAGCGAAGCAGGGCGCCGGGCGAAGCGCAGTTCGGCGAAAACGGTACCTTTGAACCACGCGCGCCGTTCCCCATGGTAACGCCAAAGAGGTTCTTTTAAATGCGAAGCATTTCTTAGCAAACCTCAGGCACTTTGGTCGTTTCTATCTATCTATCTATCTATCTATCTATCTATCTATCTATCTATCTATCTATCTATCTATCTATCTATCTATCTATCTATCTATCTATCTATTCTATCTATCTAGCTATCTATCTATCTATCTATCTATCTATCTATCTATCTATCTATCTATCTATCTATCTATCTATCTATCTATCTATCTATCTATCTATCTATCTATCTATCTATCTATCTATCTAGCCGCCTACGTCTGGGCGCTCTCCTGGTCGTCTCTATAACTTGTAATATAGCAAAATTGGCATAGCAGGGGATCAGTGTATGATGAACACGATTCACTGGTCATGACATGAATAACGCAAAATGCCTGTCGCGTACGTCATGAAACCCTTTCTCTCAATCACGTGTGGCACATACCCGTAAACCAGAGTTAATGTTATGCGGGTATGTGCCACAGGTGATAGAGTTTCAACCAACACAGTAACCGCGCACACACACATTAACACGCAAGGAAACCGATAATAATATTAATTGTTGGGGTTTTATGTACGAAAACCACGATATGATATGAGAGACGCCGAATTTTTACCATCAGGTATTCCTTAACGTGTACCGATATCGCACAGAACACGGGCATTTAGTATTTTGTCTCCATCGAAAAGCGACCGCCGCGGCCGGGATCGAACCCGGGACCTTCGGGTCAGCAGCCAAGCACCTTAACCGCTAAACATCTGCGACGGACGCAAGGAAAGGGAGGAAACTAAAGACAGAACACCCCTGGAAGACGCTCAACTACGTGGATTACGGAAAAGCCGACGTCAATGCTTCCTACAATAAATCTGCTGAGAGAACCAGGCCTCTCATCATTACCGGTGACTTCAACATTGATTTATCAAGACCCAACAACCCTTGGTCTTTATACGGCGTGAAAGACGGATTTGATGTGGAAAGGGTGTCAAAAGACCTCGCTGCCACGTCCACGACAGGAGGCATCATAGATCATTTCTTCGTAAGAGGCATCCAGGATTTCCGCCACCTGCACTATACTTCGCACTTCACTACACTTAGACTCCTCATAGCCGCGATCATGAACGGATCCGATTAACAAGTCCGGTCCAGCTGCTCGTGCTCACTGATCACGGTGATGATGACCTTGTTCAAGAACTGCCAAGAACCCCTTCTACACATACACACGTTTTCGTGAAACGTGCGGGCGTTCTCCGTCATAACGGACAAGTATAAGCACAACTGTAACCGTGATTGTAACGTACGTGCGGTGCGCCTGCACGTGTCACTCGGCTGTGTATATATCTAGGGAAACTTGCATGAATTAAGCTTAGTTGCGAGTAACGCCTGTCCTGTGCATCTGTGTTCTTTCTCTATCCTGTTCGGATTCGCGCTATCCACTATTGAAGATTATAAGCAGAACATGTCAACTTACCGCGTCTGGTGTTGAAAACACCCGTGTTGCTGTTGCCATCGTTACGCAACTGTAAACAACTGGTCACATAACACACATGCGATTCTTCAACATATGGGTGTGCGTATACCACTTCCATATTTCTCTAGCGTAATTCTATAACGTTTCGCTCAATGTGAAAATTACTCCACAGTCACTATCCCGCGCATGCTTCGCATAACATCGATTCCCACGGTACGTGGGATCTGGCAGTTTTTTTCCATGAAGTAACCAGAAACGAACAAACAGCATTTTATTACGTCTCTTGATGCACGGAAGGTTCTTGTTTTATGGCAGCTAGTTTGATTACTAGTGATTAATTGTAGGCAGACTCTCATACGTCATCGGGATCATTTTGAAAATGTGCCACTCGTGGGACTCATCGTGTGATACATTTAGCTTAATTTCTCGGCAAGTACGACACTGCTGTTGATAATATTGCCGTTTTAGACGTTGTCATACATTGAGCTTTCACTCTAACATAAATTGTTATTTGTCTTTAATGTCTTTAAACACTACAATTTGTTGCTATCGCATTCATTGCTTCGCCTTTGCGGTGACACTGTGACTTTTTTTTTCGAGCCTGGTGGCACACATGTCACCGCCTCATTATAAATGTGACGCTCATAACATCCATTATACAAGAGCTGTGTGAAAGAAAAGTGTGAAAGATAAAAGGCGCGTTCATGTAGTCTCCGCAATTTGCTTGGCGGTAGATTCGTGGGCTAAACGCCCGCCAGTCGTCGTCGCGAACCGAGAGGACATAGGTTCGACTCTTGTCAACGGAACTTTTCCTTATAGTTTTTTTCTTTGCCATCTGATGGCGTTCATTTTGCTGATGTAATTTCGTGACGGAAATGCGTCATGAAAGTCTTGGTGGACCCCGGCATAAAACACTTTCGTGTTAAAATTTCCAGGATGGAACGGGGTTCGAACCTGGGCCCTCTGCGTTTGGAGCCCAGTATTCTACCTCAGAGCCATGTCGGTTGTTTTCTTTCCAGACCTTAGGAAACACTTTCCCACTGCATGTTTTTTCTCCTCACACCTCAGAGCCATGTCGGTGCTTGAAGTTGGTTCGCAAAAAGACCCTATAGGGTAAGCGAAAATATTAGGAGGCGAGAGCGCAGAGAAGGAGAATGACGGAGAGTGAAGAGGAAGGAAGTTGGAGCCTGGGGTGAGAGAGAGTAAAGCCTAGTAAAAGGAGTTCTGAGGCAAGAGGCGAAAGGAGGAGGGAGGCGAGCGTTAAGCGAAAAGTCTGCACGGCGAAGGGGAGAGGAGTAGGGAAAGAAGGAGGAGATGAGATGAAAACTGGAGGGAAGGAGAAAAATCAATATATAAAACGAAAAATATTGCTGGCAGTTAGCCCTAAGTCGAGCAAACCTTGGCACAGCAAAGCACAGGCCCGTCGACCGACACGTCTGGCTTTGAGATGCGCGGCTTCCCCCTCGGGAGTACGCAGCCAGGTTATGCACTGTAGCGGCTACATGTTCCTGTGCACGGGCTGGAAGAAAGAAGAGGACGAGAAAGTCAAGTTGTTGTGAGTAGTCTGAGGGAAGAAAATACATATTGCTATGTAGTGTGACTGAGTGTGTTACTCGAATTACCTACAACTGCTGACCTCGGACGCTTCCAAACTGCAACCTGCCACGCGACCGCACCATGCACTTCGATTCATCTGCAACGCTCTTCATTCATATCAACAAACTGCACATAATGCCTTACAGGTGTTTAGAGGGTACCACGGTTCTCCACAAAATGACGAAAAATGGCATAGTGGCTGCTTCCCTACTTCCCAAAAATTATGATGATTTATAGCGTAGTGCGTTCCTCGCAAGTGCACGTCTATTGGTTACCAAGGAAGCCCATAAGGCCGTCTTAATCCATTCCCTCAGGGTCTCAATACAGTTCTTTCCCTCTCTCTCTTTCTCACGTTACCGATTGTTATATAGCGTGGTGGGATAGTGAAGTGATGGGATAGTGTTATATAGCGTGGTGGGATAGTGGTGGGAGTCACACAATGCGAATTACGTAACTGGTGGGTCCTTTAAAGCTTCCAACCCATTACAAAGGGCTCAGCCATGATTCTTCATTGTCATCAGCCGTCGTATCAGCAAAGTGTACATAATGGCTTACAGATGGTAGCTCGCTTCTCCGCAGTATGACGAATAATGGCGTAGTGGGCGCTTCCCAACTTCACAAAGATTATGATTTGTGGCGCAGTGGTTACGTTGCTAGTGTACTTGCCCCAAAAAAGTTTATAACGGGCTCTAGAAATGCCGCTCTTCGAGCTTTCGCTGTGACTATGCTGCACTTTCCGCGCAGGCCTGGCGTTTTTTCTTTGACGCACATCTGTAAGTGGGCGCCCGATTCCCTTGCATTACCCCCGCCCCCTTTCTTTCTTCTTTTTGTCACTCCTTTTTCCATCACTGACTCTGTATAGCCTTTCTTGGTCAAGATTATTTGGTTCGAAAGCATTCTTTCTGCTGCACACGCACTAGCTTTACTGTAGTGTCAAAAACTTGCTTTCCATCGCGGAATAACTCGCCTCTTGTGCTGCATTCTACTTTGTTCGCATTTTCTTCTAAAAATTTAAGCGCCTTCTATATTCCCGGGCAACGTTTCCTTTTTGCCAGGTAAATACTTTCTTTCGAACAATTAGGCCTTGCCCCCCCCCCCCCCCGCCCCCCGAAAAAAAGTCCTGGCTACGTGCCTGGCGTGGACTGTAGCCCGTTTTGGCAGCGAAGCTTTACGTAACAAGGCCATTCGTACCTCCATGAGCTGTTACCTACTCCACAGAGAGCTGTCACCATGATCAACGGCCTTTACCTCCAAATTGAAGAAAAAAGCGACCGTTGCCACCCAGACTGAGCTAAAGCGGCAGCGAGTGAACTGCTCGACGCTGAGAGTGATACAAAATAGGAACATATCGTAACTCCGCTAACAGCTACATCGCCAACCATTATCTACTAAACAGAAAACCTTTAGCAGGTATGTGCCACCGAAATAATCGGTATGTGCCACAGAAATTGGGCTTACTCACCACTGATCCATTTCAAATGACGAAGTGATCACGCGGGTGCCAAACACAAACATATGCGGCGCACATATTGAGCAAACCCAACTACTTGCCAATCCTCAACTCAAACGTCGAGGAATGGAGAATGCGACAAAAGGAAGGATGCTCATCAAATTGAAAACTTTAAAAGACCATGCGAAAAACTCAATAGGTACTTTTTGTACATTTCTGTACCTTTCATGAAATTGTCCCCCTTTCTGTACCTTTCATCAAAATTCTTTGTCACCTCTGTGCCGGGTGTCACACAGCTTCGTTGGTAGTCCAGCTTCGCAGAGTGGAATGGCTCATCAATTTTTTTAGCGCTGTTTAGGAACCACCATGCAATCCTATCATACCGCTAAACTTGCTGCATTCCTTTGGGAAAGCTCGTCGCACATATTTTCATAATGCACTAGTTTTTCCACGAAGGCACTCATACAGGTTTATTCAAAGGAATGGACTGACTTAGAGATTATGATTCATGATGAGGGTAATTTCATGCTTAAGCTAAGAAAGAGAGAGAGAAAGGCGAAGGAAAGGTAGAGAGGTTAACCAGAGTGCACTAGGTTTTCTACACTACACGGTGGCAGGGGCAAAGGGTGGAACAGAATAGGCAAAAAGAAGGAAATAAAACTGCTGATACCCGCACTAACACAGCAACGTTCACCGCGCATACCCAAAGGTCACAAACTGAGAACTGTTTAATAAAAAGTCCGGTTCATCTCTATTGCCGCTATTTGGTGGCACAGCAATATGGCATGTATGTACATCAGTTGTCTCTTGAGCTGTGACAAAATTACCACAGCGAATAAACATTTGATTGAGCAATCTTTAAGTTAAAAAAAGCTCAGTATAGTCTACCAGCAGAAATATTAGCCTTTAATGGCTAAATATAAAGGCATGCAGATCCAAGTGGCAGATGCTGGGAAGACGTATTGGCGTGGGTATGTAAATGAAAAAAAGAAAGAAAAGAAAGTGCTCTAATATTGGCAAGAATATCGAAAACAGACAATTATTAGGATTGCCATAGAGTGGCCTATTTGGAGCAAGCATTGCTAGGGCGGCTTCTAACCCTCTGTGGGAAAGAAAATTAACTAGGTTGGCTGTTTCTTCCCCTTTTTCGATGATGTCTTTGCTGCACGCAATTCGAGAAAACAAAGAAGAAGAACCTTAGGCTTGGAGTGGGTACGAGCCATGCGGTAGAGGATGCTACCACTACTACGACTTGGGCAGACGTTTATCGCAAGCAGAGTCGCAGTTTATTGCCACTCAGACGCGACGATCCCGAGCATCTGAGGTCAGTGACGACGCTTTATGTTTTACATTCTATGCCGGCTTGAAAAGCATGCACCTCTAATTATTTAGTACAGTGTATCGATAGTGTAGGGCATGGATTCCCGTTCCACACATCCGCCCTAAGAGACTGGTAAAAAAACCGGGTAGTTTCGTGTAAAAATACATTTACATATATTCTATACAATCTATTGAGACGGAAGTCACATATATCAGGCAAGCCGGAGATTTCATTGCTCAAACGTCGCTTCTTTTCGTCCATTTTATGTTCCTCTTCTTCCACTGCCACCCTGACTTGATGAACTACCAGACTGACTGAATTCGCAGCCTAAGCCGAGAATGCGATGTGCATTTGGTTCTGGGTATGCGGTGATACTTGGCTCGAATAACTTCAAGGGAGATCACTTTTACGAGAGAACCGGACCACGATAATTATTTCCTGGGAATGCAGAAAAACTGCCGACACACTGCACTCATATTGCTAACGTGCATTAAAATACAAAACGTTTATTAAACATATATAAACGCGCCCAAAGCTAGTTGATTACTGCATTTTTGGCACTGTCTTGCACCATGAATGCGTTGCCTTTTGCGATAATTTCTACATGCCTCAAGACACCTGCTCCTCTCACAAGCATGCGCAAACATCGGTTGAAAGAACGTAAACAATGCAGCGGAGCTTCGATCAGCTGAGGCATCATATACACGTTGGCGGCTGACTGAAATAAAGCTACCAGCTGGTAACAACGCCTGCCGGTCATTAGTAAACGCAGACGTTAAAAATAAGTGTTATCTAACGAAAGTGTACAGGGGTGCTGCTAATGCTGTAAGTTAATGCCAGCGAAATTTCTTAGACTGAAAGACACTAAAAAATATTATATTTTTCCTCATCATAAATGCTCCGGCACCTGAACCATCTTTTATAAATCAATACACAGAAATACATAGTTCAGATCAAACTACCTCCTTTTTCGTGAGCCGTGGTAGCCTGATCACAAAATACGGTTTTTTTTGTATTGTTTACTCTGGGCTCTGACTCGGTGTTGGGACCTCAACCGGCGTTCGCTGGCACACCGAAGGACCTACTATTAAATTGTCTATGCCTAGAGCTGCGTCGTCCGTTGCGCAGAGTAAGAGAGGTTACGCAACTCCCAAGGAGCATTCACTGACAGCTCTCCGAAACGCGTGCTTGTCCCATACGTGCAAGGCGCCACTGAGGCGGTTGCCCGGAGTTTCAAAAAAGGTGTGCACATCGCGCACATGCCTTCATGTACGCTGGGTCGCCACCTTTCCCGCCCTAAAGGCTTGCCAACAATAGACAGCAAGCCCGGTGTAGTATGCAAAATCCCCTGTGCCTGGTGCCTCTCATCATACATTGCTCAGACGAAAAACCTA